>NC_092091.1:87102721-87135221 GCF_045679555.1 Salvelinus alpinus | reverse complement strand
GTGTTACAGATGGGAATATAGAGGAAGGGCTTGATAAGGTGTTACAGATGGGAATAGAGGAAGGGCTTGATAAGGTGTTACAGATGGGAATAGAGGAAGGGCTTGATGAGGTGTTACAGATGGGAATAGAGGAAGGGCTTGATAAGGTGTTACAGATGGGATTAGAGGAAGGGCTTGATGAGGTGTTACAGATGGGATTAGAGGAAGGGCTTGATAAGGTGTTACAGATGGGATTAGAGGAAGGGCTTGATGAGGTGTTACAGATGGGAACTAATTCAAACCTGAAGTCTTAACTACTTTTCACCTATAGACGCCCCCCCCCCCAAACCTGAAGTCTTAGCTACTTTACACCTATAGATTTCCCCCCCCCAAACCTGAAGTCTTAGCTACTTTTCTCCTATAGACACCCCCCCCCCCAAACCTGAAGTCTTAGCTACTTTTCACCTATAGACGCCCCCCCCCCCCCCAAAACCTGAAGTCTTAGCTACTTTTCACCTATAGACGCCCCCCCCCAAAACCTGAAGTCTTAGCTACTTTTCACCTATAGACGCCCCCCCCCAAACCTGAAGTCTTAGCTACTTTTCACCTATAGACCCCCCCTCCCCAAACCTGAATTCTTAGCTACTTTTCACCTATAGACGCCACCCCCAAACCTGAAGTCTTAACTTCTTTTCTCCTATAGACGCCCCCCCCCCCCCAAACCTGAAGTCTTAACTTCTTTTCTCCTATAGACGCCCCCCCCCAAAACCTGAAGTCTTAACTTCTTTTCTCCTATAGACGCCCCCTCCAAAACCTGAAGTCTTAGCTACTTTTCACCTATAGACCCCCCCCCCCCCCCCAAACCTGAAGTCTTAGCTACTTTTCACCTATAGACGCCCCCCCCCCCCCCAAACCTGAAGTCTTAACTTCTTTTCTCCTATAGACGCCCCCCCCCCCCCCCAAAACCTGAAGTCTTAACTACTTTTCACCTATAGACGCCCCCCCCCCCCCCAAACCTGAAGTCTTAGCTACTTTTCACCTATAGAAGCCCCCCCCCAAACCTGAAGTCTTAGCTACTTTTCACCTATAGACACCCCCCCCCCCCCAAACCTTAAGTCTTAACTACTTTTCACCTATAGACGCCCCCCCCCCCAAAACCTGAAGTCTTAACTACTTTTCTCCTATAGACGCCCCCCCCCCAACCTGAAGTCTTAACTACTTTTCTCCTATAGACACCCCCCCCCCCAAACCTGAAGTCTTAGCTACTTTTCACCTATAGACGCCCCCCCCCCCCCAAACCTGAAGTCTTAGCTACTTTTCTCCTATAGACGCCCCCCCCCCAACCTGAAGTCTTAGCTACTTTTCTCCTATAGACGCCCCCCCTCCAAAACCTGAAGTCTTAACTACTTTTCTCCTATAGACGCCCCCTCCAAAACCTGAAGTCTTAGCTACTTTTCACCTATAGACGCCCCCCCCCCAAACCTGAAGTCTTAGCTACGTTTCACCTATAGACGCCCCCCCGTGTTATCATTTTGTTGCTCTTCCAGCACCTCACCTCCACATGACCTTTTCACCTTGACCTCTTCAAACCAGATCACATAGAATACGGTAGCAGGCTGTCTATGAGTGACTCTCCTTATCACTGTCTCTGCAAGGCCAATGTTGGAGTCCCGGGTTAGATGTGTGTCTGTCTGAAGAGTGCCTTTTATCTATGTTCTTTGTCTGATACAAGCATACACACACACACACACACACACACACACACACACACACACACACACACACACACACACACACACACACACACACACACACACACACACACACACACACACACACACACACACACACACACACACACACACACACAAACATCCTTTGACATCTGAATAGGCAGACGAGGGTACTTCATGTCTTATCAGAGATCAATAATTAATTTTGCTTTTTTTGCTTTTTCTTCTCCAGCGCTGAGTCTCCTCTCAGGGACATGCACTGACAAGCACATCCCCTGCAGATGGGCTGTTTGCTTTGAGTGACGAGTCGGCCGCGGTGCGCTGACACCTCCCTGACACACTATCCCTTTCACTCACTGTTTACCCATCTACTCAAAAACAAAACTGTGTGTGTGTGTGTGTGTGTGTGTGTGTGTGTGTGTGTGTGTGTGTGTGTGTGTGTGTGTGTGTGTGTGTGTGTGTGTGTGTGTGTGTGTGTGTGTGTGTGTGTGTGTGTGTGTGTGTGTGTGTGTGTGTGTGTGTGTGTGTGCAGACTCATTTTTATATCAGTGTTTGCAGTTCTGCTCAGGCTAGAACAAGAGGACGGGGGTGATATTGGAACCAATGAGGTGTGTGTGTGTGTGTGTGTGTGAGAGAGACCTGTGCTATGGTGCATTTTGTTAAATGCTAATTCTGTGTGGTGCATTGAGTTAGACAGATAGAGGTGATAGAGGGAGAATGAGGAATTGACAGACAGAGAGAGAGAGAGAGAAGAGAGAGAGAGAGAAGAGAAAGAGAGAAAAGGTGAAAGATGGGGAGAATGGGGAAAGATGGGGACGGTAGGGGTGTAAAATGATAAAGAAATAAATGAGAGCGAAAGAGAGAGAGAGTAAATGACTGTCTTCTCCTCTGTGGGTGTTAAAGGACTGACTGAACCATCCCTGATTGCTGTACTCTGTCAGACAAAAGCCATGTGTGTGTGTCTCTCTGTGTGAGTGTGTAGCCCAGGTGTGTGTGTGTGTGTGTGTGTGTGTGTGTGTGTGTGTGTGTGTGTGTGTGTGTGTGTGTGTGTGTGTGTGTGTGTGTGTGTGTGTGTGTGTGTGTGTGTGTGTGTGTGTGTGTGTGTGTGTGTGTATCCCAGCCGTGTGTGTGTGCCTGTGTCTCAGCCTTGGCATGCACCGCTTGTGGAAGCCCATTTGAACAATGAGGCATGTCTGACTCAGTTCGATGAGGGTTCTTTGGAATTCATCACATCAAAACTGCACTCTGCCTCTGTGATTGTCTGCGTGTGGTTGAGTTCCAATCCCTGAGTAATCGTCTCTATCCATGCTGGAATTTCCTAGTCGTTTGTGTGTCATCACTCTCTCTCTGTGTGTGTGTGTGTGTGTGTGTGTGTGTGTGTGTGTGTGTGTGTGTGTGTGTGTGTGTGTGTGTGTGTGTGTGTGTGTGTGTCATCACTCATCTCTCTGTGTGTGTGTGTGTGTCATAACTCTGTGTGTGTGTGTGTCATAACTCTGTGTGTGTGTGTGTGTGTGTGTGTGTGTGTGTGTGTGTGTGTGTGTGTGTGTGTGTGTGTGTGTGTGTGTGTGTGTGTGTGTGTGTGTGTGTGTGTGTGTGTGTGTGTGTGTGTGTGTGTGTGTGTGTGAGGTGCCCTTTCCTCCGTAGGTCATAGTGTGATGCATGTCTACCATTCCTTCCGTTTTGCCTCCATGACAACCACCGTTATCCCCATCTAGAGACGGATGTTACTGCCTCCATAGTCTGGAGTGGCACACACACACACGCACACGCACGCACGCACGCACGCACACACACCCGCACACAGTCAAACGTTCCTTAAATGACCCAGAGTAATTTAACACCTTCCATTCTTCTTCTGTATGATGAGAAAAAATTATTGATTATATTGCCTGTGTGTGTGTGTGTGTGTGTGTGTGTGTGTGTGTGTGTGTGTGTGTGTGTGTGTGTGTGTGTGTGTGTGTGTGTGTGTGTGTGTGTGTGTGTGTGTGTGTGTGTGTGTGTGTGTGTGTGTGTGTGTGTGTGTGTGTGTGTGTGTGTGTGTGTGTGTGTTTGTGTGTTCGTGTGTTCATGTGTTTGTGTGTGTGTGTGTGTACTGTACGTATGAGTAACAGATTGATTTCATTACTATAGTACTCATGAACCTCAGTGATTCTGTATCAATGTATTAGTAACAGATTGATATCATTACTATAGTACTCATGATCCTCAGTGATTCTGTATCAATGTATTAGTAACAGATTGATATCATTACTATAGTACTCATGATCCTCAGTGATTCTGTATCAATGTATTAGTAACAGATTGATTCATTACTATAGTACTCATGATCCTCAGTGATTCTGTATCAATGTATTAGTAACATATTGATATCATTACTATAGTACTCATGATCCTCAGTGATTCTGTATCAATGTATTAGTAACAGATTGATTCATTACTATAGTACTCATGATCCTCAGTGATTCTGTACCAATGTATTAGTAACATATTGATTCATCACTATAGTATTCATGATCCTCAGTGATTCTAGAACTGTATCTACTCATGTGTTCCAAATGGCATTCTATTCCCTACATAGTGCAGTACTTGAGCCCCCTAGGGGCCCTGGTCAACAGTAATGGACTAAACTGTGGATTGGGTTCCATTTGGGACACATCCTCTGTGTGTTAGAAGACGATGGTTTCATCACTTATACAGTTATATACACTTTACCAGTCAAAGCTTTGATATTATATACACTTTACCAGTCAAAGCTTTGATATTATATACACTTTACCAGTCAAAGCTTTGATATTGTATACACTTTACCAGTCAAAGCTTTGATATTATATACACTTTACCAGTCAAAGCTTTGATATTATATACACTTTACCAGTCAAAGCTTTGATATTATATACACTTTACCAGTCAAAGCTTTGATATTATATACACTTTACCAGTCAAAACTTTGATATTATATACACTTTACCAGTCAAAGCTTTGATATTGTATACACTTTACCAGTCAAAGCTTTGATATTATATACACTTTACCAGTCAAAGCTTTGATATTGTATACACTTTACCAGTCAAAGCTTTGATATTATATACACTTTACCAGTCAAAGCTTTGATATTGTATACACTTTACCAGTCAAAGCTTTGATATTATATACACTTTACCAGTCAAAGCTTTGATATTGTTGAATGTTGGGTTTATATTTTGGTTCAGTAAATTTTGGTCAGTTTATTTTCTGTTCAATATATATATTGTTCAGTATATTTGTTGTTCAGTATATTTGTTGTTCGGTATTGTCACGTTCTGACCTTTTATTTAGTATGGTCAGGGCGTGAGTTGGGGTGGGCAGTCTATGTTGGTATTTCTATGTTTTCCTATTTCTGTGTTTGGCCTGATATGGTTCTCAATCAGAGGCAGGTGTTTTGTGTTGTCTCTGATTGGATACCATATTTAGGTACCCTGTTTTGTGATGGGTTTTGTGGGTGGTTGTTTTCAGTCTTTGTGTGTCTGCACCAGATAGAACTGTTTCGGTTGTCACTTTTGTTGTTTTGTATTTTGAGTGTTCACCTTTATTAAATAAGATGAACAATTACCACGCTGCGCACTGGTCCTCCGATCCTTCTAACTTACCCTCCTCAGACGAGGAGGAAGACGACAGCCGTTACAGGTATATTTGTTGTTCAGTATATTTGTTGTCCAGTATATTTTTGTTCAGTATATTTGTTGTTCAGCATATATTTGTTCAGTATATTTTTTGTTCAGTATATTTGTTGTTCAGTATATTTGTTGTTCATTATATTTTTTGTTCAGTATATTTTTGTTCAGTATATTTTTGTTCAGTATATTTGTTGTTCAGTATATTTGTTGTTCAGTATATTTGTTGTTCAGTATATTTTGTTCAGAATATTTTTGTTCAGTACATTTGTCTTTCAGTATGTTTTTGTTCTGTGTATGTTAGAAGAGGGTGATTTCGTTGGGTATATATGAACTCACATGCTGTTCTTGTCTGTTATCCTATAAACACATAGATATCCTTACTGACTATGTAAGTGGGGCGGCAGGTAGCCTAGCGGTTAGAGTGTTGGGCCAGTAACTGAACGGTTGCTAGGTCAAATCCCTGAGCTGACAAGGTAAAACTCTGTCGTTCTGCCCCTGAACAAGGCACTTTTCCCACTGTTCCCCGGTAGGCTGTCATTGTAAATGACTGACTTGCCTAGTTAAATTAAGGTTACATTTTTTTTTTTTTTTTAAATAGCAGTTTCATTGTTGGCCATTCTGTATGAGAGACTAGATATCTCATTAAACATGTAGTTTAACATGTACAGACTGATGGTGGTGACAGCTAGTCAATGTATGGAGAATACAGTGTGTGGGTTGCCTATGTATGAACCAGCCATTACTGATGAGCCATCTACGGTTCTTCTGTGTGAGGACTTTGTGTGTGTGTGTGTGTGTGTGTTTGTGAATCATGAATAAGTCATTTCATTGTGTGTGTGTGCGACTTGTGCATTTGTGAGCTTCAGTGTGTGTCTGTGATCTATCTATGGGGTTTTTCATTGCCTACCACATCTGACCCCCACAGTAAAACAAGAATGATGGTATTGTCCATGATCCTATCTGACCCCCACAGTAAAGTTAGAATGTCGGCGTTGTCCATGATCCTATCTGACCCCCCCAGTAAAGTTATAATGTCGGCGTTGTCCATGATTCTCTCTGACCCCATGTATATTGTATGTATATCCTACTTCATTAACAAACTGACAGAATCATTGTATTCAACGCTCAAGTCTTCTACACCACAGAGACGTTGGTGTGTCTTTTGAATCTGTGGTGACTACCAAAGGGCAGCCGATTCACTATGTCGTGTACTACCCCATAGGGCTCTGGTCTAAAGTAGTGCACTATATAGGGAATAGGGTGCCATAGGGCTCTATCTAAAGTAGTGCACTATATAGGGAATAGGGTGCCATAGGGCTCTGGTCTAATGTAGTGCACTACATAGGGAATAGGGTGCCATAGGGCTCTGGTCTAAAGTAGTGCACTACATAGGGAATAGGGTGCATTAGGTGCACATTGGTGTCAGTGTCTCTGGGTTTTCATGGTGGTTGTGTAACCTCTAGTCGTATCATCTTGTTGTTTCTCTGTATTATCTGCAGGTCCATGTTGTTGTCTGAGTCCATGGGTTGGACCGTTAGCAGCAACAGAGACTGTGGACTGTAGGTCCATGTTGTTGTCTGAGTCCATGGGTTGGACCGTTAGCAGCAACAAAGACTGTGGACTGTAGGTCCATGTTGTTGTCTGATGGGTTGGACCGTTAGCAGCAACAAAGACTGTGGACTGTAGGTCCATGTTGTTGTCTGATGGGTTGGACCGTTAGCAGCAACAGAGACTGTGGACTGCAGGTCCATGTTGTTGTCTGATGGGTTGGACCGTTAGCAGCAACACAGACTGTGGACTGCAGGTCCATGTTGTTGTCTGATGGTTTGGACCGTTAGCAGCAACACAGACTGTGGACTGTAGGTCCATGTTGTTGTCTGAGTCCATGGGTTGGACCGTTAGCAGCAACAAAGACTGTGGACTGCAGGTCCATGTTGTTGTCTGATGGGTTGGACCGTTAGCAGCAACAAAGACTGTGGACTGCAGGTCCATGTTGTTGTCTGATGGGTTGGACCGTTAGCAGCAACAGAGACTGTGGACTGCAGGTCCATGTTGTTGTCTGATGGGTTGGACCGTTAGCAGCAACACAGACTGTGGACTGTAGGTCCATGTTGTTGTCTGATGGGTTGGACCGTTAGCAGCAACACAGACTGTGGACTGTAGGTCCATGTTGTTGTCTGAGTCCATGGGTTGGACCGTTAGCAGCAACAAAGACTGTGGACTGCAGGTCCATGTTGTTGTCTGATGGGTTGGACCGTTAGCAGCAACAGAGACTGTGGACTGCAGGTCCATGTTGTTGTCTGATGGGTTGGACCGTTAGCAGCAACAAAGACTGTGGACTGCAGGTCCATGTTGTTGTCTGATGGGTTGGACCGTTAGCAGCAACAAAGACTGTGGACTGCAGGTCCATGTTGTTGTCTGATGGGTTGGACCGTTAGCAGCAACAAAGACTGTGGACTGTAGGTCCATGTTGTTGTCTGATGGGTTGGACCGTTAGCAGCAACAAAGACTGTGGACTGCAGGTCCATGTTGTTGTCTGATGGGTTGGACCGTTAGCAGCAACACAGACTGTGGACTGCAGGTCCATGTTGTTGTCTGATGGGTTGGACCGTTAGCAGCAACAAAGACTGTGGACTGCAGGTCCATGTTGTTGTCTGACGGGTTGGACCGTTAGCAGCAACAAAGACTGTGGACTGCAGGTCCATGTTGTTGTCTGATGGGTTGGACCGTTAGCAGCAACAAAGACTGTGGACTGCAGGTCCATGTTGTTGTCTGATGGGTTGGACCGTTAGCAGCAACAAAGACTGTGGACTGCAGGTCCATGTTGTTGTCTGACGGGTTGGACCGTTAGCAGCAACAAAGACTGTGGACTGCAGGTCCATGTTGTTGTCTGACGGGTTGGACCGTTAGCAGCAACAAAGACTGTGGACTGCAGGTCCATGTTGTTGTCTGAGTCCATGGGTTGGACCGTTAGCAGCAACAAAGACTGTGGACTGCAGGTCCATGTTATTGTCTGATGGGTTGGACCGTTAGCAACAACAAAGACTGTGGACTGCAGGTCCATGTTGTTCTCTGATGGGTTGGACCGTTAGCAGCAACAAAGACTGTGGACTGCAGGTCCATGTTGTTGTCTGATGGGTTGGATCGTTAGCAGCAACAAAGACTGTGGACTGCAGGTCCATGTTATTGTCTGATGGGTTGGACCGTTAGCAGCAACAAAGACTGTGGACTGCAGGTCCATGTTGTTGTCTGAGTCCATGGGTTGGACGATGGTGGTATGTAATAGTGGTATATAGATGTTAGATGGTGGTGTGTAATAATGGTATATAGATGGTGGTATGTAATAGTGGTATATAGATGGTGGTATGTAATAGTGGTATATAGATGGTGGTATGTAATAGTGGTATATAGATGTTAGATGGTGGTGTGTAATAGTGGTATATAGATGGTGGTGTGTAATAGTGGTATATAGATGGTGGTGTGTAATAGTGGTATATAGATGGTGGTATGTAATATTGGTATATAGATGGTGGTATGTAATAGTGGTATATCGATGGTGGTATGTAATAGTGGTATATAGATGGTGGTGTGTAATAGTGGTATATAGATGGTGGTATGTAATAGTGGTATATAGATGGTGGTATGTAATAGTGGTACATAGATGGTGGTGTGTAATAGTGGTATATAGATGGTGGTGTGTAATAGTGGTATATAGATGGTGGTGTGTAATAATGGTATATAGATGTTAGATGGTGGTATGTAATAGTGGTATATAGATGGTGGTGTGTAATAGTGGTATATAGATGGTGGTGTGTAATAGTGGTATATAGATGGTGGTGTGTAACAGTGGTATATAGATGGTGGTATGTAATAGTGGTATATAGATGGTGGTATGTAATAGTGGTATATAGATGGTGGTATGTAATAGTGGTATATAGATGGTGGTGTGTAATAGTGGTATATAGATGGTGGTATGTAATAGTGGTATATAGATGGTGGTATGTAATAGTGGTACATAGATGGTGGTGTGTAATAGTGGTATATAGATGGTGGTGTGTAATAGTGGTATATAGATGGTGGTATGTAATAGTGGTATATAGATGGTGGTATGTAATAGTGGTATATAGATGGTGGTGTGTAATAGTGGTATATAGATGGTGGTGTGTAATAGTGGTATATAGATGGTGGTATGTAATAGTGGTATATAGATGGTGGTATGTAATAGTGGTATATAGATGGTGGTGGGTAATAGTGGTATATAGATGGTGGTGGGTAATAGTGGTATATAGATGGTGGTGTGTAATAGTGGTATATAGATGGTGGTGTGTAATAGTGGTATATAGGTGGTGGTTGTAATAGTGGTATATAGGTGGTGGTATGTAATAGTGGTATATAGATGGAGGTATGTAATAGTGGTATATAGATGGTGGTGTGTAATAATGGTATATAGATGTTAGTTGGTGGTGTGTAATAGTGGTATATAGTTGGTGGTATGTAATAGTGGTATATAGATGGTGGTATGTAATAGTGGTATATAGATGGTGGTATGTAATAGTGGTATATAGTTGGTGGTATGTAATAGTGGTATATAGCTCTCTGGTCTTGGCCATTGTGGAGAGGTTGGAGTCTGTTTGATTGAGTGTGTGGACAGGTGTCTTTTATACAGGTAACGAGTTCAAACAGGTGCAGTTAATGCAGGTAATGAGTGGAGAACAGGAGGGCTTCTTAAAGAAAAACTAACAGGTCTGTGAGAGCCGGAATTTTTACTGGTTGGTAGGTGATCAAATACTTATGTCATGCAATAAAATGCAAATTAATTACTTAAAAATTATACAATGTGATTTTCTGGATTTTTGTTTTAGGTTCCGTCTCTCACAGTTGAAGTGTACCTATGATAAAAATTACAGACCTCTACATGCTTTGTACGTAGGAAAACCTGCAAAATCGGCAGTGTGTCAAATACTTGTTCTCCCCGCTGTATGTTAGTTGGTGGTGTGTAATAGCGAGAACAAAGAAACAAGAGATGGCAATGAAAATGTAACCAACGGAATAGAAGACAGACTTTAAAGAGAACAGTTGCAATGGAGACCTATCTATCAGGCAACACACCACCTCACTCATCAGATGACTTGCAGCCAGAACATGAGGCCTTCATACCTTCCCCTAACTTACCTGCCCTGATACAACTTCCTCATCGTCTGCAACAGGAATGAGAAGTCGAATACTTGCTGGAAGGAAAAAGGTTGGAAGAGGTCGCTCAAAAACATACTTTCATGACAAACGTCAACCTTGAAAAAGCTTAACAGAAATGTGAGAAATGCAAAAAAAGGTGTGATCAACTGATGAAGAAAATGGAGAGACCAGATTCCCCAAAGAAACAACAGAAAATTAAGGAAACTCTGAATATCTTGAGAAGGATTTTATCGTTTCAAAATACCATCATTGCAGACTTAAAGCAAAAGTATTAAAAAAAATGTCTAGCGCCAAGGACAAGCAAGTGGCTTCAAAATGCTCAGAGGCAACATCCTGAATTAGGATTTTCAGCAAAAGCATTTGATGGGAAATTGAAAACAGGACAATAAGTCTTCAATACTCCAGGAAATAGCGGTGTAAAATAATTAGCACAGCCACAGAAGAGAAAATCACTAGATTGTATGAACGTGATGACAACAGCAGAACAACAACAGGGGAAAAGGAAACACTAACGAGGAACAAGAAGAAAAGCAGAAGAGCTTCTAAAATGGCAAAATTCAGAACCTTTATCAGGATATGAAGAGGGAAGATTCAGAGATTAAAATGTCCTACTATGAATTATGTAAAAGACGTCCTTTTTTGGTTGTCAAGCCAACAGTCCAGGATAGGGACACATGACTCTGCAAAGCCCCCGCCAACATCCAGTACATGGTGGACAAACTACAGCATTATAAAGTGATCAGCTGCAGCAACAAAGAGAACCTAGTTGAGTCTTTGTGTTGTGAGACCCTAGTTGAGTCTTTGTGCTGTGAGAACCTAGTTGAGTGTTTGTGCTGTGAGAACCTTATTGAGTCTTTGTGTTCTGAGAACCTAGTTGAGTCTTTGTGCTGTGAGAACCTAGTTGAGTCTTTGTGTTGTGAGAACCTTATTGAGTCTTTGTGTTCTGAGAACCTTATTGAGTCTTTGTGTTGTGAGAACCTTATTGAGTCTTTGTGTTCTGAGAACCTTATTGAGTCTTTGTGCTGTGAGAACCTAGTTGAGTCTTTGTGTTGTGAGAACCTTATTGAGTCTTTGTGTTGTGAGAACCTTATTGAGTCTTTGTGCTGTGAGAACCTTATTGAGTCTTTGTGTTGTGAGAACCTTATTGAGTCTTTGTGTTGTGAGAACCTTATTGAGTCTTTGGGCTGTGAGAACCTTATTGAGTCTTTGTGCTCTGAGAACCTTATTGAGTCTTTGGGCTGTGAGAACCTTATTGAGTCTTTGTGCTGTGAGAACCTTATTGAGTCTTTGTGCTCTGAGAACCTTATTGAGTCTTTGTGTTGTGAGAACCTTATTGAGTCTTTGTGTTGTGAGAACCTGTGAGAACCTTTTTGAGTCTTTGTGCTGTGAGAACCTTATTGAGTCTTTGTGTTGTGAGAACCTTATTGAGTCTTTGTGTTGTGAGAACCCGTGAGAACCTTTTTGAGTCTTTGGGCTGTGAGAACCTGAAGAAAGAGTGCATGTATACAGAGTGCTCTCTTTGCCAAGACAAAACACTTAAAAATCTGACTTTGATGCTGGTGTGCAGACATGGTAGTTTGAGTGGAAAAACAAAGCTGTAGAGAGAGAGAGAAGAAAAAACAAAGATGGAACCATGGAGAAGATCACTGTACATTTGACAGTATGAGAAAAGGTGTGTGGCACACTGTAGATTCTATTGGAGGACTTCTCCACAGGATTGAAAGAGAAGTTGGGGAAACACGTGTACAAAATTCTACACCAATACTCCAAAACTGAGATAATTCAAAGAGAATCTGGGGAAAGAGGAGATCATTGTGCATATTGACTTTGCAGAGAACTCAGGGGCACAACTGGGTGAAAATGGGTGAGAGAAAATGGGTGAGAGAATATGGGTGAGAGAAAATGGGTGAGAGAAAATGGGTGAGAGAAAAGAAAGCAATTTATTCCATTTTGAATTTGGGCTGTAACACAACTAAATGTGGTATGAATGCTTAATTTTTTATACCTTTATTTAACCAGGCAAGTCAGTTAAGAACAAATTCTTATTTACAATGACAGCCTACCTAGGACAAGTGGGTTTAACTGCCACATTCAGAACAACATATGTTTAACTTGTCAGCTCGGGGATTCGATCTAGCAACCTTTCGGTTACCGGCCCAATGCTCTAACCACTAGGCTACCAGCCACACCCGAATATCTCATTGGAAAGTACATCTTATAATAACAAGAAAAAGGTTTAATGTCAGTGGGTTAAAGTCCATGGTCAATGTCCATTTCAGCTTGGCCACATCTCTTTCTGTTAAGCCAGTCTGCTTTCAGCTGCCAATGTTTTCTGTCTGGTGGTGAGATATGAAAACGACATCAGTTCTTTGATGGTTAGTGTGAGGGAGTTGTGGTAACGGCTGAGGTTAGAGTTACTGGAAGTCCCATTCGTGGTCAGAGATAGTTGGCGGCCATTTTAGTTCCTGTGTTTGTAGCTGCCAATGTTTTACAGTAAAGATCATCATCTTTGTTTTGATCTTAATTGAGCTTTAGTGTAAGGGAATAACACTAGGGTAACGGCTGAGGTTAGAGTTTGCGGCCCAGAAAGTACCGTAGTTAGAGTATCATTTTAGCATGGCAAGATAGTGACCTTATCCTTATCGTTTAAAAAGCTGGGATGAGTTTTTCTGAATGCTGAACCAATCTTTCCCTGGGGGGGATCGTGGTCTGACTGCCGATGTCTGCTCTCCTTTAATGTGAAGAGGCAGAAAGAAGATGTCATTCCCTCTCTTCCTGGGGGATGTGGGGATGTGGGGAGGAAGGGAGTGAGGGAGGGAAAGAGGAGGGGAAGGGAGGACGGGACAGTTATGTGACAAGTTATTAATAATCTCTCTTTCCCTCCTTTTCTCCTCTTTCTTCCCTTTCCAATTCTCTTTCTCCATATTTGGCTCCCTTTCAAAATGGCCTCATTATTTATCTATCCTGTACTTCTCTCTCTCTCCTCCTCTCCCCCTCTCCTCCATCCATCTACTCCCCTCTCCCTTCTCCCCTTCGCCCGTCCCCATCTCCTTCTTCCCTCTCCTTCATCTCCCCTCTACCCTCTCCCCCTCTCCCACATCTTCCTCTCATCCTTCTCCCTCCCTCCCTCCCTCCCTCCCTCCCTCCCTCCTCCTCTCAATAAAAAGGTGAATGACAAGGTCTCTAGCATCTAGGAATTGACCCAGATATGGAAGCCACATACCAACTCCTGTGAGTATATGCTACTACTGTACAGTGAGGCCTGTGTGTGTGTGTGTGTGTGTGTGTGTGTGTGTGTGTGTGTGTGTGTGTGTGTGTGTGTGTGTGTGTGTGTGTGTGTGTGTGTGTGTGTGTGTGTGTGTGTGTGTGTGTGTGTGTGTGTTCATGCTCATGCACCTGTGAGAGTGTGTGTGTGTGTGAGAGAGAGTGTGTGTGCCAGTGTGTGTGTCTGTGTGTGTGTGTGTGTTCATGCTCATGCACCTGTGTGTGTGAGAGTGTGTGTGTGTGTCTGTGTGTGTTTGAGAGTGTGTGTGTGTATTCTACCTTACTCTTCTGTACAGTAACAGTGACTGTCTGCCCTGAACAGCACGGCAGCGTGGAAGACCTGCATGGCTGACTGATGATGCAGAGACACATCACATATCCATGAGGAGGCTGGAGAACAGGAGGCAGGTACTGTTACCTCCATAGGAGGAGACTGGAGGAGAGGAAGCAGGTACTGTTACCTCCATAGGAGGAGACTGGAGGAGAGAGGTACTGTTACCTCCATAGGAGGAGACTGGAGGAGAGGAGACAGGTACTGTTACCTCCATAGGAGGAGACTGGAGGAGAGGAAGCAGGTACTGTTACCTCCATAGGATGAGACTGGAGGAGAGAGGTACTGTTACCTCCATAGGAGGAGACTGGAGGAGAGGAAGCAGGTACTGTTACCTCCATAGGATGAGACTGGAGGAGAGAGGTACTGTTACCTCCATAGGAGGAGACTGGAGGAGACAGGTACTGTTACCTCCATAGGAGGAGACTGGAGGAGAGGAGACAGGTACTGTTACCTCCATAGGAGGAGACTGGAGGAGACAGGTACTGTTACCTCCATAGGAGGAGACTGGAGGAGAGGAGACAGGTACTGTTACCTCCATAGGAGGAGACTGGAGGAGACAGGTACTGTTACCTCCATAGGAGGAGACTGGAGGAGACAGGTACTGTTACCTCCATAGGAGGAGACTGGAGGAGAGGAGGCAGGTACTGTTACCTCCATAGGAGGAGACGGGAGGAGAGGAGGCAGGTACTGTTACCTCCATAGGAGGAGACTGGAGGAGAGGAGACAGGTACTGTTATCTCCATAGGAGGAGACTGGAGGAGACAGGTACTGTTACCTCCATAGGAGGAGACTGGAGGAGAGGAGACAGGTACTGTTACCTCCATAGGAGGAGACTGGAGGAGACAGGTACTGTTACCTCCATAGGAGGAGACTGGAGGAGAGGAGACAGGTACTGTTACCTCCATAGGAGGAGACTGGAGGAGAGGAGACAGGTACTGTTACCTCCATAGGAGGAGACTGGAGGAGAGGAGACAGGTACTGTTACCTCCATAGGAGGAGACTGGAGGAGAGGAGACAGGTACTGTTACCTCCATAGGAGGAGACTGGAGGAGAGGAGACAGGTACTGTTACCTCCATAGGATGAGACTGGAGGAGAGGAGACAGGTACTGTTACCTCCATAGGAGGAGACTGGAGGACAGGAGGCAGGTACTGTTACCTCCATAGGAGGAGACTGGAGGACAGGAGGCAGGTACTGTTACCTCCATAGGAGGAGACTGGAGGAGAGGAGACAGGTACTGTTACCTCCATAGGAGGAGACTGGAGGAGAGGAGACAGGTACTGTTACCTCCATAGGATGAGACTGGAGGAGAGGAGACAGGTACTGTTACCTCCATATGAGGAGACTGGAGGAGAGGAGACAGGTACTGTTACCTCCATAGGAGGAGACTGGAGGAGACTGGTATATAATAAACAGATGGAATAACCAGATGGAATAACCAGATAGAATAACCAGATAGAATAACCAGATATAATAACCAGATAGAATAACCAGATAGAATAACCAGATAGAATTCCAGATAGAATAACCAGATATAATAACCAGATAGAATAACCAGATAGAATTCCAGATAGAATAACCAGATATAATAACCAGATATAATAACCAGATATAATAACCAGATGGAATAACCAGATAGAATAACCAGATATTATAACCAGATAGAATAACCAGATGGAATAACCAGATATTATAACCAGATAGAATAACCAGATAGAATAACCAGATATAATAACCAGATATAATAACCAGATATAATAACCAGATATAATAACCAGATAGAATAACCAGATAGAATAACCAGATAGAATAACCAGATAGAATAACCAGATATTATAACCAGATAGAATAACCAGATAGAATAACCAGATAGAATAACCAGATAGAATAACCAGATAGAATAACCAGATAGAATAACCAGATAGAATAACCAGATGGAATAACCAGATAGAATAACCAGATAGAATAACCAGATAGAATAACCAGATAGAATAACCAGATAGAATAACCAGATAGAATAACCAGATAGAATAACCAGATAGAATAACCAGATATTATAACCAGATAGAATAACCAGATAGAATAACCAGATAGAATAACCAGATAGAATAACCAGATAGAATAACCAGATAGAATAACCAGATAGAATAACCAGATGGAATAACCAGATGGAATAACCAGATGGAATAACCAGATGGAATAACCAGATATAATAACCAGATAGAATAACCAGATAGAATAACCAGATAGAATAACCAGATAGAATAACCAGATAGAATAACCAGATAGATTAACAAGTATATTACATTTGAACATCATAAAAATCACAGGCATCATAACTAATTATAAAGTCATTACAAAACTATTGCACCTCGGTGAACTAATTCATCTTCAGGGTTTTAAACCTCTAGTGGCACCAGGAAATACAAAAGGTCATGACCTTTACAAGTGATTCCAAAAAACTGTGTAGCCGTTAAAACTAAATGTGGATTTACCTCGTTCGGTGGAGACCGGAGGAATCTCAAGAGTTACCCAACCCTGTGAACGAGTTTGGTGTCTCATGTTTGTATTAGTCAGTAGCTTGTATAGTAGAGATCTGTAAACAAAAAGGGAGTAAGGAAGTGACCTACGGGACTTTAATGAGGACCAGACAACCTTTCAATACAGGATACAGTGATGCGTATTAAAACGATCACCTGTGATAAAGTGAATGGTAGACGGCATCCAAAGGTTTAAGACTAGTGGCTGTTGCATTCTGGTTAATAGTGTCACCGTGGTCAACAACTGTCAGGGAAGTCCTGTACAATCTGCCTCATGCTGGGTACAAATGTAACTCCCTCTGCCTCCAAAGATGGAAGGTGGGGAGGCAGACGGAAGATGGGAGGTGGGGAGGGAAAGGGAAGATGGAAGGTGGGGAGGGAGAGGGAAGATGGGAGGTGGGGAGGGAGAGGGAAGTGGGGAGGGAGAGGGAGGATGAGAGCTGGTGAGGGAGAGGGAAGATTGGAGGTGGGGAGGGAAAGGGAAGATGGGAGGGAGAGGGAAGATGGGAGGTGGGGAGGGAGAGGGAAGATTGGAGGTGGGGAGGGAAAGGGAAGATGGGAGGGAGAGGGAAGATGGGAGGTGGGGAGGGAGAGGGAAGATTGGAGGTGGGGAGGGAAAGGGAAGATGGGAGGGAGAGGGAAGATGGGAGGTGGGGAGGGAGAGGGAAGATGAAAGGTGGGGAGGGAGAGGGAGAGAGAGAGGGAGAGGGAAGATGCAAGGTGGGGAGAGAGAGGGAAGATGGGCGGTGGAGAGAAGGAGGGGAAGATGCTACAGTAAACTCCACAGGGGCAGACAGTGTCCCAGAAACTGAGTGTGTTCGCGTACGTCCTTGCATGTGTGTGTATGTGTGCATGCGCGTGTGTGTGATTGCACTAGAAGGGAGTGGTGTGTGTGTGTGTGTGTGTGTGTGTGTGTGTGTGTGTGTGTGTGTGTGTGTGTGTGTGTGTGTGTGTGTGTGTGTGTGTGTGTGTGTGTGTGTGTGTGTGTGTGTGTGTGTGTGTGTGTGTGTGGTAGTTCTATTGTCCAGTGTACCACATCATATCTCTAAGATCCACTGGGGTTTAGAGGAGAACAGAAAACACAAGTGACCCAGAAAATACAGGCTCAACAATCTTCCCATACACAATTCCCAGTTCACGCTACGCTACACACACTAGCGGCACGTTGACTGCTCAGTCCAGACTGCTGAACAGTGCCACAGCAAAGCATCCACAAAGCATCAGACCACCACCACCATACTTGACCGTTGTTGGTATGAGGTTCTTACTGTGGATTGCAGTGTCTGGTTTTCGACCAAACATAATGGGACCGACGTCATTCAAAATGTTATACTTTTGACTCATCTGTCCGTAGAACATTCTTCCAAGAGTCTTGATGATCATCCAGGTGCTTTTTTGGCAAACTTGAGTCAACTTTTTTGGATGACATGGCTCCCCTTATGCCTGGTGAAAACCAAACACTGCATTCCAAAGAAGAACCTCATACCAACGGTCAAGCATGGTGGAATACTGTATGAAAGAATACAGTATATTCTATTCTGTCATATAATATTATATTCTGTCATACAGTATTCTATTATATTTTGTTAAACAGTAGTCTAGTATATTTTCTCAAACAGTATCCTATTATATTCTGTCATACAGTATTCTATTTAGATGTACAGCATTCTATTCTGTCATACATTATTTTATTATATCATACAGGATCCTATTCTATTCTGTCATACAGTATTCTATTCTGTCATATGGTATTCTATTATGTCATACAGTAATCTATTAAATTCTGTCATACAGTAATCTATTATATTCTGTCATACAGTATTCTATTATATTCTGTCATACAGTATTCTATTATATTCTGTCATACAGTATTCTATTATATTCTGTCATACAGTATTCTATTATATTCTGTCATACAGTTTTCTATTTTGTTGTACAGCATTCTATTCTGTCATACATTATTTTATTATATCATACATGATCCTATTCTATTCTGTCGTACAGTATTATATTCTGTCATATAGTATTCTATTCTGTCATATGGTATTCTATTATATTCCAACCTATTGTGTCATATAGTATACTATTCTGTCATATGGTATTCTATTATATTCCAACCTATTGTGTCATATAGTATACTATTCTGTCATATGGTATTCTATTATATTCCAACCTATTTTGTCATATAGTATTCTATTCTGTCATACATTATTCTATTATGTAATACAGTGTTCTATTAGATTCTGTCATGAAGTCGTAAATTCTGTCATATAGTATTCTATTCTATTCTGTCATACAGTATACTAACCTATTCTGTCATACAGTATTCTATTCTGTCATACAGTATTCTATTCTATCATACAGTATTCTCTTCTGTCACACAGTATTCTATGGTGTTCTGTCATACAGTACTCTATTCTGTCATCTGTCATACATTATTCCAACCTATTCTGCCATACAGTATACTATTCTGTCATACAGTATTCTATTCTGTCATATAGTATAATATTATGTCATACAGTACTCTATTATATTCTGTCATACAGTTTTCCAACCTATTCTGTCATACAGTATTGTATTCTGTCATACAGTATACTATTTTATCATACAGTATTCTGTTATGTCATACAGTATTCTATTATATTATGTCATACAGTATTCCAACCTATTCTGTTATACAGTATACTATTCTATCATCCATTATTCTATTATGTCATGCAGTACTATATTCTGTCATACAGTATTCTATTCTGTCATACAGTATTCTATTATATTCTGTCATACAGTACTCTATTTAATTATGTCATACAGCAATATATTCTGTTATACAGTATTGTATTCTGTAATACACTATTCTATACTGTCATACAGTATTCTATGACATTGTCATACAGTATTATATTCTGTCATACAGTTTTATATTCTATGGTCATACAGTATTATTTTATGTTTTGTCGTACAGTCTTCTATTCTGTCATACAGTATTGTATTATATTGCCATGCAGTATAATTTTGTATTATGTCATACAATATTCAATTACATTCTGGCATAGAGTATTATATTCTGTCATACATTATTATATTTTGTCATACAGTAACCTATTCTGTCATACAGTATTGTATTATATTGCCATGCAGTATTATTTTGTATTATGTCATACAATATTCAATTACATTCTGGCATAGAGTATTCTATTCTGTCATACATTATTATATTTTGTCATACAATAACCTATTCTGTCATACAGTATTGTATTATATTGCCATGCAGTATTATTTTGTATTATGTCATACAATATTCAATTACATTCTGGCATAGAGTATTCTATTCTGTCATACATTATTATATTTTGTCATACAGTAACCTATTTTGTTAAACATTATTCTAGTATATTCTCTCAAACAGTATTCTATTATATTCTGTCATACAGTATTCTATTATATTTTGTGATACAGTTTTCAATTCCATTCTGTCATACAGTTTTCTATATTTTGTACAGTATTACATTCTGTCATACATTATTTTATTATATCATACAGGATCCTATTCTATGCTGTCATACAGTATTCTATTCTGTCACATAGTGTTCTTTTATATTATGTCATACATTATTCCAACCTATTTTGTCACATAGTATAATATTCTGTCATACAGTAATCTATTCCATTCTGTCATACAGTAATCTATTCCATTCTGTCATACAGTAATCTATTCCATTCTGTCATACAGTAATCTATTCCATTCTGTCATACAGTAATCTATTCCATTCTGTCATACAGTAATCTATTCCATTCTGTCATACAGTGATCTTCAGGTCGGAAAGTCAGAGCTCTAGAATGAGGACTGAGTTCCAGAGTTGGATGACAGTTCAAAAAGATTCTTTCCTGTCGTAGTTCGTTTTTTTCGGAGTTCCCAGTTGTCTTGAAAGCACTGAAGTCGGAGAGTTTTTCAGTCATTCAGTCAGAGTTTCTCCTTGATTGATAGCAATAGCATCAATTCTTTGTTTATATTTATTTCTATTTAATTTTATTTAACCTTTCTTTAACTAGGCAAGTGTTTAACAGTGTTATTTGACCAAGGTATTGGTGTCAGCTTCTGTTCCTCTGCCTCCCCACACATTGTTTTCACCTTATCAATTGTGTCCCATATCAATTGTTTCCCATATCAATTGTGTCCCATATCAATTGTTTCCCATATCAATTGTGTCCCATATCAATTGTTTCCCATATCAATTGTGTCCCATATCAATTGTTTCCCATATCAATTGTTTCCCATATCAATTGTGTCTCATATCAATTGTATCCCATATCAATTGTGTCCCATATCAATTGTGTCCCATATCAATTGTGTCCCATATCAATTGTGTCCCATATCAATTGTGTCCCATATCAATGGTGTCCCATATCAATGGTGTCCCATATCAATTGTGTCCCATATCAATTGTGTCCGGTAATACCAAAGTCTCTGTAACAGTGTGTAGTTTCATAGTGTAGCTAGTCAGTCACCAGGGGAATGAATCAATAGTGTGTAGTTTCACAGTTTAGCTAGTCAGTCACCATGGTAATGATTCAACAGTGTAGCTAGTCAGTCACCAGGGGAATGATTCAATAGTGTGTAGTTTCATAGTGTAGCTAGTCCGTCACCATGGGAATGATTCAATAGTGTGTAGTTTCATAGTGTAGCTAGTCAGTCACCAGGGGAATGATTCAACAGTGTGTAGTTTCATAGTGTAGCTAGTCATTCACCAGGGGAATGATTCAATAGTGTGTAGTTTCATAGTGTAGCTAGTCAGTCACCAGGGGTATGATTCAACAGTGTAGCTAGTCAGTCACCAGGGGAATGATTCAATAGTGTGTAGTTTCATAGTGTAGCTAGTCAGTCACCAGGGGAATGATTCAATAGTGTGTAGTTTCATAGTGTAGCTAGTCCGTCACCATGGGAATGATTCAATAGTGTGTAGTTTCATAGTGTAGCTAGTCAGTCACCAGGGGAATGATTCAACAGTGTGTAGTTTCATAGTGTAGCTAGTCAGTCACCAGGGGAATGATTCAATAGTGTGTAGTTTCATAGTGTAGCTAGTCAGTCACCAGGGGTATGATTCAACAGTGTAGCTAGTCAGTCACCAGGGGAATGATTCAACAGTGTGTAGTTTCATAGTGTAGCTAGTCCGTCACCATGGGAATGATTCAATAGTGTGTAGTTTCATAGTGTAGCTAGTCAGTCACCAGGGGAATGATTCAACAGTGTGTAGTTTCATAGTGTAGCTAGTCAGTCACCAGGGGAATGATTCAATAGTGTGTAGTTTCATAGTGTAGCTAGTCAGTCACCAGGGGAATGATTCAACAGTGTAGCTAGTCAGTCACCAGGGGAATGATTCAACAGTGTGTAGTTTCATAGTGTAGCTAGTCAGTCACCAGGGGAATGATTCAATAGTGTGTAGTTTCATAGTGTAGCTAGTCAGTCACCATGGGAATGATTCAATAGTGTAGCTAGTCAGTCACCAGGGGAATGATTCAATAGTGTAGCTAGTCAGTCACCAGGGGAATGATTCAATAGTGTGTAGTTTCATAGTGTAGCTAGTCAGTCACCAGGGGTATGATTCAACAGTGTAGCTAGTCCGTCACCATGGGAATGATTCAACAGTGTGTAGTTTCATAGTGTAGCTAGTCAGTCACCATGGGAATGATTCAATAGTGTGTAGTTTCATAGTGTAGCTAGTCAGTCACCAGGGGAATGATTCAACAGTGTGTAGTTTCATATTGTAGCTAGTCAGTCACCATGGTAATGATTCAATAGTGTGTGGATTCATAGTGTAGCTAGTCAGTCACCAGGGGTATGATTCAACAGTGTAGCTAGTCAGTCACCAGGGGAATGATTCAATAGTGTGTAGTTTCATAGTGTAGCTAGTCAGTCACCAGGGGTATGATTCAACAGTGTAGCTAGTCAGTCACCAGGGGAATGATTCAATAGTGTGTAGTTTCATAGTGTAGCTAGTCAGTCACCAGGGGAATGATTCAATAGTGTGCAGTTTCATAGTGTAGCTAGTCAGTCACCAGGGGAATGATTCAACAGTGTGTAGTTTCATAGTGTAGCTAGTCAGTCACCAGGGGAATGATTCAACAGTGTGTAGTTTCATAGTGTAGCTAGTCAGTCACCATGGTAATGATTCAATAGTGTGTGGATTCATAGTGTATCATTCCTAGTCAGTCACCGGTGGAAGAGAGGCTGCTGCCTACATACAGACTTGAAATCATTGGCCACTTTAATAAATTGATCACTAGTCACTTTAATAATGCTACTTTACTTATGTTTACATATCTCACATTACTCATCTCATATGTATATACTGTATTCTATATGATCTACTGCATCTTGCCTATGCCGCTCGGTCATCGATCATCCATATATTTATATTTATATATTCTTATTCCATCCCTTTTCTAAGATTTGTGTTTATTAGGTATTTCTTGTGGAATTGTTAGATATTACTTGTTAGATATTGCTGCGCTGTCGGAACTAGAAGCACAAGCATTTCGCTACACTCACAATAACATCTTCTACCCATGTGTATGTGACCAATAAAGCTTGATTTGATTTTGAAGTCAAGTACTTCTCCGAAGTATCTGAGGGTTGATCTCTGGTCGAATTTTATGTTTTAAATTTGAATCATTTCTATTTAAATGTTTAAGCTTAACCACAATACAATTATTATCAGACACAAAGACGATATTATAATATACACTATATTTATATATTTATTTGTTTGTGTATTTTTTTTATTCTCAGGATTTTGTAAACACTCACGCGACCCCTAGTTTTGGAACCGCTGCTCTAATATAACCATAGAATTAGAATGATTACCAGAGGTTCCAAATCCATTCTATTCATTATATTTCTATGGTCATAATGTAACACTGTGCTAATAGCCTGTGGTATAACTATAGAATTAGAATGATTACCAGAGGTTCCAAGTCCATTCTATTCATTATATTTCTATGGTCATAATGTAACACTGTGCTAATAGCCTGTGGTATAACTATAGAATTAGAATGATTACCAGAGGTGCCAAGTCCATTCTATTCATTATATTTCTATGGTCATAATGTAACACTGTGCTAATAGCCTGTGGTATAACCATAGAATTAGAATGATTACCAGAGGTTCCAAGTCCATTCTATTCATTATATTTCTATGGTCATAATGTAACACTGTGCTAATAGCCTGTGGTATAACCATAGAATTAGAAAGATTATCAGGGGTTCCAAGTTCTATTCATTGTATTTCTATGGGTAGAGTCTAATAGTGTGTTAATCCCCTCTGGTATAACTTTAATGCTTTGCAATGCACTCCTTCCTGCTCAATCCAAACTGCTTGCATGGATTGTCTGCAAATTGACACTTTTAAGGGGAAGGAAGCAAATCAATGAGGTGCCTAATTTGTGTGTGTGTGTGTGGCAGAAGTGTGCGCGCGTGTGTGTGTGTGTGTGTGTGTGTGTGTGTGTGTGTGTGTGTGTGTGTGTGTGTGTGTGTGTGTGTGTGTGTGTGTGTGTGTGTGTGTGTGTGTGTGTGTGTGTGTTATTAGTGGGTGGTCATTGTGTTTGTGTGATAAGGTTGATAGATTCTGTGTCAGTGTGTGTCCGATACTAACAGTGTGTGATACTATCAGTGTGTGTGATGCTAACAGTGTGTGATACTATCAGTGTGTGTGATGCTAACAGTGTGTGATACTAACAGTGTGTGTGATGCTAACAGTGTGTGATACTATCAGTGTGTGTGATGCTAACAGTGTGTGATACTAACAGTGTGTGTGATGCTAACAGTGTGTGATACTATCAGTGTGTGTGATGCTAACAGTGTGTGATACTGTCAGTGTGTGTGATGCTATCAGTGTGTGTGATGCTAACAGTGTGTGATGCTAACAGTGTGTGATACTAACAGTGTGTCCGATGCTAACAGTGTGTGATACTAACAGTGTGTCCGATGCTAACAGTGTGTGATACTAACAGTGTGTGATACTAACAGTGTGTGATACTAACAGTGTGTGTGATGCTAACAGTGTGTGTGATGCTAACAGTGTGTGATACTAACAGTGTGTGATACTAACAGTGTGTCCGATGCTAACAGTGTGTGATACTAACAGTGTGTGATACTAACAGTGTGTCCGATGCTAACAGTGTGTGTGATACTAACAGTGTGTCCGATGCTAACAGTGTGTGATACTAACAGTGTGTGATACTAACAGTGTGTGATACTAATAGTGTGTGATACTAACAGTGTGTGATACTAACAGTGTGTGATACTAACAGTGTGTGATACTAACAGTGTGTGATACTAACAGTGTGTGATACTAACAGTGTGTCCGATGCTAACAGTGTGTGATACTAACAGTGTGTGATACTAACAGTGTGTGATACTAACAGTGTGTCCGATGCTAATAGTGTGTGATACTAACAGTGTGTGATACTAACAGTGTGTGATACTAACAGTGTGTGATACTAATAGTGTGTGATACTAACAGTGTGTGATACTAACAGTGTGTGATACTAACAGTGTGTGATACTAACAGTGTGTGATACTAACAGTGTGTGATACTAACAGTGTGTCCGATGCTAACAGTGTGTGATACTAACAGTGTGTGATACTAACAGTGTGTGATACTAACAGTGTGTCCGATGCTAATAGTGTGTGATACTAACAGTGTGTCCGATGCTAACAGTGTGTGATACTAACAGTGTGTGATACTAACAGTGTGTGATACTAACAGTGTGTGATGCTAACAGTGTGTGTGATGCTAACAGTGTGTGATACTAACAGTGTGTGATACTAACAGTGTGTCCGATGCTAACAGTGTGTGATACTAACAGTGTGTGATACTAACAGTGTGTCCGATGCTAACAGTGTGTGTGATACTAACAGTGTGTCCGATGCTAACAGTGTGTGATACTAACAGTGTGTGATACTAACAGTGTGTGATACTAATAGTGTGTGATACTAACAGTGTGTGATACTAACAGTGTGTGATACTAACAGTGTGTGATACTAATAGTGTGTGATACTAACAGTGTGTGATACTAACAGTGTGTGATACTAACAGTGTGTGATACTAACAGTGTGTGATACTAACAGTGTGTGATCCTAACAGTGTGTCCGATGCTAACAGTGTGTGATACTAACAGTGTGTGATACTAACAGTGTGTGATACTAACAGTGTGTCCGATGCTAATAGTGTGTGATACTAATAGTGTGTGATACTAACAGTGTGTGATACTAACAGTGTGTGATACTAACAGTGTGTGATACTAACAGTGTGTCCGATGCTAACAGTGTGTGATACTAACAGTGTGTGATACTAACAGTGTGTGATACTAACAGTGTGTGATACTAACAGTGTGTCCGATGCTAACAGTGTGTGATACTAACAGTGTGTCCGATGCTAACAGTGTGTGATACTAACAGTGTGTCCGATGCTAACAGTGTGTGTGATACTAACAGTGTGTCCGATGCTAACAGTGTGTGATACTAACAGTGTGTCCGATGCTAACAGTGTGTGTGATACTAACAGTGTGTCCGATGCTAACAGTGTGTGTGATACTAACAGTGTGTCCGATGCTAACAGTGTGTGATACTAACAGTGTGTCCGATGCTAACAGTGTGTGTGATACTAACAGTGTGTCCGATGCTAACAGTGTGTGATACTAACAGTGTGTGATACTAACAGTGTGTGATACTAACAGTGTGTCCGATGCTAACAGTGTGTGATACTAACAGTGTGTGATACTAACAGTGTGTGATACTAATAGTGTGTGATACTAACAGTGTGTGATACTAACAGTGTGTGATACTAACAGTGTGTGATACTAACAGTGTGTGATACTAACAGTGTGTGATACTAACAGTGTGTCCGATGCTAACAGTGTGTGATACTAACAGTGTGTGATACTAACAGTGTGTGTGATACTAACAGTGTGTCCGATGCTAACAGTGTGTGATACTAACAGTGTGTGATACTAACAGTGTGTCCGATGCTAACAGTGTGTGATACTAACAGTGTGTGTGATACTAACAGTGTGTCCGATGCTAACAGTGTGTGATACTAACAGTGTGTGATACTAACAGTGTGTGATACTAACAGTGTGTGATACTAACAGTGTGTCCGATGCTAACAGTGTGTGATACTAACAGTGTGTGATACTAACAGTGTGTGTGATACTAACAGTGTGTCCGATGCTAACAGTGTGTGATACTAACAGTGTGTGATACTAACAGTGTGTCCGATGCTAACAGTGTGTTTGATGCTAACAGTGTGTGATACTAACAGTGTGTCCGATGCTAACAGTGTGTGATACTAACAGTGTGTCCGATACTAACAGTGTGTGATACTAACAGTGTGTCCGATGCTAACAGTGTGTGATACTAACAGTGTGTCCGATGCTAACAGTGTGTGTGATGCTAACAGTGTGTCCGATGCTAACAGTGTGTGTGATGCTAACAGTGTGTCCGATGCTAACAGTGTGTGATGCTAACAGTGTGTGATACTAACAGTGTGTGATACTAACAGTGTGTCCGATGCTAACAGTGTGTGATACTAACAGTGTGTGATACTAACAGTGTGTGATACTAACAGTGTGTGATACTAACAGTGTGTGATACTAACAGTGTGTGATACTAACAGTGTGTGATACTAACAGTGTGTGATACTAACAGTGTGTGATACTAACAGTGTGTCCGATGCTAACAGTGTGTGATACTAACAGTGTGTCCGATGCTAACAGTGTGTGATACTAACAGTGTGTGATACTAACAGTGTGTGATACTAACAGTGTGTCCGATGCTAACAGTGTGTGATACTAACAGTGTGTGATACTAACAGTGTGTCCGATGCTAACAGTGTGTGATACTAACAGTGTGTCCGATGCTAACAGTGTGTGATACTAACAGTGTGTGATACTAACAGTGTGTGATACTAACAGTGTGTCCGATGCTAACAGTGTGTGATACTAACAGTGTGTGATACTAACAGTGTGTGATACTAACAGTGTGTGATACTAACAGTGTGTCCGATGCTAACAGTGTGTGATACTAACAGTGTGTGTGATACTAACAGTGTGTGTGATACTAACAGTGTGTCCGATGCTAACAGTGTGTGATACTAACAGTGTGTGATACTAACAGTGTGTGTGATACTAACAGTGTGTCCGATGCTAACAGTGTGTGATACTAACAGTGTGTGATACTAACAGTGTGTGTGATACTAACAGTGTGTCCGATGCTAACAGTGTGTGTGATACTAACAGTGTGTCCGATGCTAACAGTGTGTGATACTAACAGTGTGTGTGATGCTAACAGTGTGTCCGATGCTAACAGTGTGTGATACTAACAGTGTGTCCGATGCTAACAGTGTGTGATACTAACAGTGTGTCCGATGCTAACAGTGTGTGATACTAACAGTGTGTGATACTAACAGTGTGTGTGATGCTAACAGTGTGTCCGATACTAACAGTGTGTGATACTAACAGTGTGTGATACTAACAGTGTGTCCGATGCTAACAGTGTGTGTGATGCTAACAGTGTGTCCGATACTAACAGTGTGTGATACTAACAGTGTGTGATACTAACAGTGTGTCCGATGCTAACAGTGTGTGATACTAACAGTGTGTCCGATGCTAACAGTGTGTGATACTATCAGTGTGTGTGATACTAACAGTGTGTGATACTAACAGTGTGTCCGATGCTAACAGTGTGTGATACTAATAGTGTGTGATACTAACAGTGTGTCCGATGCTAACAGTGTGTCCGATGCTAACAGTGTGTGATACTAACAGTGTGTCCGATGCTAACAGTGTGTGATGCTAACAGTGTGTGATACTAACAGTGTGTGTGATACTAACAGTGTGTCCGATGCTAACAGTGTGTGATACTAACAGTGTGTGTGATACTAACAGTGTGTCCGATGCTAACAGTGTGTGATACTAACAGTGTGTGATACTAATAGTGTGTGATACTAATAGTGTGTGATACTAACAGTGTGTCCGATGCTAACAGTGTGTGATACTAACAGTGTGTGATACTAATAGTGTGTGATACTAACAGTGTGTGATACTAACAGTGTGTGATACTAACAGTGTGTGATACTAACAGTGTGTGATACTAACAGTGTGTGATACTAACAGTGTGTCCGATGCTAACAGTGTGTGATACTAACAGTGTGTGATACTAACAGTGTGTGTGATACTAACAGTGTGTCCGATGCTAACAGTGTGTGATACTAACAGTGTGTGATACTAACAGTGTGTCCGATGCTAACAGTGTGTGATACTAACAGTGTGTGTGATACTAACAGTGTGTCCGATGCTAACAGTGTGTGATACTAACAGTGTGTGATACTAACAGTGTGTGATACTAACAGTGTGTGATACTAACAGTGTGTCCGATGCTAACAGTGTGTGATACTAACAGTGTGTGATACTAACAGTGTGTGTGATACTAACAGTGTGTCCGATGCTAACAGTGTGTGATACTAACAGTGTGTGATACTAACAGTGTGTCCGATGCTAACAGTGTGTTTGATGCTAACAGTGTGTGATACTAACAGTGTGTCCGATGCTAACAGTGTGTGATACTAACAGTGTGTCCGATACTAACAGTGTGTGATACTAACAGTGTGTCCGATGCTAACAGTGTGTGATACTAACAGTGTGTCCGATGCTAACAGTGTGTGTGATGCTAACAGTGTGTCCGATGCTAACAGTGTGTGTGATGCTAACAGTGTGTCCGATGCTAACAGTGTGTGATGCTAACAGTGTGTGATACTAACAGTGTGTGATACTAACAGTGTGTCCGATGCTAACAGTGTGTGATACTAACAGTGTGTGATACTAACAGTGTGTGATACTAACAGTGTGTGATACTAACAGTGTGTGATACTAACAGTGTGTGATACTAACAGTGTGTGATACTAACAGTGTGTGATACTAACAGTGTGTGATACTAACAGTGTGTGATACTAACAGTGTGTCCGATGCTAACAGTGTGTGATACTAACAGTGTGTCCGATGCTAACAGTGTGTGATACTAACAGTGTGTGATACTAACAGTGTGTGATACTAACAGTGTGTCCGATGCTAACAGTGTGTGATACTAACAGTGTGTGATACTAACAGTGTGTCCGATGCTAACAGTGTGTGATACTAACAGTGTGTCCGATGCTAACAGTGTGTGATACTAACAGTGTGTGATACTAACAGTGTGTGATACTAACAGTGTGTCCGATGCTAACAGTGTGTGATACTAACAGTGTGTGATACTAACAGTGTGTGATACTAACAGTGTGTGATACTAACAGTGTGTCCGATGCTAACAGTGTGTGATACTAACAGTGTGTGTGATACTAACAGTGTGTGTGATACTAACAGTGTGTCCGATGCTAACAGTGTGTGATACTAACAGTGTGTGATACTAACAGTGTGTGTGATACTAACAGTGTGTCCGATGCTAACAGTGTGTGATACTAACAGTGTGTGATACTAACAGTGTGTGTGATACTAACAGTGTGTCCGATGCTAACAGTGTGTGTGATACTAACAGTGTGTCCGATGCTAACAGTGTGTGATACTAACAGTGTGTGTGATGCTAACAGTGTGTCCGATGCTAACAGTGTGTGATACTAACAGTGTGTCCGATGCTAACAGTGTGTGATACTAACAGTGTGTCCGATGCTAACAGTGTGTGATACTAACAGTGTGTGATACTAACAGTGTGTGTGATGCTAACAGTGTGTCCGATACTAACAGTGTGTGATACTAACAGTGTGTGATACTAACAGTGTGTCCGATGCTAACAGTGTGTGTGATGCTAACAGTGTGTCCGATACTAACAGTGTGTGATACTAACAGTGTGTGATACTAACAGTGTGTCCGATGCTAACAGTGTGTGATACTATCAGTGTGTGTGATACTAACAGTGTGTGATACTAACAGTGTGTCCGATGCTAACAGTGTGTGATACTAATAGTGTGTGATACTAACAGTGTGTCCGATGCTAACAGTGTGTCCGATGCTAACAGTGTGTGATACTAACAGTGTGTCCGATGCTAACAGTGTGTGATGCTAACAGTGTGTGATACTAACAGTGTGTGTGATACTAACAGTGTGTCCGATGCTAACAGTGTGTGATACTAACAGTGTGTGTGATACTAACAGTGTGTCCGATGCTAACAGTGTGTGATACTAACAGTGTGTGATACTAATAGTGTGTGATACTAATAGTGTGTGATACTAACAGTGTGTCCGATGCTAACAGTGTGTGATACTAACAGTGTGTGATACTAATAGTGTGTGATACTAACAGTGTGTGTGATACTAACAGTGTGTGATACTAACAGTGTGTGATACTAACAGTGTGTGATACTAACAGTGTGTGATACTAACAGTGTGTGATACTAACAGTGTGTGTGATACTAACAGTGTGTGATACTAACAGTGTGTGTGATACTAACAGTGTGTCCGATGCTAACAGTGTGTCCGATGCTAACAGTGTGTGTGATGCTAACAGTGTGTCCGATGCTAACAGTGTGTGTGATGCTAACAGTGTGTCCGATGCTAACAGTGTGTTTGATGCTAACAGTGTGTGATACTAACAGTGTGTGATACTAACAGTGTGTCCGATGCTAACAGTGTGTGTGATGCTAACTGGGTCTGTGTCACTGCGCTACAGTGAAGAGCTTGATAGAACACCTTACACACTCAATCGAGCTCCCCCTCGTTTGTGTGTGTGAGTATGTGTGTGTGTGTGTGTCACGCTTGATAAACCTCCTAATTGAACAATTACATTGACTGGGTAATCAAGAGGTTATTTGAAGTGCAAGCTGTGATTCTGATTGATGACATCACAGTAGGAGAAGCCATTAGTTTTCTATTCTAATCGATGACATCACAACGGGCTAAAACAATTTGTCTGGTTCTAATTGGTGACATCACAATGGGCTTCCGTGCCAACCGCAGTCATTTGTAGTTCTGATTGATGACACATTAACATTCCTGATTAGAACTCTGAAATAGCAATTTAGTTTCAATTGAAATGGAGCTTTACTGGCATGAAAACCATGCAGAAATCTGACCAAAGCAGAGGGGTTTTAGATGAGTTAGACAGATGGAATATGGTTGGGGAATATGTCAATCTTGTACGGATATTGACTGAGTCCCAAATGGCACCCTATTCCCTATGCAGTGCAGTACTGAATTTTTGTCTGATTATTATTTATTTATTACCTTACCTCCCTAATCTTAACTAATTTGCACACACTGTATATAGATTTTTTTCTTTTCTGTTATTGACTGTACGTTTGTTTATTTCATGTGTAACTGTGCTGTTGTTTTTGCCGCACTGCTTTGCTTTATCTTGGCCAGGCCGCAGTTGTAAATGAGAAATTGTCCTCAACTAGCTTACCTGGGTAAATAAAGGTGAAATAAAAAAAATAAAAAATAATAATTCGATTTTTTTTTCACAGAAAAATGTTTCACAGATTTTCACAACAAAGGTTCCCCTATGGTCCCTGCTCAAAAGTAGTGCACTACATAGGGACTAGGGAGCCATTTGAGAAACACGATGAGCTCAGTCATTCAGGATATTAATATGTATAAAGAGGTGGGGGGGGTATTACTGCCCAAGAGCTCTGTCATTCCCCTGTCTAAAGCCAAGGCACCGTTTATCTAACTAACAGACTGATGTCACACCGGGCCATCTCTCTCTCTCTCTCTCTCTTTCTCGTTCTCTCGTTCTCTCTTCGCCCGCAGCGTTCACTCATTCC
>NC_092091.1:87095221-87100221 GCF_045679555.1 Salvelinus alpinus | reverse complement strand
AGGTTCATAACTGAATGGCATTCAGGACCATTAGGTTCATAACTGAATGGCATTCAGGACCGTTACGTTCATAACTGAATGGCATTCAGGACCGGTAGGTTCATAACAGGAAGCATTCAGGACCATTAGGTTCATAACTGAATGGCATTCAGGACCGGTAGGTTCATAACAGGAAGCATTCAGGACCATTAGGTTCATAACTGAATGGCATTCAGGACCGTTAGGTTCATAACAGGAAGCATTCAGGACCGTTAGGTTCATAACAGGAAGCATTCAGGACCGTTAGGTTCATAACAGGAAGCATTCAGGACCGTTAGGTTCATAACAGGAAGCATTCAGGACCGTTAGGTTCATAACTGAATGGCATTCAGGACCGTTAGGTTCATAACTGAATGGCATTCAGGACCGTTAGGTTCATAACAGGATGGCATTCAGGACCGTTTCAGATAGAAATGTCATTAATAGAAGAGTTGTGATGAATCCTTGTCAGACACCATCTGTTGTACATTATGTATTTATATCAGTAGATCCTTGATATACCAGAAAGGAAAGGTGATAGGATCCCCCATAAGATACCACACCAACACGTTTTTTAAAAATCATAGCGGGCTTTATTTAAACCGTTTAAACGTTTGTGAAACCATCCCCCATTACAGAACAACCTTTGGAGGAACATTTAAATGTTCTATATCATTGTGACCCCCATGTTTAGTTGACTGGGTTCTGGTTCTATATCATTGTGACCCCCATGTTCAGTTGACTGGGTTCTGGTTCTATATCATTGTGACCCCCATGTTCAGTTGACTGGGTTCTGGTTCTATATTGCCAGCAGCATACCACCCTACATACCACTGCTGGCTTGCTTCTGAAGCTAAGCAGGGTTGGTCCTGGTCAGTCCCTGGATGGGAGACCAGGTGCTGCTGGAAGTGGTGTTGGAGGGCCAGTAGGAGGCACTCTTTCCTCTGGTCTAAACAAAAGATCCCAATGCCCCAGGGCAGTGATTGGGGACACTGCTCTGTGTAGGGTGCCGTCTTTCGGATGGGACGTTAAACGGGTGTCCTGACTCTCTGAGGTCATTAAAGATCCCATGGCACTTATCGTAAGAGTAGGGGTGTTAACCCCGGTGTCCTGGCTAAATTCCCAATCTGGCCCTCTACCATCACGGTCACCTAATAATCCCCAGTTTACAATTGGCTCATTCATCCCCCTCCTCTCCCCTGTAACTATTCCCCAGGTCGTTGCTGCAAATGAGAACGTGTTCTCAGTCAACTTACCTGGTAAAATAACGGTAAAAAAAAAAAATAAAAAAAAAAAAATATCATTGTGACCCCCATGTTCAGTTGACTGGGTTCTGGTTCTATATCATTGTGACCCCCATGTTCAGTTGACTGGGTTCTGGTTCTATATCATTGTGACCCCCATGTTCAGTTGACTGGGTTCTGGTTCTATATCATTGTGACCCCCATGTTCAGTTGACTGGGTTCTGGTTCTATATCATTGTGACCCCCATGTTCAGTTGACTGGGTTCTGGTTCTATATCATTGTGACCCCCATGTTCAGTTGACTGGGTTCTGGTTCTATATCATTGTGACCCCCATGTTCAGTTGACTGGGTTCTGGTTCTATATCATTGTGACCCCCATGTTCAGTTGACTGGGTTCTGGTTCTATATCATTGTGACCCCCATGTTCAGTTGACTGGGTTCTGGTTCTATATCATTGTGACCCCCATGTTCAGTTGACTGGGTTCTGGTTCTATATCATTGTGACCCCCATGTTCAGTTGACTGGGTTCTGGTTCTATATCATTGTGACCCCCATGTTCAGTTGACTGGGTTCTGGTTCTATATCATTGTGACCCCCATGTTCAGTTGACTGGGTTCTGGTTCTATATCATTGTGACCCCCATGTTCAGTTGACTGGGTTCTGGTTCCATATCATTGTGAGCCACCGTGTTCAGTTGACTGGGTTCTGGTTCCATATCATTGTGACCCACCGTGTTCAGTTGACTGGGTTCTGGTTCCATATCATTGTGACCCACCGTGTTCAGTTGACTGGGTTCTGGTTCCATATCATTCCCCAGAGTCAGATGAACTCATGGATTCCATGTTTATGTCTCTGTGTCCAGTAAGGCAGTCAGATGGACTCATGGATTCCATGTTTATGTCTCTGTGTCCAGTAAGAAGGCAGTCAGATGGACTCATGGATTCCATGTTTATGTCTCTGTGTCCAGTAAGAAGGCAGTCAGATGGACTCATGGATTCCATGTTTATGTCCCTGTGTCCAGTAAGAAGACAGTCAGATGTAGTGTCAGGAGCCATTGCTGTGCCTGCAGACACCTATAGACTTCTAGTCATTGTGCTGTCTGTAGTGAGCTATTACGTTAGCGCTGGTTAGCATCTTCCTCCATTCTGCACGCAGGGACATAACAACTCTGTTCAGTTGACTGAGGTGATACTTTGTGTTGTTGGTTTCTTCCCCAGATTCAGCTGAGGAACCCCCGGGAGCTGTGTGTCAGTGCTGTGATGCTGTATAGCTGTATCTGCCACAGGGAAGTCAACTCTGTGTGTGTGTGTGTGTGTGTGTGTGTGTGTGTGTGTGTGTGTCTGTGTGTGTGTGTGTGCGTGTGTGTGTGTGTGTGTGTGTGTGTGTGTGTGTGTGTGTGTGTGTGTGTGTGTCTGTGCGTGCCTTTTTGTGTGCGTGCGTGCGCAGACTGGCTTATGTGTTCGTGTTTGTATGTCGCCTGCGTGTGTGAGTGGATGCCTAGGTGTGTTGATGTTCAATGCAGGTGGATTAAAGGGGAGACTTTGGGAGTTTGGCAATGAGGCCCTTTATCTACTTCCCCAGAGTCAGATAAACCTGTTGGAGGGGGGAGAGGGGAGAGAGGAGGGGAGGGGAGGGGCTGGAGGAGAGAGGAGAGGAGAGGCTGGAGGAGAGAGGAGAGACTGGAGGAGAGAGGTGAGGAGAGGCTGGAGGAGAGAGGAGAGACTGGAGGAGAGAGGAGAGGCTGGAGGAGAGAGGAGGAGAGAGGAAAGGCTGGAGTAGAGAGGAGAGGCTGGAGGAGAGACTGGAGGAGAGAGGAGAGGCTGGAGGAGAGAGGCTGGAGGAGAGAGGAGAGACTGGAGGAGAGAGGAGAGATAGGAGGAGAGAGGAGAGACTGGAGGAGAGAGGAGAGACTGGAGGAGAGAGGTTAGGCTGGAGGAGAGACTGGAGGAGAGAGGAGAGACTGGAGGAGAGAGGAGAGACTGGAGGAGAGAGGAGAGGCTGGAGGAGAGAGGCTGGAGGAGAGAGGAGAGACTGGAGGAGAGAGGAGAGACTGGAGGAGAGAGGAGAGACTGGAGGAGAGAGGAGAGGCTAGAGGAGAGGCTGGAGGAGAGAGGAGAGGGAAGAGTTGGAGGGCAAGGGGGATTCAGAGGGGGATAGGAAGGATGAGTGTAGGGATTATGGAAGCAAGGGATCTACCAGGGGTGTTCTGAGGGGTGAGAGAACGGGTAGTAAGGAGAGAGGGAATGCAAAGAAAAGAAGGGAGGGAGGAACCATCACTGCAGTACAGCTCCTCTCCCACAATGGATCCCCACGCTGCCTCAGTCACTCAGCCAGGACCACTGCAGTACAGCTCCTCTCCCACATAGGATCCCCACGCTGCCTCAGTCACTCAGCCAGGACCACTGCAGCTGTGGCAGGGCAGTGTGTGTGTGTGTGTGTGTGTGTGTGTGTGTGTGTGTGTGTGTGTGTGTGTGTGTGTGTGTGTGTGTGTGTGTGTGTGTGTGTGTGTGTGTGTGTGTGTGTGTGTGTGTGTGTGTGTGTGTGTGTGTGTGTGTGTGTGTGTGTGTGTGTGTGTGTGTGTGTGTGTGTGCGCGTGCGCGTGTACAGCTGGGGCTAGGACTGCAGAGGCCATGAAACTCAATTCTCAGAGTCTGAGTCCCTTCCTCTGTCTCTGTAGAGCGGTACTCTGTAGAGGAGAGAGAGACAGAGGGTGGAGGGGGGTGGAAGAAAGGAGAGGAGAAAGAGAGAGGGAGGGGGAGTAAATAAGTTGTGTGTTAGATAGTAGTGGAAATACAGGGACAGAGAGAGGAGAATGTGGTGAGGGAGGGAGAGGGGAGAAAGAGGAAGAGAAACTGGTTCAGAGGGAGGAGAGAGATCACAGGGAGAGAGAAGGGGAGAGGAGGAGAGAGATCACAGGGAGAGAGAGGGGGATAGTGAAGAGGAGAGAGGAGGATATAGAGGAGGAGAGAGAGAGGTGAGGAGAGAGAGGAGCAGAGAGCGGTAGACATGGAATAATTGAAAGTAAGAGAAAGAGGGGAAGAATATGAAAGGAAGGAAAGGAGAGAGGGAGAGGGAGTGCTAGATAAAGAGGGAAGGGATATGGGCAGAGAGGAGTGCAGTCACAGAAAGGAGAAGAGGGCGGGGACGAGGAGAAGAAGGGAAGGGGGAGCAGTGTGTTAGTGGAAGGGGGAGCAGTGTGTTAGTGAAGGGGTAGTAGTGTCTTAGTAAAGTGGAAGGGGGAGCAGTGTGTTAGTGAAGGGGAAGGGGTAGCAGTGTGTTAGTAAAGTGGAAGGGGTAGCAGTGTGTTAGTGAAGTGGAAGGGGTAGCAGTGTGTTAGTGAAGTGGAAGGGGTAGCAGTGTGTTAGTGAAGGGGTAGCAGTGTGTTAGTGAAGGGGTAGCAGTGTGTTAGTAAAGTGGAAGTGGTAGCAGTGTGTTAGTAAAGTGGAAGGGGTAACAGTGTGTTAGTAAAGTGGAAGGGGTAGCAGTGTGTTAGTGAAGGGGTAGCAGTGTGTTAGTAAAGTGGAAGGGGTAGCAGTGTGTTAGTAAAGTGGAAGGGGTAGCAGTGTGTTAGTAAAGTGGAAGGGGTAGCAATGTGTTAGTAAAGTGGAAGGGGTAGCAGTGTGTTAGTGAAGGGGTAGTAGTGTGTTAGTAAAGTGGAAGGGGTAGCAGTGTGTTAGTAAAGTGGAAGGGGTAGCAGTGTGTTAGTAAAGTGGAAGGGGTAGCAGTGTGTTAGTGAA
>NC_092091.1:87088255-87095121 GCF_045679555.1 Salvelinus alpinus | reverse complement strand
GTGTGTTAGTAAAGTGGAAGGGGTAACGGTGTGTTAGTGAAGGGGTAGCAGTGTGTTAGTAAAGTGGAAGGGGTAGCAGTGTGTTAGTAAAGTGGAAGGGGTAGCAGTGTGTTAGTGAAGGGGTAGCAGTGTGTTAGTAAAGTGGAAGGGGTAGCAGTGTGTTAGTAAAGTGGAAGGGGTAGCAGTGTGTTAGTAAAGTGGAAGGGGTAGCAGTGTGTTAGTGAAGGGGTAGTAGTGTGTTAGTAAAGTGGAAGGGGTAGTAGTGTGTTAGTAAAGTGGAAGGGGTAGCAGTTTGTTAGTGAAGTGGAAGGGGTAGCAGTGTGTTAGTGAAGGGGTAGCAGTGTGTTAGTAAAGTGGAAGGGGTAGCAGTGTGTTAGTGAAGGGGTAGCAGTGTGTTAGTAAAGTGGAAGGGGTAGCAGTGTGTTAGTAAAGTGGAAGGGGTAGCAGTGTGTTAGTAAAGTGGAAGGGGTAGCAGTGTGTTAGTAAAGTGGAAGGGGTAGCAGTGTGTTAGTAAAGTGGAAGGGGTAGCAGTGTGTTAGTGAAGTGGAAGGGGTAGCAGTGTGTTAGTGAAGGGGTAGTAGTGTGTTAGTAAAGTGGAAGGGGTAGCAGTGTGTTAGTAAAGTGGAAGGGGTAGCAGTGTGTTAGTGAAGGGGTAGCAGTGTGTTAGTGGAAGGGGAAGCAGTGTGTTAGTGAAGTGGAAGGGGTAGCAGTGTGTTAGTGAAGGGGTAGTAGTGTGTTAGTAAAGTGGAAGGGGTTGCAGTGTGTTAGTAAAGTGGAAGGGGTAGCAGTGTGTTAGTGAAGGGGTAGTAGTGTGTTAGTAAAGTGGAAGGGGTAGCAGTGTGTTAGTAAAGTGGAAGGGGTAGCAGTGTGTTAGTAAAGTGGAAGGGGTAGCAGTGTGTTACTGAAGGGGTAGTAGTGTGTTAGTAAAGTGGAAGGGGTAGCAGTGTGTTAGTAAAGTGGAAGGGGTAGCAGTGTGTTAGTAAAGTGGAAGGGGTAGTAGTATGTTAGTAAAGTGGAAGGGGTAGCAGTGTGTTAGTAAAGTGGAAGGGGTAGCAGTGTGTTAGTGAAGGGGTAGTAGTGTGTTAGTAAAGTGGAAGGGGTAGCAGTGTGTTAGTAAAGTGGAAGGGGTAGCAGTGTGTTAGTAAAGTGGAAGGGGTAGCAGTGTGTTAGTAAAGTGGAAGGGGTAGCAGTGTGTTAGTAAAGTGGAAGGGGTAGCAGTGTGTTAGTAAAGTGGAAGGGGTAGCAGTGTGTTAGTAAAGTGGAAGGGGTAGCAGTGTGTTAGTAAAGTGGAAGGGGTAGCAGTGTGTTAGTAAAGTGGAAGGGGTAGCAGTGTGTTAGTGAAGGGGTAGCAGTGTGTTAGTGGAAGGGGAAGCAGTGTGTTAGTGAAGTGGAAGGGGTAGCAGTGTGTTAGTAAAGTGGAAGGGGTAGCAGTGTGTTAGTAAAGTGGAAGGGGTAGCAGTGTGTTAGTAAAGTGGAAGGGGTAGCAGTGTGTTAGTAAAGTGGAAGGGGTAGCAGTGTGTTAGTAAAGTGGAAGGGGTAGCAGTGTGTTAGTGAAGGGGTAGCAGTGTGTTAGTGGAAGGGGAAGCAGTGTGTTAGTGAAGTGGAAGGGGTAGCAGTGTGTTAGTAAAGTGGAAGGGGTAGCAGTGTGTTAGTAAAGTGGAAGGGGTAGCAGTGTGTTAGTAAAGTGGAAGGGGTAGTAGTGTGTTATTAAAGTGGAATTGGGTAGCAGTGTGTTAGTAAAGTGGAAGGGGTAGCAGTGTGTTAGTGGAAGGGGTAGCAGTGTGTTAGTGAAGTGGAAGGGGTAGCAGTGGGTTAGTGAAGTGGAAGGGGTAGCAGTGTGTTAGTAAAGTGGAAGGGGTAGCAGTGTGTTACTAAAGTGGAAGGGGTAGCAGTGGGTTAGTGAAGTGGAAGGGGTAGCAGTGTGTTAGTAAAGTGGAAGGGGTAGCAGTGTGTTAGTAAAGTGGAAGGGGTAGCAGTGTGTTAGTAAAGTGGAAGGGGTAGCAGTGTGTTAGTAAAGAGGAAGGGGTAGCAGTGTGTTAGTAAAGTGGAAGGGGTAGCAATGTGTTAGTAAAGTGGAAGGGGTATTAGTGTGTTATTAAAGTGGAAGGGGTAGCAGTGTGTTAGTAAAGTGGAAGGGGTAGCAGTGTGTTAGTGGAAGGGGTAGCAGTGTGTTAGTGAAGGGGTAGCAGTGTGTTAGTAAAGTGGAAGGGGTAGCAGTGTGTTAGTAAAGTGGAAGGGGTAGCAGTGTGTTAGTAAAGTGGAAGGGGTAGCAGTGTGTTAGTAAAGTGGAAGGGGTAGCAGTGTGTTAGTAAAGTGGAAGGGGTAGCAGTGTGTTAGTAAAGTGGAAGGGGTAGCAGTGTGTTAGTAAAGTGGAAGGGGTAGCAGTGTGTTAGTAAAGTGGAAGGGGTAGCAGTGTGTTAGTAAAGTGGAAGGGGTAGCAGTGTGTTAGTGAAGGGGTAGCAGTGTGTTAGTGGAAGGGGAAGCAGTGTGTTAGTGAAGTGGAAGGGGTAGCAGTGTGTTAGTAAAGTGGAAGGGGTAGCAGTGTGTTAGTAAAGTGGAAGGGGTAGCAGTGTGTTAGTAAAGTGGAAGGGGTAGCAGTGTGTTAGTAAAGTGGAAGGGGTAGCAGTGTGTTAGTAAAGTGGAAGGGGTAGCAGTGTGTTAGTGAAGGGGTAGCAGTGTGTTAGTGGAAGGGGAAGCAGTGTGTTAGTGAAGTGGAAGGGGTAGCAGTGTGTTAGTAAAGTGGAAGGGGTAGCAGTGTGTTAGTAAAGTGGAAGGGGTAGCAGTGTGTTAGTAAAGTGGAAGGGGTAGTAGTGTGTTATTAAAGTGGAATTGGGAGCAGTGTGTTAGTAAAGTGGAAGGGGTAGCAGTGTGTTAGTGGAAGGGGTAGCAGTGTGTTAGTGAAGTGGAAGGGGTAGCAGTGGGTTAGTGAAGTGGAAGGGGTAGCAGTGTGTTAGTAAAGTGGAAGGGGTAGCAGTGTGTTACTAAAGTGGAAGGGGTAGCAGTGGGTTAGTGAAGTGGAAGGGGTAGCAGTGTGTTAGTAAAGTGGAAGGGGTAGCAGTGTGTTACTAAAGTGGAAGGGGTAGCAGTGTGTTAGTAAAGTGGAAGGGGTAGCAGTGTGTTAGTAAAGTGGAAGGGGTAGCAGTGTGTTAGTAAAGTGGAAGGGGTAGCAGTGTGTTAGTAAAGAGGAAGGGGTAGCAGTGTGTTAGTAAAGTGGAAGGGGTAGCAATGTGTTAGTAAAGTGGAAGGGGTATTAGTGTGTTATTAAAGTGGAAGGGGGAGCAGTGTGTTAGTAAAGTGGAAGGGGTAGCAGTGTGTTAGTGGAAGGGGTAGCAGTGTGTTAGTGAAGGGGTAGCAGTGTGTTAGTAAAGTGGAAGGGGTAGCAGTGGGTTAGTGAAGTGGAAGGGGTAGCAGTGTGTTAGTAAAGTGGAAGGGGTAGCAGTGTGTTAGTATAGTGGAAGGGGTAGCAGTGTGTTACTAAAGTGGAAGTGGTAGCAGTGTGTTAGTAAAGTGGAAGGGGTAGCAGTGTGTTAGTAAAGAGGAAGGGGTAGCAGTGTGTTAGTATAGTGGAAGGGGTAGCAGTGTGTTACTAAAGTGGAAGTGGTAGCAGTGTGTTAGTAAAGTGGAAGGGGTAGCAGTGTGTTAGTAAAGTGGAAGGGGTAGCAGTGTGTTAGTAAAGTGGAAGGGGTAGCAGTGTGTTAGTGAAGTGGAAGGGGTAGCAGTGTGTTAGTGAAGGGGTAGTAGTGTGTTAGTAAAGTGGAAGGGGTAGCAGTGTGTTAGTAAAGTGGAAGGGGTAGCAATGTGTTAGTAAAGTGGAAGGGGTAGCAGTGTGTTAGTGAAGGGGTAGTAGTGTGTTAGTAAAGTGGAAGGGGTAGCAGTGTGTTAGTAAAGTGGAAGGGGTAGCAGTGTGTTAGTAAAGTGGAAGGGGTAGCAGTGTGTTAGTAAAGTGGAAGGGGTAGCAGTGTGTTAGTGAAGGGGTAGTAGTGTGTTAGTAAAGTGGAAGGGGTTGCAGTGTGTTAGTAAAGTGGAAGGGGTAGCAGTGTGTTAGTGAAGGGGTAGTAGTGTGTTAGTAAAGTGGAAGGGGTAGCAGTGTGTTAGTAAAGTGGAAGGGGTAGCAGTGTGTTAGTAAAGTGGATGGGGTAGCAGTGTGTTACTGAAGGGGTAGTAGTGTGTTAGTAAAGTGGAAGGGGTAGCAGTGTGTTAGTAAAGTGGAAGGGGTAGCAGTGTGTTAGTAAAGTGGAAGGGGTAGCAGTGTGTTAGTGAAGGGGTAGTAGTGTGTTAGTAAAGTGGAAGGGGTAGCAGTGTGTTAGTAAAGTGGAAGGGGTAGCAGTGTGTTAGTAAAGTGGAAGGGGTAGCAGTGTGTTAGTAAAGTGGAAGGGGTAGCAGTGTGTTAGTAAAGTGGAAGGGGTAGCAGTGTGTTAGTAAAGTGGAAGGGGTAGCAGTGTGTTAGTAAAGTGGAAGGGGTAGCAGTGTGTTAGTAAAGTGGAAGGGGTAGCAGTGTGTTAGTAAAGTGGAAGGGGTAGCAGTGTGTTAGTAAAGTGGAAGGGGTAGCAGTGTGTTAGTGAAGGGGTAGCAGTGTGTTAGTGGAAGGGGAAGCAGTGTGTTAGTGAAGTGGAAGGGGTAGCAGTGTGTTAGTAAAGTGGAAGGGGTAGCAGTGTGTTAGTAAAGTGGAAGGGGTAGCAGTGTGTTAGTAAAGTGGAAGGGGTAGCAGTGTGTTAGTAAAGTGGAAGGGGTAGCAGTGTGTTAGTAAAGTGGAAGGGGTAGCAGTGTGTTAGTGAAGGGGTAGCAGTGTGTTAGTGGAAGGGGAAGCAGTGTGTTAGTGAAGTGGAAGGGGTAGCAGTGTGTTACTGAAGGGGTAGTAGTGTGTTAGTAAAGTGGAAGGGGTAGCAGTGTGTTAGTAAAGTGGAAGGGGTAGCAGTGTGTTAGTAAAGTGGAAGGGGTAGCAGTGTGTTAGTGAAGGGGTAGTAGTGTGTTAGTAAAGTGGAAGGGGTAGCAGTGTGTTAGTAAAGTGGAAGGGGTAGCAGTGTGTTAGTGAAGTGGAAGGGGTAGCAGTGTGTTAGTAAAGTGGAAGGGGTAGCAGTGTGTTAGTAAAGTGGAAGGGGTAGCAGTGTGTTAGTAAAGTGGAAGGGGTAGCAGTGTGTTAGTAAAGTGGAAGGGGTAGCAGTGTGTTAGTAAAGTGGAAGGGGTAGCAGTGTGTTAGTAAAGTGGAAGGGGTAGCAGTGTGTTAGTAAAGTGGAAGGGGTAGCAGTGTGTTAGTAAAGTGGAAGGGGTAGCAGTGTGTTAGTAAAGTGGAAGGGGTAGCAGTGTGTTAGTAAAGTGGAAGGGGTAGCAGTGTGTTAGTAAAGTGGAAGGGGTAGCAGTGTGTTAGTGAAGGGGTAGCAGTGTGTTAGTGGAAGGGGATAGCAGTGTGTTAGTGAAGTGGAAGGGGTAGCAGTGTGTTAGTAAAGTGGAAGGGGTAGCAGTGTGTTAGTAAAGTGGAAGGGGTAGCAGTGTGTTAGTAAAGTGGAAGGGGTAGCAGTGTGTTAGTAAAGTGGAAGGGGTAGCAGTGTGTTAGTAAAGTGGAAGGGGTAGCAGTGTGTTAGTGAAGGGGTAGCAGTGTGTTAGTAAAGTGGAAGGGGTAGCAGTGTGTTAGTGAAGTGGAAGGGGTAGCAGTGTGTTAGTATAGTGGAAGGGGTAGCAGTGTGTTAGTAAAGTGGAAGGGGTAGCAGTGTGTTAGTAAAGTGGAAGGGGTAGCAGTGTGTTAGTAAAGTGGAAGGGGTAGCAGTGTGTTAGTAAAGAGGAAGGGGTAGCAGTGTGTTAGTAAAGTGGAAGGGGTAGCAATGTGTTAGTAAAGTGGAAGGGGTATTAGTGTGTTATTAAAGTGGAAGGGGGAGCAGTGTGTTAGTAAAGTGGAAGGGGTAGCAGTGTGTTAGTGGAAGGGGTAGCAGTGTGTTAGTGAAGGGGTAGCAGTGTGTTAGTAAAGTGGAAGGGGTAGCAGTGGGTTAGTGAAGTGGAAGGGGTAGCAGTGTGTTAGTAAAGTGGAAGGGGTAGCAGTGTGTTAGTATAGTGGAAGGGGTAGCAGTGTGTTACTAAAGTGGAAGTGGTAGCAGTGTGTTAGTAAAGTGGAAGGGGTAGCAGTGTGTTAGTAAAGAGGAAGGGGTAGCAGTGTGTTAGTATAGTGGAAGGGGTAGCAGTGTGTTAGTAAAGTGGAAGGGGTAGCAGTGTGTTAGTAAAGTGGAAGGGGTAGCAGTGTGTTAGTAAAGTGGAAGGGGTAGCAGTGTGTTAGTAAAGTGGAAGGGGTAGCAGTGTGTTAGTAAAGTGGAAGGGGTAGCAGTGTGTTAGTAAAGTGGAAGGGGTAGCAGTGTGTTAGTAAAGTGGAAGGGGTAGCAGTGTGTTAGTAAAGTGGAAGGGGTAGCAGTGTGTTAGTAAAGTGGAAGGGGTAGCAGTGTGTTAGTAAAGTGGAAGGGGTAGCAGTGTGTTAGTATAGTGGAAGGGGTAGCAGTGTGTTAGTGAAGTGGAAGGGGTAGCAGTGTGTTAGTAAAGTGGAAGGGGTAGCAGTGTGTTAGTAAAGTGGAAGGGGTAGCAGTGTGTTAGTGGAAGGGGTAGCAGTGTGTTAGTGGAAGGGGTAGCAGTGTGTTAGTAAAGTGGAAGGGGTAGCAGTGTGTTAGTAAAGTGGAAGGGGTAGCAGTGTGTTAGTAAAGTGGAAGGGGTAGCAGTGTGTTAGTAAAGTGGAAGGGGTAGCAGTGTGTTAGTGGAAGGGGTAGCAGTGTGTTAGTAAAGTGGAAGGGGTAGCAGTGTGTTAGTAAAGTGGAAGGGGTAGCAGTGTGTTAGTAAAGTGGAAGGGGTAGTAGTGTGTTAGTAAAGTGGAAGGGGTAGCAGTGTGTTAGTAA
>NC_092091.1:87010755-87083255 GCF_045679555.1 Salvelinus alpinus | reverse complement strand
CTCTCCCACTCTGTGTGCGTCAGCTCAGGGGCACCATCTTACCTCTCTCCCAGAGTTCAATCTCTTCCTCAGAGATTTGCTCCTGTCCTCTGTGTGTGAATGTGTGTGTGTGAATGTGTATGTGTGTGTGTAATGTGTGTAATGTGTGAGTGTTTGTATGTCTGTGTATGTGTGTATGTGTGCGAGCGCGCGTGCGTGCGTGAGTGAGTGTGTGCGTGTTTGAGTGTGTGTGTGTGTGAGTATGTGAGTGTGTGTGTGAGAGTGTGTGGGTGCGTGGGTGCGTGCGTGCGTGAGTGCGTGCGTGTGTGCGTGTGTGTGTGTGTGTGTGTGAGTGGACGCTCCCAGAGATGTGCTCCTGTCCTCTGTGTGTCCTTGTTTCATTTTTAATAACTCTCTAATCTGGGAATGGAAGACAGAACCCTGTCAGTCTGTTGGCCCGTCACACTGGTTCCCTTCCCTATGGCCCCCTGTCCCCTTTATAGGGCACTACTGTTGACCAGCCCCCTATGGCACCCTGTCCCCTTTATAGGGCACTACTGTTGACCAGCCCCCTATGGCACCCTGTCCCCTTTATAGGGCACTACTGTTGACCAGCCCCCTATGGCACCCTGTCCCCTTTATAGGGCACTACTGGTGACCAGCCCCCTATGGAACCATCTTCCCTTTATAGGGCACTACTGTTGACCAGCCCCCTATGGAACCCTGTCCCCTTTATAGGGCACTACTGTTGACCAGCCCCCTATGGAACCCTGTCCCCTTTATAGGGCACTACTGTTGACCAGCCCCCTATGGAACCATCTTCCCTTTATAGGGCACTACTGTTGACCAGCCCCCTATGGAACCCTGTCCCCTTTATAGGGCACTACTGTTGACCAGCCCCCTATGGCACCCTGTCCCCTTTATAGGGCACTACTGTTGACCAGCCCCCTATGGCCCCCTGTCCCCTTTATAGGGCACTACTGTTGACCAGCCCCCTATGGAACCCTGTCCCCTTTATAGGGCACTACTGTTGACCAGCCCCCTATAGCCCCCTGTCCCCTTTATAGGGCACTACTGTTGACCAGCCCCCTATGGAACCCTGTCCCCTTTATAGGGCACTACTGTTGACCAGCCCCCTATGGCCCCCTGTCCCCTTTATAGGGCACTACTGTTGACCAGCCCCCTATGGAACCCTGTCCCCTTTATAGGGCACTACTGTTGACCAGCCCCCTATAGCCCCCTGTCCCCTTTATAGGGCACTACTGTTGACCAGCCCCCTATGGCCCCCTCTTCCCTTTATAGGGCACTACTGTTGACCAGCCCCCTATGGCCCCCTGTCCCCTTTATAGGGCACTACTGTTGACCAGCCCCCTATGGCCCCCTGTCCCCTTTATAGGGCACTACTGTTGACCAACCCCCTATGGCCCCCTGTCCCCTTTATAGGGCACTACTGTTGACCAGCCCCCTACGGCCCCCTGTCCCCTTTATAGGGCACTACTGTTGACCAGCCCCCTATGGAACCCTGTCCCCTTTATAGGGCACTACTGTTGACCAGCCCCCTATGGAACCCTGTCCCCTTTATAGGGCACTACTGTTGACCATGGCCCATAAGGAATAGGGTGCCATTTGGAAAGCAGACTCTGTCACTCCTTCCCTCTGCAGAATGAACTATAGAACATAGAAGAGATAATGGGAGGATAGGAGAGAGGGATGGTAGAGGATAAGAGAGAGGGATGGTAGAGGATAAGAGAGAGGGATGGTAGAGGATATGAGAGAGGGATGGTAGAGGATAAGAGAGAGGGATGGTAGAGGATAAGAGAGAGGGATGGTAGAGGGAGGATAAGAGAGAGGGATGGTAGAGGATATGAGAGAGGGATGGTAGAGGATAAGAGAGAGGGATGGTAGAGGATAAGAGAGAGGGATGGTAGAGGGAGGATAAGAGAGAGGGATGGTAGAGGATATGAGAGAGGGATGGTAGAGGATAAGAGAGAGGGATGGTAGAGGATATGAGAGAGGGATGGTAGAGGATATGAGAGAGGGATGGTAGAGGATAAGAGAGAGGGATGGTAGAGGATAAGAGAGAGGGATGGTAGAGGATAAGAGAGAGGGATGGTAGAGGATAAGAGAGAGGGATGGTAGAGGATAGGAGAGAGGGATGGTAGAGGATAAGAGAGAGGGATGGTAGAGGATAAGAGAGAGGGATGGTAGAGGATAAGAGAGAGGGATGGTAGAGGATAAGAGAGAGGGATGGTAGAGGATAAGAGAGAGGGATGGTAGAGGATAGGAGAGAGGGATGGTAGAGGATAAGAGAGAGGGATGGTAGAGGATATGAGAGAGGGATGGTAGAGGATAAGAGAGAGGGATGGTAGAGGATAAGAGAGAGGGGTGGTAGAGGATAGGAGAGAGGGATGGTAGAGGATAAGAGAGAGGGATGGTAGAGGATAAGAGAGAGGGATGGTAGAGGATAGGAGAGAGGGATGGTAGAGGATAGGAGAGAGGGATGGTAGAGGATAAGAGAGAGGGATGGTAGAGGATAAGAGAGAGGGATGGTAGAGGATAAGAGAGAGGGATGGTAGAGGATAGGAGAGAGGGATGGTAGAGGATAAGAGAGAGGGATGGTAGAGGATAGGAGAGAGGGATGGTAGAGGATAGGAGAGAGGGATGGTAGAGGATAAGAGAGAGGGATGGTAGAGGATAAGAGAGAGGGATGGTAGAGGATAAGAGAGAGGGATGGTAGAGGATAGGAGAGAGGGATGGTAGAGGATAAGAGAGAGGGATGGTAGAGGATAAGAGAGAGGGATGGTAGAGGATAGGAGAGAGGGATGGTAGAGGATAAGAGAGAGGGATGGTAGAGGATAAGAGAGAGGGATGGTAGAGGATAAGAGAGAGGGATGGTAGAGGATAGGAGAGAGGGATGGTAGAGGATAAGAGAGAGGGATGGTAGAGGATAAGAGAGAGGGATGGTAGAGGATAAGAGAGAGGGATGGTAGAGGATAAGAGAGAGGGATGGTAGAGGATAAGAGAGAGGGATGGTAGAGGATAAGAGAGAGGGATGGTAGAGGATAGAAGAGAGGGATGGTAGAGGATAGGAGAGAGGGATGGTAGAGGATAAGAGAGAGGGATGGTAGAGGATAAGAGAGAGGGTTGGTAGAGGATAAGAGAGAGGGTTGGTAGAGGATAAGGGAAAGGGATGGTAGAGGATGAGAGAGGGATGGTAGATGATAAGAGAGAGGGATGGTAGAGGATAAGAGAGAGGGATGGTAGAGGATAGAAGAGAGGGATGGTAGAGGATAAGAGAGAGGGTTGGTAGAGGATAAGAGAGAGGGTTGGTAGAGGATAAGAGAAAGGGATGGTAGAGGATAAGAGAGAGGGATGGTAGATGATAGAAGAGAGGGATGGTAGAGGATAAGAGAGAGGGATGGTAGAGGATAGGAGAGAGGGATGGTAGAGGATAAGAGAGAGGGATGGTAGGATAGAAGAGAGGGATGGTAGAGGGAGGATAAGAGAGAGGGATGGTAGAGGATAAGAGAGAGGGATGGTTGAGGATAAGAGGGAGGGATGGTAGAGTCGTGTCTTTGGCTATGCCGGATTAAGTGATATGACATGCTATTCTATAAAATCCTTTCTCTGTAATTAATATTACCTGATTAAGCTAATCAGGTAAATGTAATTAACTAGAAAGTCGGGGGACCACGAAATAATGTTTATAGAGCTGTTATCTTCCGAATAAACTCTTAAAGACCTGGTAATCTTTTACTTTAATAGCAGTCAATATTAATCGTCACCTTATTTCAGTCTCATCTGAAAGTTGTACATTCTTGGTTATCTTCACGAACCCTGACTAACAAGTTGAATCAGCAATACAAAATTGGGTTTAATTATTTATTTACTAAATACCTAACTAATCACACAGAACTACATATACACATAATTAATCATACCTTGATTACAACTTATGTCATAAAGGAAAACGTCCCTAGCGGACGGAACAGATATGACAGCTGGTTACACAAAGAAAAGGGGGGTTGGGTTTGAGTGAAAGAGCGGGAAGACTGAAGAAGCGATGTCTCTATCGGGCCGTAGGCAGCTACTCTATCGTAAATACAGTATCCTATGCATTTTAAATTACCGTCCATTAAGAAAAGGAAAATGCTATAAATATTTACTCTGAGCTGCGCTTCAAGAGGTTGGTGGTAGATGGTAGAGGCCGTGTTGCCCAACAGAGTCCGTTGTCCTTTGAAGAGTGTCTCTGGTGGTGAACGGGATACGTTGTACTGTCGTCGTTGTGTGGTAGACGGGATACTCTGTCTGTCCTCTGCTAGCCCACGTTTACAGCGACCGCTGCTAACTCAACGGCTAGGAGGTGTCACTTCTGTAGCGGATAAGAGTTCAAAGTTCATACCATTCGCAACCAAAGCTCACGCTGAGGTTGGCTTCGTTCTGTAGTTATTATCTGACTCCTTCTGACATCGGACCGTCGCCCTAATGTACCCAGAACAGGAGGTTACATTTTCGTCAAGGGCTTATATAGTGGAGGGAGAGAAGGGTGTGTTTCATAGTTTATAACCCATGTCTCTTCACAGGGGCGTGCCACTGATTGAGCAGAGCTCTAACCTTATGAAAACCCAATTCTCTCATTTGGAAGCTAAAATTACATTTAATCTTTTCACAAATAGTTTCATTTAAAAATGCAATTAAATTGCACAACAATTCCATGTGAATCTGATAACTAGAATGTGTAGACTTTCCCAGATACAGTTTATGTCGTCCTGTCATCAGTCACAATGTCTCAGATGACAACCGAACTGACATCATATTCATTAAGTACCAACGCATTTTTTCAACTGGTTCTATTACCGAAATATGGTTCCTTTCCCTCCACTTGTTTGATGTTCCCAGACTCTCTGTTTCACAAAGGCTATTCAAGAGTCCCTCAGTAGAGTCAGAGAGAGAGAGGGAAGGGAGAAAGGTATTTATGGGGGGGGGTCATAAACCTTCCCCACAGGCCAACGTCATGACAGTAGGATAGAAGAGAGGGAATGGGGTCTCCCTAGTGGCGCAGCAGTTTAAGGCACTGCATCGTACTTGAGTCAATACATACCTGGGTGTGATCCCAGGCTGTGAAGCAGCCGGGTCACGATCGGGAGACCCAAGAGGCGCCGTTGGCCCAGCGTCGCCCGGGGTAACGAGGGTTTGGCCGCAGGGATGACCTTGTCCCATCGCGCTCTAACACCTCCTGTGGCGGGCCGGGGGCACGAACGCTGACACTTTTGCCAGCTGGACGGTGTTTCCTCCGACACATTGCTGCGGCTGTTTTCCGGGTTAAGCGAGCAGTGTGTTAATTAAGAAGCAATACAGCTCGGCGGGGTCGTGTTTCTGAGGCTCACGACCTTTGCCTCTCCCGAGTCCGAAGGGGAGTTTCAGCAATGGGACAAGACTGACGAGACCGACAAGACTGACAAGACTGACAAGACTGACAAGACTGTATATGACGAAATTGGGGAGAAAAAGGGGTAAAACGTTTTTTTAAATTTCAACAATAAAATTGAAGAAATAGAGGGAAGGGAGATGATTGGAGGGAGAAAGGGTGTCAGCTAGGCTATTGGTTAGGAGCGTTTGGGCCAGTAAGCAGAAGGTACCTGGTTAGAATCCCCCGAGCCGAGAAGGTGAAAACTCTGTCTATGTAACCCTGAACAAGGTACTTAACCTTAAATACTCCTGTAAGTCTCTCTAGATAAGAATGTCTGCTAAATAGAAGACAGAGAGAAGAAGAGTTAGGGGCCGAATCTTGACACTCCTCTGCCTCTCATCCTCTAGTCTCTCTGCAGAGGGAGAAGACAGAAGGATTGGATAGAAAGAGGAATGATGGCGTAGGTAGAAAGTAGTGTCCCTCTGATTCTCTGTTCTCTGGAGACGTTACCTTAATTACTAACCTCCCCCATCCTCTCCTACAAATTGTATTGTAGAAAATAGAAGGGAGGAGAGGAGAGTAGAGGGGAGGAGAGGGGAGTAGAGGGGAGGAATGGAGAGAATGGGGAGGAGAGGAGAGTAGAGCGGAGGAGAGGAGAGAATGGGGAGGAGAGGAGAGTAGAGGGGAGGAGAGGAGAGAATGGGGAGGAGAGGAGAGTAGAGGGGAGGAGAGGAGAGTAGAGGGGAGGAGAGGAGAGTAGAGGGGAGGAGAGGAGAGAATGGGGAGGAGAGGAGAGTAGAGGGGAGGAGAGGAGAGTAGAGGGGAGGAGAGGAGAGGGAGGGGAGGAGAGTAGAGGAGGGGAGGAGAGGAGAGAGGGGAGGAGAGGAGAGTAGAGGGGAGGAGAGGAGAGAATGGGAGGAGAGGAGAGGAGGGGAGGGGAGGAGAGGAGAGAGGGGGAGGAGTGGAGAGTGAGGAGAGGAGTGGAGAGGAGAGGAGAGGGGAGGAAGGGGAGGAAAGTAGAGTAGAGGGAGAGTGGAGGAGAGGAGAGTAGAGGGGAGGAGAGGAGAGTAGAGGGGAGGAGAGGAGAGTAGAGGGGAGGAGAGGAGAGAATGGGGAGGAGAGGAGAGTAGAGGGGAGGGGAGGAGAGGAGAGTAGAGGGGAGGAGTGGAGAGTAGAGGAGAGGAGTGGAGAGGAGAGGAGAGGGGAGGAATGGGGAGGAAAGTAGAGTAGAGGGGAGGAGTGGAGAGAATGGGGAGGAGAGGAGAGTAGAGGGGAGGAGTGGAGAGTAGAGGGGAGGAGAGGAGAGTAGAGGGGAGGAGTGGAGAGTAGAGGATTGTGAGGAGAGGATGGGGAGGAGAGGATGGGGAGGAGAGGAGGAGAGGATGGGGAGGAGAGGAGAGGATGGGAGAAGGAGAGGTTATGAATGAAAATAAAGTGTAGAGAATAGAGGGAGAGGATGAGTAAGTGTATAGGAGTAGGGATTGTGTATGGCCAAGTTAGTTAAGAAGGGATGCAGTAACACACCAGACGAAACATGTTATTGTCAAGGAATTGGAAAGGGTGTAGAATGTTATAAAGGAGTGTTTAAGTGTTAAAGGAAGTCTTTGTTCGATCGAGCAAGCAAACACGTCCACACACACACACACACACACACACAGCTAATTTAATGGAAACCTTGAAATGTGGAAGTGAAGGAATTACTTCTTTATGACCTTGCATTGCTTCTATATTTGTATTCTTCCATCCCCCTCTTTTGTCATAGTGACCGTGATGAATAGGCATGTTAAATGTTATTTTTTATTCCTTTCCCTTTGTCCTAAGAGCATTCTCTCGCTCTCTGTCTATATCAGAGAGAGAGAGAGAGAGAGAGAGAGAGAGAGAGAGAGAGAGAGAGAGAGAGAGAGAGAGAGAGAGAGAGAGAGAGAGAGAGAGAGAGAGAGAGGAACAACAGTCTATAAAAGCCTGGTACAGTTCCTTCCTCTCGTAGCTTTCCTGAGGTTCTGATCTAACTCTGTAGCAGAGGCAGGTTCAGCATCCTTATTGTTTTACCAACCAAGTATATGACTGTTTTAAGCTGTAGATTCAGTGCATTCAGAAAGATTTCAGACCCCTTGACTTTTTTCTACATTTTTATTCTAAAATGAGGAACTCCGTCAGGGTTCCTGATCAAGTAAAAATGATCTTCATCAATCTACAGACAATACCCCATAATGACATCACAATACCCCATAATGACAAATTGAGCTCAGGTGCATCCTGTTTCCATTGATCATCCTTGAGATGTTTCTACAACTTGATTGGGGTCCACCTGTACTAAATTCAATTGATTGGAAATGATTTCGAATGGCACACACCTGTCTATATAAGGTCCCAAAGTTGACAGTGCATGTCAGAGCAAAAACCAAGCTATGAGGTCGAAGGAATTGTCAGTAGAGCTCTGAGACAGGATTGTCAGTAGAGCTCTGAGACAGGATTGGCAGTAGAGCTCAGAGACAGGATTGTCAGTAGAGCTCAGAGACAGGATTATCAGTAGAGCTCTGAGACAGGATTGTCAGTACTCACAGTAGACTGTGAGATCTTTGATGAAAATCTGCTTCAGAGCCCTCAGGAAGGAAAGGAAAACGACCCTGAGCACACAGCCAAGACAACACAGGAGTGGCTTCGGGACAAGTCTCTGAATGTCATTGAGTGGCCCAGCCAGAGACCAGACTTGAACCCGATCGAACATCTCTGGTTAGACCTGAAAATGGCTGTGCAGCAACGCTCCCCATCCAACCTGACAGAGCTTGAGAGGATCTGCAGAGAAGAATGGGAGAAACTCCCCAAATACAGGTGTGCCAAGCTTGTAGCGTCATACACAAGAAGACTTGAGGCTGTAATCGCTGCCAAAGGTGCTTCAACAAAGTACTGAATAGTAAATGTGATATTTCAGTTTTTGATTTTTAATACATTTGCTAACATTTATAAAAACATGTTTTTACATTGTCATTATGGGTTATTGTGATGTCATTATGGGGTATTGTGATGTCATTATGGGGTATTGTGATGTCATTATGGGGTATTGTGATGTCATTATGGGGTATTGTGATGTGATTATAGGGTATTGTGTGTAGATTTATGAGGGCCTTTTTTTTTACTTGATTTTAGAATAAGGTTGTATGTCACGCCCTGACCTTAGAGAGCTATTTATGTCTCTATTTTGGTTTGGTCAGGGTGTGATTTGGGTGGGCATTCTATGTTTATTTTTCTATCTTTTGTATTTCTTTGTTTTGGCCCGGGTATGGCTCTCAATCAGGGACAGCTGTCTATCGTTGTCTCTGATTGGGAACCATACTTAGGTAGCCTTTTCCCACCTGTGTTTTGTGGGTAGTTGTTTTCCGTTAAGTGTTCAGCACCTGACAGGACTGTTTCTGTTTTGTTTCTCACGTTGTTATTTTGTTCTAGTGTTCAGTGTAAATAAAAATCATGAACACTTACCACGCTGCGCTTTGGTCCGATCCTTCCTCATGCAACGATGACCGTTACACTGTAACTTAACAAAAATGTGAAAAAGTCAAGGCGTCTGAATACTTTCCGAAATAAGAATTTGTTCTTAACTGACTTGCCTCGTTAAATAAAGGTAAAATAATAGAGGTGAGACAGGGTTGAACTGTACCTCCTTAATATACCATGACTGTGGGAGTTGGAGAGGGATGGAACAGATGACTTAGGCTAGCCTTGCTAATACATTCATCTTCAAAAGTTCAGCTCTGCCTCATAAAGATAGGAGGAGAGTTGTCCATCTCTATCATCCCTAATGACCTGGACAACCCATTAGGGCTGACTATCTTGGTTATAGGGGGGGATACTATATTCCTTCCCTAGATACTTCATGCAACTAGTCTTCCAAACAAATGGGGATCCCACTAAGTCAGCCTGAAATGTATGTACTTACTCCAATTGATCTTGTGTCCTGAGAGGAAGCTAAAAGAGTCAATCATGTTTAAGTCTGCCGGTTTCTAGGGTTACTATACGCCGTATGATGTCATCGGCGTATAGATTCAATTTGAAAAAAACGGTTCATAAACGCAGACACCTGGGGGATCGTCTCTTAAGCAGGTATCGCACATTCCAGGGGTTTTGAAGCTAAAACAAATAGGAGACTAGCAGGACAACCCTGTCTCACCTCATGGAGACTAGCAGGACAACCCTGTCTCACCTCATGGAGACTAGCAGGACAACCCTGTCTCACCTCATGGAGACTAGCAGGACAACCCTGTCTCACCTCATGGAGACTAGCAGGACAACCCTGTCTCACCTCATGGAGACTAGTGGAACAACCCTGTCTCACCTCATGGAGACTAGCAGGACAACCCTGTCTCACCTCATGGAGACTAGTGGAACAACCCTGTCTCACCTCATGGAGACTAGCAGGACAACCCTGTCTCACCTCATGGAGACTAGTGGAACAACCCTGTCTCACCTCATGGAGACTAGCAGGACAACCCTGTCTCACCTCATGGAGACTAGTGGAACAACCCTGTCTCACCTCATGGAGACTAGTGGAACAAGCCTGTCTCACCTCATGGAGACTAGTGGAACAACCCTGTCTCACCTCATGGAGACTAGTGGGACAACCCTGTCTCACCTCATGGAGACTAGTGGAACAACCCTGTCTCACCTCATGGAGACTAGCAGGACAACCCTGTCTCACCTCATGGAGACTAGTGGAACAACCCTGTCTCACCTCATGAACACAACCCTGTCTCACCTCATGGAGACTAGTGGAACAACCCTGTCTCACCTCATGGAGACTAGCAGGACAACCCTGTCTCACCTCATGGAGACTAGCGGGACAACCCTGTCTCACCTCATAGAGACTAGCAGGACAACCCTGTCTCACCTCATGGAGACTAGTGGAACAACCCTGTGTCACCTCATGGAGACTAGCAGGACAACCCTGTCTCACCTCATGAACACTAGCAGGAGAACCCTGTCTCACCTCATGGAGACTAGCAGGACAACCCTGTCTCACCTCCTAGAGACTAGCAGGACAACCCTGTCTCACCTCATGGAGACTAGCAGGACAACCCTGTCTCACCTCATGGAGACTAGCAGGACAAGCCTGTCTCACCTCATGGAGACTAGCAGGACAACCCTGTCTCACCTCATAGAGACTAGCAGGACAACCCTGTCTCACCTCATAGAGACTAGCAGGACAACCCTGTCTCACCTCATGAACACTAGCAGGAGAACCCTGTCTCACCTCATGGAGACTAGTGGAACAACCCTGTCTCACCTCATAGAGACTAGCAGGACAACCCTGTCTCACCTCATGAACACTAGCAGGACAACCCTGTCTCACCTCATAGAGACTAGCAGGACAACCCTGTCTCACCTCATGGAGACTAGCAGGACAACCCTGTCTCACCTCATGGAGACTAGCAGGACAACCCTGTCTCACCTCATGGAGACTAGCAGGACAACCCTGTCTCACCTCATGAAGACTAGCAGGACAACCCTGTCTCACCTCATGGAGACTAGCAGGACAACCCTGTCTCACCTCATGAACACTAGCAGGACAACCCTGTCTCACCTCATGAACACTAGCAGGACAACCCTGTCTCACCTCATAGAGACTAGCAGGACAACCCTGTCTCACCTCATGGAGACTAGCAGGACAACCCTGTCTCACCTCATGAACACTAGCAGGACAACCCTGTCTCACCTCATAGAGACTAGCAGGACAACCCTGTCTCACCTCATGGAGACTAACAGGACAACCCTGTCTCACCTCATGGAGACTAGCAGGACAACCCTGTCTCACCTCATGAAGACTAGCAGGACAACCCTTTCTCACCTCATGGAGACTAGCAGGACAACCCTGTCTCACCTAATGGAGACTAGCAGGACAACCCTGTCTCACATCATGGAGACTAGCAGGACAACCCTGTCTCACCTCATGAAGACTAGCAGGACAACCCTGTCTCACCTCATAGAGACTAGCAGGACAACCCTGTCTCACCTCATGGAGACTAGCAGGACAACCCTGTCTCACCTCATGAAGACTAGCAGGACAACCCTGTCTCACCTCATGGAGACTAGCAGGACAAGCCTGTCTCACCTCATGGAGACTAGCAGGACAACCCTGTCTCACCTCATGGAGACTAGCAGGGCAACCCTGTCTCACCTCATGGAGACTAGCATTGCAACCCTGTCTCACCTCATGGAGACTAGCAGGACAACCCTGTCTCACCTCATGAAGACTAGCAGGACAACCCTGTCTCACCTCATGAAGACTAGCAGGACAACCCTGTCTCACCTCATGAAGACTAGCAGGACAACCCTGTCTCACCTCATGAAGACTAGCAGGACAACCCTGTCTCACCTCATAGAGACTAGCAGGACAACCCTGTCTCACCTCATGAAGACTAGCAGGACAACCCAGTCTCACCTCATGAAGACTAGCAGGACAACCCTGTCTCACCTCATGGAGACTAGCAGGACAAGCCTGTCTCACCTCATGGAGACTAGCAGGACAACCCTGTCTCACCTCATGGAGACTAGCAGGACAACCCTGTCTCACCTTATAGAGACTAGCAGGACAACCCAGTCTCAACTCATAGAGACTAGCAGGACAACCCTGTCTCACCTCATGGAGACTAGCAGTACAACCCTGTCTCACCTCATGGAGACTAGCAGGACAAGCCTGTCTCACCTCATGTAGACTAGTGGGACAACCCTGTCTCACCTCATGGAGACTAGCAGTACAACCCTGTCTCACCTCATGGAGACTAGCAGGACAAGCCTGTCTCACCTCATGGAGACTAGTGGGACAACCCTGTCTCACCTCATGGAGACTAGCAGGACAACCCTGTCTCACCTCATGAAGACTAGCAGGACAACCCTGTCTCACCTCATGGAGACTAGCAGGACAAGCCTGTCTCACCTCATGGAGACTAGCAGGACAACCCTGTCTCACCTCATGGAGACTAGCAGGACAACCCTGTCTCACCTCATGGAGACTAGCAGGACAACCCTGTCTCACCTCATGGAGACTAGCAGGACAACCCTGTCTCATCTCATGGAGACTAGCAAGACAACCCTGTCTCACCTCATAGAGACTAGCAGGACAACCCTGTCTCACCTCATGAAGACTAGCAGGACAACCCTGTCTCACCTCATGAAGACTAGCAGGACAACCTGGTCTCACCTCATGGAGACTAGCAGGACAACCCTGTCTCACCTCATGGAGACTAGCAGGACAACCCTGTCTCACCTCATGAAGACTAGCAGGACAACCCTGTCTCACCTCATGAAGACTAGCAGGACAACCCTGTCTCACCTCATGAAAACTAGCAGGACAACCCTGTCTCACCTCATGGAGACTAGCAGGACAACCCTGTCTCACCTCATGGAGACTAGCAGGACAACCCTGTCTCACCTCCTAGAGACTAGCAGGACAACCCTGTCTCACCTCATGTAGACTAGCAGGACAACCCTGTCTCACCTCATGGAGACTACCAGGACAACCCTGTCTCACCTCATGGAGACTAGCAGGACAACCCTGTCTCACCTCATGGAGACTAGCAGGACAACCCTGTCTCACCTCATGAAGACTAGCAGGACAACCCTGTCTCTCCTCATGGAGACTAGCAGGACAGCCCTGTCTCACCTCATGGAAACTAGCAGGACAACCCTGTCTCGCCTCATGGAGACTAGCAGGACAACCCTGTCTCACCTCATGAAGACTAGCAGGACAACCCTGTCTCACCTCATGGAGACTAGCAGGACAACCCTGTCTCACCTCATGGAGACTAGCAGGACAACCCTGTCTCACCTCATGGAGACTAGCAGGACAACCCTGTCTCACCTCATGGAGACTAGCAGGACAACCCTGTCTCACCTCATGGAGACTAGCAGGACAACAATGTCTCACCTCATGGAGACTAGCAGGACAACCCTGTCTCACCTCATGGAGACTAGCAGGACAACCCTGTCTCACCTCATGGAGACTAGCAGGACAACCCTGTCTCACCTCATGAAGACTAGCAGGACAACCCTGTCTCACCTCATGGAGACTAGCAGGACAACCCTGTCTCACCTCATAGAGACTAGCAGGACAACCCTGTCTCACCTCATGGAGACTAGCAGGACAACCCTGTCTCACCTCATGGAGACTAGCAGGACAACCCTGTCTCACCTCATGGAGACTAGCAGGACAACCCTGTCTCACCTCATGGAGACTAGCAGGACAACCCTGTCTCACCTCATGGAGACTAGCAGGACAGCCCTGTCTCACCTCATGGAAACTAGCAGGACAACCCTGTCTCGCCTCATGGAGACTAGCAGGACAACCCTGTCTCACCTCATGAAGACTAGCAGGACAACCCTGTCTCACCTCATGGAGACTAGCAGGACAACCCTGTCTCACCTCATGGAGACTAGCAGGACAACCCTGTCTCACCTCATGGAGACTAGCAGGACAACCCTGTCTCACCTCATGGAGACTAGCAGGACAACCCTGTCTCACCTCATGGAGACTAGCAGGACAACCCTGTCTCACCTCATGGAGACTAGCAGGACAACCCTGTCTCACCTCATGGAGACTAGCAGGACAACCCTGTCTCACCTCATGGAGACTAGCAGGACAACCCTGTCTCACCTCATGAAGACTTGCAGGACAACCCTGTCTCACCTCATGGAGACTAGCAGGACAACCCTGTCTCACCTCATAGAGACTAGCAGGACAACCCTGTCTCACCTCATGGAGACTAGCAAGACAACCCTGTCTCACCTCATGGAGACTAGCAGGACAACCCTGTCTCACCTCATGGAGACTAGCAGGACAACCCTGTCTCACCTCATGGAGACTAGCAGGACAACCCTGTCTCACCCCATGGAGACTAGCAGGACAACCCTGTCTCACCTCATGGAGACTAGCAGGACAACCCTGTCTTACCTCATGGAGACTAGCAGGACAACCCTGTCTCACCTCGTGGAGACTAGCAGGACAACCCTGTCTCACCTCATAGAGACTAGCAGGACAACCCTGTCTCACCTCATAGAGACTAGCAGGACAGCCCTGTCTCACCTCATGGAGACTAGCAGGACAACCCTGTCTCACCTCATAGAGACTAGCAGGACAACCCTGTCTCACCTCATGGAGACTAGCAGGACAACCCTGTCTCACCTCATGGAGACTAGCAGGACAACCCTGTCTCACCTCATGGAGACTAGCAGGACAACCCTGTCTCACCTCATGGAGACTAGCAGGACAACCCTGTCTCACCTCATGTAGACTAGCAGGACAACCCTGTCTCACCTCATGGAGACTAGCAGGACAACCCTGTCTCACCTCATAGAGACTAGCAGGACAACCCTGTCTCACCTCATGGAGACTAGCAGGACAACCCTGTCTCACCTCATGGAGACTAGCAGGACAACCCTGTCTCACCTCATGGAGACTAGCAGGACAACCCTGTCTCACCTCATGGAGACTAGCAGGACAACCCTGTCTCACCTCATAGAGACTAGCAGGACAACCCTGTCTCACCTCATGGAGACTAGCAGGACAACCCTGTCTCACCTCATAGAGACTAGCAGGACAACCCTGTCTCACCTCATGGAGACTAGCAGGACAACCCTGTCTCACCTCATGGAGACTAGCAGGACAACCCTGTCTCACCTCATGAAGACTAGCAGGACAACCCTGTCTCACCTCATGGAGACTAGCAGGACAACCCTGTCTCACCTCATGGAGACTAGCAGGACAACCCTGTCTCACCTCATGGAGACTAGCAGGACAACCCTGTCTCACCTCATAGAGACTAGCAGGACAACCCTGTCTCACCTCATGGAGAATAGCAGGACAACCCTGTCTCACCTCATAGAGACTAGCAGGACAACCCTGTCTCACCTCATGGAGACCAGCTATTGGGTCGATTCAGGGACACTGTATAAGACCCTGACCCAGCTAATGGGACGAGACAGGGACACTGTAAGACCCTGACCCAGCTAATGGGACGAGACAGGGACACTGTGTAACAGCCTGACCCAGCTAATGGGACGAGACAGGGACACTGTATAACAGCCTGACCCAGCTAATGGGACGATACAGGGACACTGTATAAGACCCTGACCCAGCTAATGGGACGAGACAGGGACACTGTTTAAGACCCTGACCCAGCTAATGGGACGAGACAGGGACACTGTGTAACAGCCTGACCCAGCTAATGGGACGAGACAGGGACACTGTGTAACAGCCTGACCCAGCTAATGGGACGAGACAGGGACACTGTATAAGACCCTGACCCAGCTAATGGGACGAGACAGGGACACTGTGTAACAGCCTGACCCAGCTAACGGGACAAGACAGGGACACTGTAAGACCCTGACCCAGCTAATGGGACGAGACAGGGACACTGTATAACAGCCTGACCCAGCTAACGGGACAAGACAGGGACACTGTAAGACCCTGACCCAGCTAATGGGACGAGACAGGGACACTGTATAACAGCCTGACCCAGCAAACGGGACGAGACAGGGACACTGTGTAAAAGCCTGACCCAGCTAACGGGACAAGACAGGGACACTGTAAGACCCTGACCCAGCTAATGGGACGAGACAGGGACACTGTATAACAGCCTGACCCAGCAAATGGGACGAGACAGGGACACTGTATAACAGCCTGACCCAGCTAATGGGACGAGACAGGGACACTGTATAACAGCCTGACCCAGCTAACGGGACGAGACAGGGACACTGTGTAAGACCCTGACCCAGCTAACGGGACGAGACAGGGACACTGTAAGACCCTGACCCAGCTAATGGGACGAGACAGGGACACTGTGTAACAGCCTGACCCAGCTAATGGGACGAGACAGGGACACTGTATAACAGCCTGACCCAGCTAATGGGACGATACAGGGACACTGTATAAGACCCTGACCCAGCTAATGGGACGAGACAGGGACACTGTTTAAGACCCTGACCCAGCTAATGGGACGAGACAGGGACACTGTGTAACAGCCTGACCCAGCTAATGGGACGAGACAGGGACACTGTGTAACAGCCTGACCCAGCTAATGGGACGAGACAGGGACACTGTATAAGACCCTGACCCAGCTAATGGGACGAGACAGGGACACTGTGTAACAGCCTGACCCAGCTAACGGGACAAGACAGGGACACTGTAAGACCCTGACCCAGCTAATGGGACGAGACAGGGACACTGTATAACAGCCTGACCCAGCTAACGGGACAAGACAGGGACACTGTGTAAGACCCTGACCCAGCTAATGGGACGAGACAGGGACACTGTATAACAGCCTGACCCAGCAAACGGGACGAGACAGGGACACTGTGTAAAAGCCTGACCCAGCTAACGGGACAAGACAGGGACACTGTAAGACCCTGACCCAGCTAATGGGACGAGACAGGGACACTGTATAACAGCCTGACCCAGCAAATGGGACGAGACAGGGACACTGTATAACAGCCTGACCCAGCTAATGGGACGAGACAGGGACACTGTATAACAGCCTGACCCAGCTAACGGGACGAGACAGGGACACTGTGTAAGACCCTGACCCAGCTAACGGGACGAGACAGGGACACTGTGTAAGACCCTGACCCAGCTAATGGGACGAGACAGGGACACTGTATAACAGCCTGACCCAGCTAATGGGACGAGACAGGGACACTGTATAACAGCCTGACCCAGCTAATGGGACGAGAAAGGGACACTGTATAACAGCCTGACCCAGCTAATGGGACGAGACAGGGACACTGTGTAAGACCCTGACCCAGCTAATGGGACGAGACAGGGACACTGTGTAAGACCCTTACCCAGCTAACGGGACGAGACAGGGACACTGTATAAGACCCTGACCCAGCTAATGGGACGAGACAGGGACACTGTGTAAGACCCTGACCCAGCTAATGGGACGAGACAGGGACACTGTATAAGACCCTGACCCAGCTAATGGGACGAGACAGGGACACTGTGTAACAGCCTGACCCAGCTAATGGGACGAGACAGGGACACTGTATAACAGCCTGACCCAGCTAATGGGACGAGACAGGGACACTGTATAAGACCCTGACCCAGCTAATGGGACGAGACAGGGACACTATATAAGACCCTGACCCAGCTAATGGGACGAGACAGGGACACTGTATAAGACCCTGACCCAGCTAATGGGACGAGACAGGGACACTGTATAAGACCCTGACCCAGCTAATGGGACGAGACAGGGACACTGTTTAAGACCCTGACCCAGCTAATGGGACGAGACAGGGACACTGTGTAACAGCCTGACCCAGCTAATGGGACGAGACAGGGACACTGTGTAACAGCCTGACCCAGCTAATGGGACGAGACAGGGACACTGTATAAGACCCTGACCCAGCTAATGGGACGAGACAGGGACACTGTGTAACAGCCTGACCCAGCTAACGGGACAAGACAGGGACACTGTAAGACCCTGACCCAGCTAATGGGACGAGACAGGGACACTGTATAACAGCCTGACCCAGCTAACGGGACAAGACAGGGACACTGTAAGACCCTGACCCAGCTAATGGGACGAGACAGGGACACTGTATAACAGCCTGACCCAGCAAACGGGACGAGACAGGGACACTGTGTAAAAGCCTGACCCAGCTAACGGGACAAGACAGGGACACTGTAAGACCCTGACCCAGCTAATGGGACGAGACAGGGACACTGTATAACAGCCTGACCCAGCAAATGGGACGAGACAGGGACACTGTATAACAGCCTGACCCAGCTAATGGGACGAGACAGGGACACTGTATAACAGCCTGACCCAGCTAACGGGACGAGACAGGGACACTGTGTAAGACCCTGACCCAGCTAACGGGACGAGACAGGGACACTGTGTAAGACCCTGACCCAGCTAATGGGACGAGACAGGGACACTGTATAACAGCCTGACCCAGCTAATGGGACGAGACAGGGACACTGTATAACAGCCTGACCCAGCTAATGGGACGAGACAGGGACACTGTATAACAGCCTGACCCAGCTAATGGGACGAGACAGGGACACTGTATAACAGCCTGACCCAGCTAATGGGACGATACAGGGACACTGTATAACAGCCTGACCCAGCTAATGGGACGAGACAGGGACACTGTGTAAGACCCTGACCCAGCTAATGGGACGAGACAGGGACACTGTGTAAGACCCTGACCCAGCTAACGGGACGAGACAGGGACACTGTATAAGACCCTGACCCAGCTAATGGGACGAGACAGGGACACTGTGTAAGACCCTGACCCAGCTAATGGGACGAGACAGGGACACTGTATAAGACCCTGACCCAGCTAATGGGACGAGACAGGGACACTGTGTAACAGCCTGACCCAGCTAATGGGACGAGACAGGGACACTGTATAACAGCCTGACCCAGCTAATGGGACGAGACAGGGACACTGTATAAGACCCTGACCCAGCTAATGGGACGAGACAGGGACACTATATAAGACCCTGACCCAGCTAATGGGACGAGACAGGGACACTGTATAAGACCCTGACCCAGCTAATGGGACGAGACAGGGACACTGTATAAGACCCTGACCCAGCTAATGGGACGAGACAGGGACACTATATAAGACCCTGACCCAGCTAATGGGACGAGACAGGGACACTGTATAAGACCGTGACCCAGCTAATGGGACGAGACAGGGACACTATATAAGACCCTGACACAGCTAACGGGACGAGACAGGGACACTGTGTAACAGCCTGACCCAGCTAATGGGACGAGACAGGGACACTGTATAAGACCGTGACCCAGCTAATGGGACGAGACAGGGACACTGTATAAGACCGTGACCCAGCTAATGGGACGAGACAGGGACACTATATAAGACCCTGACACAGCTAACGGGACGAGACAGGGACACTATATAAGACCGTGACCCAGCTAATGGGACGAGACAGGGACACTGTATAAGACCGTGACCCAGCTAATGGGACGAGACAGGGACACTATATAAGACCCTGACCCAGCTAATGGGACGAGACAGGGACACTGTATAAGACCGTGACCCAGCTAATGGGACGAGACAGGGACACTGTATAAGACCGTGACCCAGCTAATGGGACGAGACAGGGACACTGTATAAGACCGTGACCCAGCTAATGGGACGAGACAGGGACACTATATAAGACCCTGACCCAGCTAATGGGACGAGACAGGGACACTGTATAAGACCGTGACCCAGCTAATGGGACGAGACAGGGACACTGTATAAGACCGTGACCCAGCTAATGGGACGAGACAGGGACACTATATAAGACCCTGACACAGCTAACGGGACGAGACAGGGACACTATATAAGACCCTGACCCAGCTAATGGGACGAGACAGGGACACTGTATAAGACCGTGACCCAGCTAATGGGACGAGACAGGGACACTGTATAAGACCGTGACCCAGCTAATGGGACGAGACAGGGACACTATATAAGACCCTGACCCAGCTAATGGGACGAGACAGGGACACTATATAAGACCCTGACCCAGCTAATGGGACGAGACAGGGACACTGTATAAGACCCTGACCCAGCTAATGGGACGAGACAGGGACACTGTATAAGACCCTGACCCAGCTAATGGGACGAGACAGGGACACTGTATAAGACCCTGACCCAGCTAATGGGACGAGACAGGGACACTGTATAAGACCCTGACCCAGCTAATGGGACGAGACAGGGACACTATATAAGACCGTGACCCAGCTAATGGGACGAGACAGGGACACTGTATAAGACCCTGACCCAGCTAACGGGACGAGACAGGGACACTGTATAAGACCCTGACCCAGCTAATGGGACGAGACAGGGACACTGTATAAGACCCTGACCCAGCTAATGGGACGAGACAGGGACACTGTAAGACCCTGACCCAGCTAATGGGACGAGACAGGGACACTGTAAGACCCTGACCCAGCTAATGGGACGAGACAGGGACACTGTATAACAGCCTGACCCAGCTAATGGGACGAGACAGGGACACTGTATAAGACCCTGACCCAGCTAATGGGACGAGACAGGGACACTGTATAAGACCGTGACCCAGCTAATGGGACGAGACAGGGACACTGTATAAGACCCTGACCCAGCTAACGGGACGAGACAGGGACACTGTATAAGACCCTGACCCAGCTAATGGGACGAGACAGGGACACTATATAAGACCCTGACCCAGCTAATGGGACGAGACAGGGACACTGTATAAGACCCTGACCCAGCTAATGGGACGAGACAGGGACACTGTATAAGACCCTGACCCAGCTAATGGGACGAGACAGGGACACTATATAAGACCCTGACCCAGCTAATGGGACGAGACAGGGACACTGTATAAGACCCTGACCCAGCTAATGGGACGAGACAGGGACACTGTATAAGACCCTGACCCAGCTAATGGGACGAGACAGGGACACTGTATAACAGCCTGACCCAGCTAACGGGACGAGACAGGGACACTGTATAAGACCCTGACCCAGCTAATGGGACGAGACAGGGACACTGTATAAGACCCTGACCCAGCTAATGGGACGAGACAGGGACACTGTATAAGACCCTGACCCAGCTAACGGGACGAGACAGGGACACTGTATAAGACCCTGACCCAGCTAATGGGACGAGACAGGGACACTATATAAGACCCTGACCCAGCTAATGGGACGAGACAGGGACACTGTATAAGACCCTGACCCAGCTAATGGGACGAGACAGGGACACTGTATAAGACCCTGACCCAGCTAATGGGACGAGACAGGGACACTGTATAAGACCCTGACCCAGCTAATGGGACGAGACAGGGACACTGTATAAGACCCTGACCCAGCTAACGGGACGAGACAGGGACACTGTATAAGACCCTGACCCAGCTAACGGGACGAGACAGGGACACTGTATAAGACCCTGACCCAGCTAACGGGACGAGACAGGGACACTGTATAAGACCCTGACCCAGCTAATGGGACGAGACAGGGACACTGTATAAGACCCTGACCCAGCTAACGGGACGAGACAGGGACACTGTATAAGACCCTGACCCAGCTAATGGGACGAGACAGGGACACTGTATAAGACCCTGACCCAGCTAATGGGACGAGACAGGGACACTGTATAAGACCCTGACCCAGCTAACGGGACCAAAGCCAAACCTGGTGAGTGTATGAAACAGCTATGTTCTCTCTGCCCTGTCAGAGTCCTTCAGTCCAAGGACGCTGTTACAACTGGAGGTTTGAGAGAGTGAGCCTCGGACATGAAACAGCCTCCACATGTTATTGGTGGAGAGACGACCTGGGATGAACCCATCCTGGTTTATATGAATTACTGATGGGATCCCCCTCTCTAAGTGTAGGGTCTTGGTTAACATCTTACAGTCGCTGTTCCACAGACTTAATGGTCGGAAACTTCCCACCTCTAAATGTTCCTTGGTAGCAGAGAGAGGAGAGAGAGAGAGAGAGAGAGAGAGAGAGAGAGAGAGAGAGAGAGAGAGAGAGAGAGAGAGAGAGAGAGAGCGAGAGAGAGAGAGAGCGCGAGTTCACTTGCTTTGGCAATGTTAACACATGTTTCCCATGCCAATAAAGCCCCTTGAATTGAATTGAATTGAATTGAGAGAGAGAGAGAGAGCGAGCGAGAGAGAGAGAGAGAGAGAGAGAGAGAGAGAGAGAGAGAGAGAGAGAGAGAGAGAGAGAGAGAGAGAGAGAGAGAGAGAGAGAGAGAGAGAGAGAGCGAGAGCGAGAGCGAGAGAGCGAGCGAGAGAGCGAGAGAGCGAGAGAGAGAGAGAGAGAGAGAGAGATGCTCGACACACATGGACGGAGGGCACAGATTCAGACTCTAGTACTTCATCTAAATTCAATAGCCAGGCCGTCATCGGCAGGGCTTTTTCCCAGAGGTCATTTACATAATTACGCTGTCAATTTCTAACTGAGAGCTCATTGGGAGGTCCATACCAACTGTATCCACTATATTGACAGTGAGAAGGTCAAAGCTCTTAAAGAACAGTCATTGTCACCTGCTATACTCTCTGACCCATACAATGTGGCACAGAATTGTTATACTCTCTGACCCATACAATGTGGCATAGAATTGTTATACTCTATGACCCATACAATGTGGCATAGAATTGTCTGAAAGATTGATTGGTTCTGTTAGCGTCACATGGCTGGAATGGACTGTCGGGTCTCTATCTGCTTCAGTCTATGAGCCAACATCCTCCATGTCTTTTCCCCTGACTCAAAATCAAATCTGTCCTGGCGTACCCGTTTCTGTAAATCTGTCCTGGCGTACCAGTTTCTGTAAATCTGTCCTGGCGTACCCGTTTCTGTAAATCTGTCCTGGCGTACCAGTTTCTGTAAATCTGTCCTGGCGTACCCGTTTCTGTAAATCTGTCCTGGCGTACCAGTTTCTGTAAATCTCTCCTGGCGTACCAGTTTCTGTAAATCTGTCCTGGCGTACCCGTTTCTGTAAATCTGTCCTGGCGTACCAGTTTCTGTAAATCTGTCCTGGCGTACCAGTTTCTGTAAATCTGTCCTGGCGTACCCGTTTCTGTAAATCTGTCCTGGCGTACCAGTTTCTGTAAATCTGTCCTAGTGGACAAGAGGGAGGTTGTAGGTTCAACTGCTTTTATCCTCACCACAGCTGTTGGCCGATGTGAGGTCGATGTTTTCGTTAGCCGCCATGCTAACTGCCAGGCCCGCCTTTCTTCGTAATACGAGTTTGTCTTTTCTGTTGCTATTTCGGTTTTGTCATCTCTGTATACTTAAAGGTTGTTTGCGATAAACAAGTTATTTGTTTTATAATTCTGACTGTATTTTATCCCAAATTCTGGTCTGGGTTTCGCTACTAGCGCCTAGTGTGCCATCTTCAATGGTCAACCCACGTGACTCAATTATTGGCAATTAAAGTCCGTAGGCAGATTATTTCCAGTTGCCTGAATAAGACGTGTGTCCACAATAAATACGCAATCAGATCACAAATCTATATGTATTTTTTTAAAACCATTATTTAAAACTTCTTATGGCTGGGGGGCAGTATTGAGTAGCTTTTAATGAATAAGGTGCCCAGAGTAAACTGCCTGCTACTCAGGCCCAGAAGCTAAGATATGCATATTCTTAGTAGATTTCGATAGAAAACACTCTGAAGTTTCTAAAACTGTTTGAATGACGTCTGTGAGTATAACAGAACTCATATGGCAGGCAAAAACCTGAGAAAAACTCCAACCAGGAAGTGGGAAATCTGAGGTTTGTAGGTTTTCAAGTCTTTGCCTATCCAAGATACAGTATAAATTTGGTCCGATTGCACTTCCTAAGGCTTCCACTAGATGTCAATAGTCTTTAGAACCTTGTTTCAGGCTTCTACTGTGAAGTGGGGAGCGAATAAGAGCTGTTTGACTAAGGGGTCTGGCAGAATGCATGAGCTAAATCATGTAGCTGCGATCCTTTTCATTTCTAAAGACAAAGGAATTGTCCGGTTGAAACATTATTGAAGATTTATGATTAAAAACATCCTAAAGATTGATTCTATACATCGTTTAACATGTTTCTACGGACTGTAATATAACTTTTTTGACTTTTCGTCTGGACTAAGTGCCTGCACCTGGATTTGTGAACTAAACGCGCAAACGAAAAGGAGGTAGCGGGAGCGCATTCTGATGAAGATCATCAAAGGTAAGTGAATATTTATAATGCTATTTCTGACTTCTGTTGACTCCACAACATGGCGGGTATCTGTATGGCTTGTTTTTGTGTCTGAGCGCTGTACTTTAATTATTGCATGGTGTGCTTTTTCCGTAAAGCTTTTTTGAAATCTGACACAGCGGTTGCATTAAGGGGAAGTTTATCTATAATTCCTTATATAACACTTGTATCTTTTATCAATATTTATGATGAGTATTTCTGTAAATTGATGTGGCTCTTTGCAAAATCACCGGATGTTTTGGAAGCAAAACATTACTGAACATAACGCGCCAATGTAAACTGAGATTTTTGGATATAAATATGAACTTTATCGAACAAAACATACATGTATTGTGTAACATGAAGTCCTATGAGTGTCATCTGATGAAGATCATCAAAGGTTAGTGATTAATTTTATCTCTATTGGTCTGACTCCTCTCTTTGGCTGGAAAAATGGCGTTTTTCTGTGACTAGGCGCTGACTTAACATAATCGCATGGTGTGCTTTTGCGCCCTGCACTTTCACTGGCCGTTGTCATATCGATCCCATTAATGGGATTTCAGCCGCAATAAGTTTTAACTAGGCAAGTCAGTTAAGAACAAATTCTTATTTACAATGACGGCCTACCCCGGCCAAAACCGGACAACGCTGGGCCAACTGTGCGTTGCCCTACGGGACTCCTAATCACGTCTGGATCTGATGCAGCCTGGGTTTCGAACCCGGTACTGTAGTGACACCTCTTGCACTGAGATGCAGTGTCTTAGATCACTGCGCCACTCGGGAGTCCAAACTATAAGTGAGTGACATATGTTAGTCCCGCCCCCTCTTATTACCACTATTACCACTGTCCTTCCTGTCAGAAATCACACTTCTCTTGAATGAAACCAAATATCACAACCGGTCGTGATCGGGAGTCCCATAAAGCGGCGCACAAATGGCCCAGCGTAGTCCGGGTTAGGGGAGGGTTTGGCCCAGTGTCGTCCGGGTTAGTGGAGGGTTTGGCCCAGCGTCGTCCGGGTTAGGGGAGGGTTTGGCCCAGCGTCGTCCTGGTTAGGGAAGGGTTTGGCCCAGCGTCGTCTGGGTTAGGGGAGGGTTTGGCCCAATGTCGTCCGGGTTAGTGGAGGGTTTGGCCCAGTGTCGTCCGGGTTAGGGGAGGGTTTGTCCCAGCGTCGTCCGGGTTAGGGGAGGGTTTGGCCCAGCGTCGTCCGGGTTAGGGGAGGGTTTGGCCCAGCGTCGTCCGGGTTAGGGAAGGGTTTGGCCCAGCGTCGTCTGGGTTAGGGGAGGGTTTGGCCCAGTGTCGTCCGGGTTAGGGGAGGGTTTGGCCCAGCGTCGTTCGGGTTAGGGGAGGGTTTGGCCCAGTGTCGTCCGGGTTGGGGGAGGGTTTGGCCCAGCGTAGTATGGGTTAGGGGAGGGTTTGGCCCAGTGTCGTTCGGGTTAGGGGAGGGTTTGGCCCAGCGTCGTCCGGGTTGGGGGAGGGTTTGGCCCAGCGTAGTATGGGTTAGGGGAGGGTTTGGCCCAGCGTAGTATGGGTTAGGGGAGGGTTTGGCCCAGCGTAGTATGGGTTAGGGGAGGGTTTGGCCCAGCGTCGTCCGGGTTAGGGGAGGGTTTGGCCCAGCGTCGTCTGGGTTAGGGGAGGGTTTGGCCCAGCGTCGTCTGGGTTAGGGGAGGGTTTGGCCCAGCGTCGTCTGGGTTAGGGGAGGCTTTGGCCCAGCATCATCTGGGTTAGGGGAGGGTTTGGCCCAGCGTCGTCCGGGTTAGGGGAGGGTTTGGCCCAGCGTCGTCAGGGTTAGGGGAGGGTTTGGCCCAGTGTTGTCCGGGTTAGGGGAGGGTTTGGTGGGGTAGACCTTCATTATAAAATAAGAATTTGTTCTCAACTGACTTGCCTAGTCAAATAAAATAAATAAATACAAATAAACCCAACTGCCAAAATCGGGAATTGTTGTAACACCCAATCTGACCTGAGCTGTGTAAATGAGTGGTAGTTGTAAGTCCTGTTAGGCCTGTCCTTCCTGTCATATCTCCCACCTCTCCATCAAAGCATGAATACAACCAACTGCCAAATACAGATGATTATTGTTTTACACCCAATCAGATCACGTTACTGTGGAAGACTGTGGCAGTGAAGTCCCACCCCTTTCTTATTAACATTGTCAGAACTCCCTCCTCTCAACCAAACTATGAAAACTAACTGCCACAATCTGAAGTTCTAACACCCAATCGGATTAGAGTTGTGTAAATTCTGACAGTTAAAAGTCCTGCCCTCTCATACCAACACCGTCACAGCTGTCAGAACTCCTACAGTACATATCAACCAAACTATGAGGATTAAGTCCAACTGCCAAAAGACTGTCAGCTATCACAGCCATGTGTCCTCGTTGTAATAAGCTTCTGTCCAATCAGATTACAGTTCAGAACTCCCACCTCTCAACCAAAACATGAATCAAGCCAACTGCTAGGTGTCCTCACTGTAACAAGGTTCTGTCCAATCAGATTACAGTTCAGAACTCCCACCTCTCAACCAAACATGAATCAAGCCAACTGCTAGGTGTCCTCACTGTAACAAGGTTCTGTCCAATCAGATTACAGTTCAGAACTCCCACCTCTCAACCAAACATGAATCAAGCCAACTGCTAGGTGTCCTCACTGTAACAAGGTTCTGTCCAATCAGATTACAGTTCAGAACTCCCACCTCTCAACCAAACATGAATCAAGCCAACTGCTAGGTGTCCTCACTGTAACAAGGTTCTGTCCAATCAGATTACAGTTCAGAACTCCCACCTCTCAACCAAACATGAATCAAGCCAACTGCTAGGTGTCCTCACTGTAACAAGGTTCTGTCCAATCAGATTACAGTTCAGAACTCCCACCTCTCAACCAAACATGAATCAAGCCAACTGCTAGGTGTCCTCACTGTAACAAGGTTCTGTCCAATCAGATTACAGTTCAGAACTCCCACCTCTCAACCAAACATGAATCAAGCCAACTGCTAGGTGTCCTCACTGTAACAAGGTTCTGTCCAATCAGATTACAGTTCAGAACTCCCACCTCTCAACCAAACATGAATCAAGCCAACTGCTAGTTGTCCTCACTGTAACAAGGTTCTGTCCAATCAGATTACAGTTCAGAACTCCCACCTCTCAACCAAACATGAATCAAGCCAACTGCTAGGTGTCCTCACTGTAACAAGGTTCTGTCCAATCAGATTACAGTTCAGAACTCCCACCTCTCAACCAAACATGAATCAAGCCAACTGCTAGGTGTCCTCACTGTAACAAGGTTCTGTCCAATCAGATTACAGTTCAGAACTCCCACCTCTCAACCAAACATGAATCAAGCCAACTGCTAGGTGTCCTCACTGTAACAAGGTTCTGTCCAATCAGATTACAGTTCAGAACTCCCACCTCTCAACCAAACATGAATCAAGCCAACTGCTAGGTGTCCTCACTGTAACAAGGTTCTGTCCAATCAGATTACAGTTCAGAACTCCCACCTCTCAACCAAACATGAATCAAGCCAACTGCTAGTTGTCCTCACTGTAACAAGGTTCTGTCCAATCAGATTACAGTTCAGAACTCCCACCTCTCAACCAAACATGAATCAAGCCAACTGCTAGGTGTCCTCACTGTAACAAGGTTCTGTCCAATCAGATTACAGTTCAGAACTCCCACCTCTCAACCAAACATGAATCAAGCCAACTGCTAGGTGTCCTCACTGTAACAAGGTTCTGTCCAATCAGATTACAGTTCAGAACTCCCACCTCTCAACCAAACATGAATCAAGCCAACTGCTAGGTGTCCTCACTGTAACAAGGTTCTGTCCAATCAGATTACAGTTCAGAACTCCCACCTCTCAACCAAACATGAATCAAGCCAACTGCTAGGTGTCCTCACTGTAACAAGGTTCTGTCCAATCAGATTACAGTTCAGAACTCCCACCTCTCAACCAAACATGAATCAAGCCAACTGCTAGTTGTCCTCACTGTAACAAGGTTCTGTCCAATCAGATTACAGTTCAGAACTCCCACCTCTCAACCAAACATGAATCAAGCCAACTGCTAGGTGTCCTCACTGTAACAAGGTTCTGTCCAATCAGATTACAGTTCAGAACTCCCACCTCTCAACCAAACATGAATCAAGCCAACTGCTAGGTGTCCTCACTGTAACAAGGTTCTGTCCAATCAGATTACAGTTCAGAACTCCCACCTCTCAACCAAACATGAATCAAGCCAACTGCTAGGTGTCCTCACTGTAACAAGGTTCTGTCCAATCAGATTACAGTTCAGAACTCCCACCTCTCAACCAAACATGAATCAAGCCAACTGCTAGGTGTCCTCACTGTAACAAGGTTCTGTCCAATCAGATTACAGTTCAGAACTCCCACCTCTCAACCAAACATGAATCAAGCCAACTGCTAGGTGTCCTCACTGTAACAAGGTTCTGTCCAATCAGATTACAGTTCAGAACTCCCACCTCTCAACCAAACATGAATCAAGCCAACTGCTAGGTGTCCTCACTGTAACAAGGTTCTGTCCAATCAGATTACAGTTCAGAACTCCCACCTCTCAACCAAACATGAATCAAGCCAACTGCTAGTTGTCCTCACTGTAACAAGGTTCTGTCCAATCAGATTACAGTTCAGAACTCCCACCTCTCAACCAAACATGAATCAAGCCAACTGCTAGGTGTCCTCACTGTAACAAGGTTCTGTCCAATCAGATTACAGTTCAGAACTCCCACCTCTCAACCAAACATGAATCAAGCCAACTGCTAGGTGTCCTCACTGTAACAAGGTTCTGTCCAATCAGATTACAGTTCAGAACTCCCACCTCTCAACCAAACATGAATCAAGCCAACTGCTAGGTGTCCTCACTGTAACAAGGTTCTGTCCAATCAGATTACAGTTCAGAACTCCCACCTCTCAACCAAACATGAATCAAGCCAACTGCTAGGTGTCCTCACTGTAACAAGGTTCTGTCCAATCAGATTACAGTTCAGAACTCCCACCTCTCAACCAAACATGAATCAAGCCAACTGCTAGTTGTCCTCACTGTAACAAGGTTCTGTCCAATCAGATTACAGTTCAGAACTCCCACCTCTCAACCAAACATGAATCAAGCCAACTGCTAGGTGTCCTCACTGTAACAAGGTTCTGTCCAATCAGATTACAGTTCAGAACTCCCACCTCTCAACCAAACATGAATCAAGCCAACTGCTAGGTGTCCTCACTGTAACAAGGTTCTGTCCAATCAGATTACAGTTCAGAACTCCCACCTCTCAACCAAACATGAATCAAGCCAACTGCTAGGTGTCCTCACTGTAACAAGGTTCTGTCCAATCAGATTACAGTTCAGAACTCCCACCTCTCAACCAAACATGAATCAAGCCAACTGCTAGGTGTCCTCACTGTAACAAGGTTCTGTCCAATCAGATTACAGTTCAGAACTCCCACCTCTCAACCAAACATGAATCAAGCCAACTGCTAGGTGTCCTCACTGTAACAAGGTTCTGTCCAATCAGATTACAGTTCAGAACTCCCACCTCTCAACCAAACATGAATCAAGCCAACTGCTAGGTGTCCTCACTGTAACAAGGTTCTGTCTCACTCTGTTATGACTCCTTCATATAACAAGACGGTGGAGGGGGAACGTGTTACTGTTTACACACACACACACACACACACACACACACACACACACACACACACACACACACACACACACACACACACACACACACACACACACACACACACACACACACACACACACACACACACACACACACACACACACACAATCAGACATATGCACATGTGCGGGCGAACACACACACACACACACAGTGTATGTCTGCAGCTGACACTCTTTAACACTGTCTCTCACTCACACACGGCTCTGCCAGGACTCATCCTCTCTCTCTCTCTCTCTCTCTCTCTCTCTCACATTGCTGTGCCAGGACATACCATCTGGGATAGAGCCAGGGGGAGAGAGAGATGGATGGAGAGAGAAGAGAGAGGAAGAGAAAAGGACAGGGTAAGTGAGTGAGGAGGAGAGAGAGAAGAGAGAGGAAGGGAGAAGGAGATAGAGGTAGGGAGGAGGAGAGAGAGGTAGGGAGGAGGAGAGAAAGGGAGGAGGAGAGAGAGGAAGGAGGAGGAGAAGAGAGAGGAAGGGAGGAGGAGGAGAGAGAGGAAGGGAGGAGAAGAGAGAGGAAGGGAGGAGAAGAGAGAGGAAGGGAGGAGGAGAAGAAAGAGGAAGGGAGGAGGAGGAGAGAGAGGAAGGGAGCAGAAGAAAGAGGAAGGGAGGAGGAGAGGAGAGAGGAAGGGAGGAGGAGGAGAGAGAGGAAGGGAGGAGGAGAAGAGAGAGGAAGGGAGGAGGAGGAGAAGAGAGAGGAAGGGAGGAGGAGGAGAGAGAGGAAGGGAGGAGAAGAGAGAGGAAGGGAGGAGGAGAGAGAGGAAGGGAGGAGGAGAGAGAGGAAGGGAGGAGGAGAGAGAGGAAGGGAGGAGGAGAGAGAGGAAGGGAGGAGGAGGAGAGAGAGGAAGGGAGGAGAAGAGAGAGGAAGGGAGGAGGAGAGAGAGGAAGGGAGGAGGAGAGAGAGGAAGGGAGGAGGAGAGAGAGGAAGGGAGGAGGAGAGAGAGGAAGGGAGGAGGAGAGAGAGGAAGGGAGGAGGAGAGAGAGGAAGGGAGGAGGAGAGAGAGGAAGGGAGGAGGAGGAGAGAGAGGAAGGGAGGAGAAGAGAGAGGAAGGGAGGAGGAGAGAGAGGAAGGGAGGAGGAGAGAGAGGAAGGGAGGAGGAGAGAGAGGAAGGGAGGAGGAGAGAGAGGAAGGGAGGAGGAGAGAGAGGAGGGGAGGAGGAGAGAGAGGAAGGGAGGAGGAGAGTAGGCTCAGCAAAGGATCCAGATGCAGACAGTTTCGAAGTAACACAAGTGTATTAATAGAACGGAGCAGGCAAACGACAGGTCAGGGGTCAGAGGTCAGTAATCCAGGACAGTGTCACAAGGTACAGAACGGCAGGCAGGCTCAGGGTCAGGGTCAGGCTCAGGGTCAGGGTCAGGGTCAGGGTCAGGGCAGGCAGAATGGTTAAAACCGGGACAGCTAGAAAACAGGGACTATATAAAAGCAGGAGTACGGGGAAAATGCTGTTAGACTTGATGAAACAAAACGAACTGGCAACAGACAAACAGAGAACATAGGTACAGTATAAATCCACCGGGGATAATGGGGAAGATGGGTGACACCTGGAGGGGGGTGGAGATAATCACTAAGACAGGAGAAAGATCAGGGTGTGACAGAAGATGGAGAAAGAGAGAGAGAGAGAGAGTAAGGTAGAAAGAGAGAGGAAGGGTTGAGAAAGAGAGAGGAAGGGTTGAGAAAGAGAGAGGAAGAGAGGAAGATAGGGAGAAAGAGAGAGAAGAAGGACAGTGAGGAAGGACAGTGAGGAAGGGAGGAGAAGAGAGAGGAGGGGAGGAGGACAGTGAGGAAGGGAGGAAGAGAGAGGAGGGGAGGAGGAGAGAGAGGAAGGGAGAAAGAGAGAGGAGGGGAGGAGGAGAGAGAGGAGAGGAGGAGGACAGTGAGGAAGGGAGAAAGAGAGAGGAAGGGAGGAGGAGAGAGAGGAGGGGAGAAAGCGAGAGGAAGGGAGGGAGGAAGAGAGAGGAGGGGAGGAGGAGACTGAGGAGGGGAGAAGGCGAGAGGAAGGGAGGGAGGAAGAGAGAGGAGGGGAGAAAGTGAGAGGAAGGGAGGGAGGAAGAGAGAGGAGGGGAGGAGGACAGTGAGCAAGTCTGTCTGTTTATGTAATGCACTTTATACCTTCCACTGTCTGACTCACACACCCAGACACACACACACACACACACACACACAAACACACACACACAGACAATCTCATCAAATGAACCGGTCTCAGCGGTTTGTGGCCGTGCAGTGCTGGGAAGTAAAACACCTTGTCTGCGTCCCGAACTGACATATGGGCCCTGGTCAAAAGTAGTGCACTAAATAGGGAATAGGATGCCAACCCTGGTCAAAAGTAGTGCACTAAATACGGAATAGGATGCCAACCCTGGTCAAAAGTAGTGCACTAAATACGGAATAGGATGCCAACCCTGGTCAAAAGTAGTGCACTAAATACGGAATAGGATGCCAACCCTGGTCAAAAGTAATGCACTAAATACGGAATAGTGTGTCATTTGTTATGCATCCCATATAATGTTGTGCTGATGTGATGGTGATATATTTCTTACCTCAGTTACAACATCTGACCAGGATCCATAGTGAAGTGATGACCAGGACCCATAGTAACACGATGACCAGGACCCATAGTGATGTGATGACCATTTACATTTACATTTTAGTCATTTAGCAGACGCTCCTTTCCAGAGCGACTTACAGTAGAGTGCATACATTTTATTACATTTTTACATACTGAGACAAGGATATCCCTACCGGCCAAAACCTCCCTACCGGCCAAACCCTCCCTAACCCGGACGACGCTATGCCAATTGTGCGTCGCCCCACGGATCTCCCGGTTGCGGCCGGCTGCGACAGAGCCTGGGCGCGAACCCAGAGACTCTGGTGGCGCAGCTAGCACTGCGATGCAGTGCCCTAGACCACTGCGCCACCCGGGAGACCAGGACCAGGACCCATAGTGATGTGATGACCAGGACCCATAGTGATGACCAGGACCCATAGTGATGTGATGACCAGGATCCGTAGTGATGACCAGGATCCATAGTGATGTGATGACCAGGACCCATAGTGATGTGATGACCAGGACCCATGGTGATGTGATAACCAGGACCCATAGTGATGTGATGACCAGGACCCATAGTGATGTGATGACCAGGACCCATAGTGGTGTGATGACCAGGATCCATAGTGATGTGATGACCAGGACCCATAGTGATGTGATGACCAGGACCCATAGTGATGTGATGACCAGGACCCATAGTGGTGTGATGACCAGGATCCATAGTGGTGTGATGACCAGGACCCATAGTGATGTGATGACCAGGACCCATAGTGGTGTGATGACCAGGATCCATAGTGAAGTGATGACCAGGACCCATAGTGATGTGATGACCAGGACCCATAGTGATGTGATGACCAGGACCCATAGTGATGATCAGGACCCATAGTGATGTGATGACCAGGACCCATAGTGATGTGATGACCAGGATCCATAGTGATGTGATGACCAGGACCCATAGTGGTGTGATGACCAGGACCCATAGTGATGTGATGACCAGGACCCATAGTGATGTGATGACCAGGACCCATAGTGATGTGATGTCCAGGACCCATAGTGATGTGATGAACAGGACCCATAGGGAAGTGATGACCAGGACCCATAGTGCTGTGATGACCAGGACCCATAGTGATGTGATGACCAGGACCCATAGTGATGACCAGGACCCATAGTGATGTGATGACCAGGACCAATAGTGATGTGATGTCCAGGACCCATAGTGATGACCAGGACCCATAGTGATGTGATGTCCAGGATCCATAGTGATGACCAGGACCCATATTGATGACCAGGACCCATAGTGAGGTGATGATCAGGACCCATAGTGATGACCAGGACCCATAGTGATGACCAGGACCCATAGTGATGACCAGGACCCATAGTGAGGTGATGATCAGGACCCATAGTGATGACCAGGACCCATAGTGATGACCAGGACCCATAGTGATGACCAGGACCCATAGTGATGTGATGATCAGGACCCATAGTGATGACCAGGACCCATAGTGATGACCAGGACCCATAGTGATGACCAGGACCCATAGTGATGACCAGGACCCATAGTGATGACCAGGACCCATAGTGATGTGATGACCAGGACCCATAGTGATGACCAGGACCCATAGTGATGACCAGGACCCATAGTGATGACCAGGACCCATAGTGATGACCAGGATCCATAGTGATGACCAGGACCCATAGTGATGACCAGGACCCATAGTGATGACCAGGACCCATAGTGAGGTGATGATCAGGACCCATAGTGATACCAGGACCCATAGTGATGACCAGGACCCATAGTGATGACCAGGACCCATAGTGATGACCAGGACCCATAGTGATGACCAGGACCCATAGTGAGGTGATGATCAGGACCCATAGTGATGACCAGGACCCATAGTGATGACCAGGACCCATACTGATGACCAGGACCCATAGTGATGACCAGGACCCATAGTGATGACCAGGACCCATAGTGAGGTGATGATCAGGACCCATAGTGATGACCAGGACCCATAGTGAGGTGATGATCAGGACCCATAGTGATGACCAGGACCCATAGTGATGACCAGGACCCATAGTGATGACCAGGACCCATAGTGATGACCAGGACCCATACTGATGACCAGGACCCATAGTGATGACCAGGACCCATAGTGATGACCAGGACCCATAGTGATGACCAGGACCCATAGTGATGACCAGGACCCATAGTGTGACCCTGGTGATTTGTTGGGCTGACCTCACCACCCTCTGGAGAGTGTGTTATAGTGTAATCTGTCCCCAGGTATAATAAACCAGACCCATTTAACTTACTGTATAAACTCTTATTCACCTTCTCGCTCTCTCTTTCTCTACTTCTCTCCTCCCTCTATTTGTCTGTATTTCTCTCGCTTCATGAGTTACCCTCCCTCTTCCTCCCTCTTCCTCTTTGTGTGGTTGAGTTACCCTCCCTCTTCCTCCCTCTTCCTCTTTGTGTGTCTGAGGGCAGAGCGGCAGTTTTTAAATCCTCCAGATGATACGGTGGTCAGTTCTGTATTTCTAATCTTGTTTTCTCTCTCTTCCCTCTCTCTCTCTTCCCTCACTCTCTCTCTCTTCCCTCACTCTCTCTTCCCTCACTCTCTCTTCCCTCACTCGCTCTCTCTTCCCTCACTCTCTCTCTCTTCCCTCACTTTCTCTCTCTTCCCTCACACTCTCTCTCTTCCCTCACTCTCTCTCTCTTCCCTCACTCTCTCTCTTCCTTCACTCTCTCTTCCCTCACTCTCTCTCTCTTCCCTCACTATCTATCTCTTCCCTCACTGTCTCTTTTCCCTCACTCTCTCTCTCTTCCCTCACTCTCTCTCTCTTCCCTCACTCTCTCTCTCTTCCCTCACTCTCTCTCTCTTCCCTCACTCTCTCTCTCTTCCCTCACTCTCTCTTCCCTCATTCTCTCTTCCCTCACTCTCTATTCCCTCACTCTCTCTTCCCTCACTCTCTCTCTCTTCCCTCACTCTCTCTTCCCTCACTCTCTCTCTCTTCCCTCACTCTCTCTTCCCTCACTCTCTCTCTCTTCCCTCTCTCTCTCTTCCCTCACTCTCTTCCCTCTCTCTCTGTCGCTCTCTTCCCTCACTCTCTCTCTCTTCCCTCACTCTCTCTCTTCCCTCACTCTCTCTCTCTTCCCTCACTCTCTCCCTCTTCCCTCACTCTCTCTCTCTTCCCTCACTCTCTCTCTCTTCCCTCACTCTCTCTCTTCCCTCACTCTCTCTCTCTTCCCTCACTCTCTCTTCCCTCACTCTCTCTTCCCTCACTCTCTCTTCCCTCACTCGCTCTCTCTTCCCTCACTCTCTCTCTCTTCCCTCACTCTCTCTCTCTTCCCTCACTCTCTCTCTCTTCCCTCCCTCTCTCTCTTCCTTCACTCTCTCTTCCCTCACTCTCTCTCTCTTCCCTCACTATCTATCTCTTCCCTCACTGTCTCTTTTCCCTCACTCTCTCTCTCTTCCCTCACTCTCTCTCTCTTCCCTCACTCTCTCTCTCTTCCCTCACTCTCTCTCTCTTCCCTCACTCTCTCTTCCCTCACTCTCTCTCTCTTCCCTCACTCTCTCTTCCCTCATTCTCTCTTCCCTCACTCTCTCTTCCCTCACTCTCTCTTCCCTCACTCTCTCTCTCTTCCCTCTCTCTCTCTTCCCTCACTCTCTCTCTCTTCCCTCACTCTCTCTTCCCTCACTCTCTCTCTCTTCCCTCACTCTCTCTCTTCCCTCACTCTCTCTCTCTTCCCTCACTCTCTCTCTCTTCCCTCACTCTCTCGCTCTTCCCTCACTCTCTCTCTTTCCCTCACTCTCTCTCTCTTCCCTCACTCTCTCTTCCCTCACTCTCTCTTCCCTCACTCGCTCTCTCTTCCCTCACTCTCTCTCTCTTCCCTCACTTTCTCTCTCTTCCCTCACTTTCTCTCTCTTCCCTCACTCTCTCTCTCTTCCCTCACTCTCTCTCTCTTCCCTCACTCTCTCTTCCCTCACTCTCTCTTCCCTCACTCTCTCTCTCTTCCCTCACTCTCTCTTCCCTCATTCTCTCTTCCCTCACTCTCTCTCTCTTCCCTCACTCTCTCTCTCTTCCCTCACTCTCTCTTCCCTCATTCTCTCTTCCCTCACTCTCTCTTCCCTCACTCTCTCTTCCCTCACTCTCGCTCTCTTCCCTCTCTCTCTCTTCCCTCACTCTCTCTCTCTTCCCTCACTCTCTCTTCCCTCACTCTCTCTCTCTTCCCTCTCTCTCTCTTCCCTCACTCTCTTCCCTCTCTCTCTCTCGCTCTCTTCCCTCACTCTCTCTCTCTTCCCTCACTCTCTCTCTTCCCTCACTCTCTCTCTCTTCCCTCACTCTCTCTCTTCCCTCACTCTCTCTCTCTCCCTCACTCTCTCTCTTCCCTCACTCTCTCTCTTCCCTCACTCTCTCTCTTCCCTCACTCTCTCTCTCTTCCCTCACTCTCTCTCTTCCCTCACTCTCTCTCTCTTCCCTCACTCTCTCTCCTCCCTCACACTCTCTCTCTTCCCTTTCTCTCTATCTCTTCCCTCACTCTCTCTCTCTTCCCTCACTCTCTCACTCTTCCCTCACTCTCTCTCTCTTCCCTCACTCTCTCTCTTCCCTCACTCTCTCTCTCTTCCCTCACTTTCTCTCTCTTCCCTCACTCTCTCTTCCCTCACTCTCTCTCTCTTCCCTTACTCTCTCTTCCCTCACTCTCTCTCTCTTCCCCCTCTCTCTCTTCCCTCAATGTCTCGCTCTTCCCTCACTCTCTCTCTCTTCCCTCACTCTCTCTCTCTTCCCTCTCTCTCTCTCTCTCTCTCTCTTCCCTCACTCTCTCTCTTCCCTCACTCTATCTCTCTTCCCTCACTCTCTCTCTTCCCTCACTCTCTCTCTCTTCCCTCACTCTCTCTCTCTTCCCTCACTCTCTCTCTCTTCCCTCACTCTCTCTCTTCCCTCACTCTCTCGCTCTTCCCTCACTCTCTCTCTCTTCCCTCACTCTCTCTCTCCTCCCTCACACTCTCTCTCGTCCCTCTCTCTCTATCTCTTCCCTCACTCTCTCTCTTCCCTCACTCTCTCGCTCTTCCCTCACTCTCTCTCTCTTCCCTCACTCTCTCTCTTCTCCCTCACACTCTCTCTCTTCCCTCACTCTCTCTCTCTTCCCTCTCTCTCTCTTCCCTCACTCTCTCTTCCCTCACTCTCTCTCTCTTCCCTTACTCTCTCTTCCCTCACTCTCTCTCTCTTCCCTCTCTCTCTCTTCCCTCACTGTCTCGCTCTTCCCTCACTCTCTCTCTTCCCTCACTCTCTCTCTCTTCCCTCACTCTCTCTCTCTTCCCTCTCTCTCTCTCTCTCTCTTCCCTCACTCTCTCTCTCTCTTCCCTCACTCTCTCTCTCTTCCCTCACTCTCTCTCTTCCCTCACTCTCTCTCTCTTCCCTCACTCTCTCTCTCTTCCCTCACTCTCTCTCTCTTCCCTCACTCTCTCTCTTCCCTCACTCTCTCGCTCTTCCCTCACGCTCTCTCTTTTCCCTCACTCTCTCTCTCTTCCCTCACTCTCTCTCTTCCCTCACTCTCTCTCTCTTCCCTCACTCTCTCTTCCCTCACTCTCTCTTCCCTCACTCGCTCTCTCTTCCCTCACTCTCTCTCTTCCCTCACTCTCTCTCTCTTCCCTCACTCTCTCTCTCTTCCCTCACTCTCTCTCTCTTCCCTCACTCTCTCGCTCTTCCCTCACTCGCTCTCTTCCCTCACTCTATCTCTCTTCCCTCACTCTCTCTCTCTTCCCTCACTCTCTCTCTCTTCCCTCACTATCTCTCTCTTCCCTCACTCTCTCTCTCTTCCCTCACTCTCTCTCTCTTCCCTCACTCTCTCTCTCTTCCCTCACTCTCTCTTCCCTCACTCTCTCTCTCTTCCCTCACTCTCTTCCCTCTCTCTCTCTCGCTCTCTTCCCTCACTCTCTCTCTCTTCCCTCACTCTCTCTCTTCCCTCACTCTCTCTCTCTTCCCTCACTCTCTCTCTCTTCCCTCACTCTCTCGCTCTTCCCTCACTCTCCCTCTTCCCCTACTCTCTCTCTCTTCTCTTCCCTCACTCTCTCTCTCTTCCCTCACTCTCTCTCTCTTCCCTCACTCTCTCTCTCTTCCCTCACTCTCTCTCTTCCCTCACTCTCTCTCTTCCCTCACTCTCTCTCTTCCCTCACTCTCTCTCTCTTCCCTCACTCTCTCTCTTCCCTCACTCTCTCTCTCTTCCCTCACTCTCTCTCCTCCCTCACACTCTCTCTCTTCCCTTTCTCTCTATCTCTTCCCTCACTCTCTCTCTCTTCCCTCACTCTCTCACTCTTCCCTCACTCTCTCTCTCTTCCCTCACTATCTCTCTTCCCTCACTCTCTCTCTCTTCCCTCACTTTCTCTCTCTTCCCTCACTCTCTCGCTCTTCCCTCACTCTCCCTCTTCCCCTACTCTCTCTCTCTTCCCTCACTCACTCTCTCTTCCCTCACTCTCTCTCTCTTCCCTCACTCTCTCTCTCTTCCCTCACTCTCTCTTCCCTCACTCTCTCTCTCTTCCCTTACTCTCTCTTCCCTCACTCTCTCTCTCTTCCCTCTCTCTCTCTTCCCTCACTGTCTCGCTCTTCCCTCACTCTCTCTCTTCCCTCACTCTCTCTCTCTTCCCTCACTCTCTCTCTCTTCCCTCTCTCTCTCTCTCTCTCTCTCTCTTCCCTCACTCTCTCTCTTCCCTCACTCTATCTCTCTTCCCTCACTCTCTCTCTCTTCCCTCACTCTCTCTCTCTTCCCTCACTCTCTCTCTCTTCCCTCGCTCTCTCTCTCTTCCCTCACTCCCTCTCTTCCCTCACTCTCTCGCTCTTCCCTCACTCTCTCTCTCTTCCCTCACTCTCTCTCTCCTCCCTCACACTCTCTCTCTTCCCTCTCTCTCTATCTCTTCCCTCACTCTCTCTCTTCCCTCACTCTCTCTCTCTTCCCTCACTCTCTCTCTTCCCTCACTCTCTCTCTCTTCCCTCACTCTCTCTTCCCTCACTCTCTCTTCCCTCACTCGCTCTCTCTTCCCTCACTCTCTCTCTTCCCTCACTCTCTCTCTCTTCCCTCACTCTCTCTCTCTTCCCTCACTCTCTCTCTCTTCCCTCACTCTCTCGCTCTTCCCTCACTCGCTCTCTTCCCTCACTCTCTCTCTCTTCCCTCACTCTCTCTCTCTTCCCTCACTCTCTCTCTCTTCCCTCTCTCTCTCTCTCTCTCTTCCCTCACTCTCTCTCTCTCTTCCCTCACTCTCTCTCTCTTCCCTCACTCTCTCTATTCCCTCACTCTCTCTCTCTTCCCTCACTATCTCTCTCTTCCCTCACTCTCTCTCTCTTCCCTCACTCTCTCTCTTCCCTCACTCTCTCGCTCTTCCCTCACTCTCTCTCTTTTCCCTCACTCTCTCTCTCTTCCCTCACTCTCTCTCTTCCCTCACTCTCTCTCTCTTCCCTCACTCTCTCTTCCCTCACTCTCTCTTCCCTCACTCGCTCTCTCTTCCCTCACTCTCTCTCTTCCCTCACTCTCTCTTCCCTCACTCGCTCTCTCTTCCCTCACTCTCTCTCTCTTCCCTCACTCTCTCGCTCTTCCCTCACTCGCTCTCTTCCCTCACTCTCTCTCTCTTCCCTCACTCTCTCTCTCTTCCCTCACTCTCTCTCTCTTCCCTCACTCTCTCTCTCTTCCCTCACTCTCTCTCTCTTCCCTCACTCTCTCTCTCTTCCCTCACTCTCTCTCTTCCCTCACTCTCTCTCTCTTCCCTCACTCTCTCTTCCCTCACTCTCTCTCTCTTCCCTCACTCTCACTTCCCTCACTCTCTCTCTCCTCCATCACACTCTCTCTCTTCCCTCACTCTCTCTCCATTCCCTCACTCTCTCTCTCTTCCCTCACTCTCTCTTCCCTCACTCTCTCTCTCTTCCCTCACTCTCTCTCTTCCCTCACTCTCTCTCTCTTCCCTCACTCTCTCACTTCTGAAGCATGATTCTCCCTCTGCTGCAGAAAGTTAGTGATGGATGGACAAAGAGGAGGGATGAAGGTAGAGAGGAGATATGGTAAAAAGAATGAAAGACAATGAAAGTCACTTTTGTATATGATCTACTTCACTTGCTTTGGCAATGTTAACATGTGTTTCCCATGTCAATAAAGCCCCTTGAATTGAACAATGAAAGGTAGAGAAAGAGGGAGGCAGAGACGGATGAGGTAGAGAAAGAGGGAGGCAGAGACGGATGAGGTAGAGAAAGAGGGAGGCAGAGACGGATGAGGTAGAGAAAGAGGGAGGCAGAGACGGATGAGGTAGAGAAAGAGGGAGGCAGAGACGGATGATGTAGAGAAAGAGGGAGACAGAGACAGATGAAGTAGAGAAAGAGGGAGGCAGAGACGGATGAGGTAGAGAAAGAGGGAGGCAGAGACGGATGAGGTAGAGAAAGAGGGAGGCAGAGACGGATGAGGTAGAGAAAGAGGGAGGCAGAGACGGATGAGGTAGAGAAAGAGGGAGGCAGAGACGGATGAGGTAGAGAAAGAGGGAGGCAGAGACGGATGAGGTAGAGAAAGAGACACACACACACACACACACACACACACACACACACACACACACACACACACACACACACACACACACACACACACACACACACACACACACACACACACACACACACACACACACACACACATATGTACTGAGTATAAAGTGTCTCCAAGACATCGATAGGCAATCTTTCACACTATACCTGACCTGCAACAAGATCACATAGTTTCACTTCCAAACTAGACGTATATTATGGGTGAACGTCTATACCTGACCTGCAACAAGATCACGTAGTTTCACTTCCAAACTAGACGTATGTTATGGGTGAACGTCTATATCTGACCTGCAAACAGATCTCATAGTTTCACTTCCAAACTAGACGTATGTTATGGGTGAACGTCTATATCTGACCTGCAAACAGATCTCATAGTTTCACTTCCAAATTAGACATATTATGGATGAACGTCTATTTCTGAAGCATTATTTCTGCATGAATACAGATATAATTCTGGATGGTTAGAGCGTTAATTCTGGATGGTTACAGGGATAATTCTGCATGGTTACTGGGTTAATTCTGTGTGTTTACATGGCTAAAATAGAAGCAACTCAAAGTTCAACAGTTTAGGTATTCATTCAGAGTGGTTAAGGTTAGGTTCAGAGTGGTTAAGGTTGTGGCTATGTTTTGGGGAAGGTTTCAAAAATAATCATTAAACGACACATTGTTTCAAGTATTTTCTCGGCCTGCCAGAGATGCTCTGGTGCAGGGCTTAGAGTTGAAGCTTTGCGTCCTGGCATCGTGAGTTGGCACCAGTGCTGGGCAATTGTCACGTCTGCTCCTGCTCCTCCACTCCGGCGTACAACGGCGCCAGAGTACTATCCACCGGTCCTGGGATTCATCATTACGCACACCTGGCACTCATCATTACACGCACATGTTAATCATTATGATTCACTCCATTACCTTCATCATGTCCTCCCCCCTGTCACTCTCCCAGGTTCACTCACCAGTTGGTACTGTTCACGCACATCAGTTGGGATCCCCCACCACTGAGAGGTCTAAGGTTGCCACGGTTATTTCTCTGCTGACTGGGCGGGCATTGGAATGGGCTACAGAAGAGAGGAGAGGAGAAGCTCCAGTCTTATGAAGGGTTCATGGCTCTGTTTAGATGTATTTCCCATCATCCCGCTGAGGGCAGAGAGGCAGGTGAGCGTCTGCTTCAGCAAGGGAATCAGACGGCTGCTGAGTAAGGGCTTACCTTCCCGACAGAAGCAGCTTCCAGAGTGGCTGGAATGAGCCGTCGCTCCGCACGTTATTTAGAAGAGGTCTGAGCGAGGAGGTCCAGACGGAACCGGCCTGCCGAGATGACAACCTCACCCTGGACGCACTCATTGCCATCCGTCTGGATAACCTCCTCCTGGAGCGTCAGCATCTTCATCGATTCTCTCCCTCCTTCGGCGAGTATTCGGGATCAGAGCCTGAACCAATGGAGGTAGTGGTCACACTACTTCCCGTGGCGGGAACGACGCAGACGGATACAGCCGGGACTCTGTCTGTACTGTGGCCAGGGAGGGCACAAGCGCCAGCGGTGTCCGTTACTTCAGAATCCGGGATCCGCTAGAGCAGAGGGACGGTCACGTGATGTTGCATCCCCTGGACCAGGAGTGAGTATTCCATCTACTGCTCTTCCTGTTAGACTCTTTCTAGTACCCATCCCTCTGGCTGACTGTCCCTCGTGTGTCTACAGCTTTAGTGGATTCCCGTCGCAGCGGGGAACTTTAGGGATCAGCCCCTTGCCTCCACTCTCATTATTACTACCTACCCGCTCTCCTCTCCATTTCCGGTTCAAGGTCTTGACTGTCGGCCTCTAGGGTCCGGAACCCAACAACTCACCCTCATCATGGAGCCCAATCACCAGGAAAACATCCCCTTCTTCATCACCAGTGCACCAGTTCACAAGATCATCCTCGGCCTACCTTGGATTCAGCACCATAACCCTACCATGTCATGGTCGAGGATGAGAATCACCGACTGCTCACCTGAATGCCGGAATACTTCTCTATCCCCTGTGGTTCCACGTCGTTTGAGAGTCCTGTGGTTGCCCTCCAGCCCAAAATCACAGAATAATATCAGGAACTAAGGGAGCTATTTTCCAAGACCCGCACTACCTGTCTCCCTCCTCATCGCTCCTCATCGCTCCTCATCGCTCCTCATCGCTCCTCATCGCTCCTCATCGCTCCTCATCGCTCCTCATCGCCCCTGGGACTGGAGCAACACCACCGCACATCTACCCTGTCGGTGGCCCATGAGGCGCTCCAACAGGGTTTCATCCGCAGGTCCACGTCTCCTGTGTCGACTGGTTTCTCAACTTCGTGGCCAAGAAGGAGGGAGGATTACGCCCTTTACCGTGGACTCAATGACATCGATTACCGTGTACTCAATTTCATCACCATGAAGTATCCTCTCCCACTGGTGCCGTCAGCCATCGAGCAGCTCCACAGGATCTGTTTTTTCACCAAACTGCACCTGCGGAGTGCCTAAAATCTCATTCGCATCTGGGATGAGTGGAAGACGGCGTTCAGCACGATGTCTGGTCACTACGAAGTACTTGCTTGTGCCCTTTGGCTTAGCCAATGCTCCGTCAGTGTTCCAGGCGTTTGTCAATGACGTGTTCAGGGACGTGCTCGGACGGCAGGGGACGGCAGGGGACGGCAGGGGACGGCAGGGGACGGCAGGGGACGGCAGGGGACGGCAGGGGACGGCAGGGGACGGCAGGGGACGGCAGGGGACGGCAGGGGATTGTGTACGTTGATGACATCCTGATCTTCTCGCTCAACCTGAAAGATCACATCATTCAGTCCTGGAACGTCTCTCGGCTAATCACCTGTTCGTCAAGGCGGAGAAGTGCCAAATCCACCAGAGGGCTCCTTCTTGGGATGCCAAATCCACCCGAGGTCTCCTTCTTGGGATGCCAAATCCACCAGAGGTCTCCTTCTTGGGATGCCAAATCCACCCGAGGGCTCCTTCTTGGGATGCCAAATCCACCCGAGGTCTCCTTCTTGGGATGCCAAATCCACCAGAGGTCTCCTTCTTGGGATGCCAAATCCAACAGAGGGCTCCTTCTTGGGATGCCAAATCCAACAGAGGGCTCCTTCTTGGGATGCCAAATCCACCCGAGGTCTCCTTCTTGGGATGCCAAATCCACCCGAGGGCTCCTTCTTGGGATGCCAAATCCACCAGAGGACTCCTTCTTGGGATGCCAAATCCACCAGAGGGCTCCTTCTTGGGATGCCAAATCCACCAGAGGTCTCCTTCTTGGGATGCCAAATCCACCCGAGGGCTCCTTCTTGGGATGCCAAATCCACCCGAGGGCTCCTTCTTGGGATGCCAAATCCACCCGAGGTCTCCTTCTTGGGATGCCAAATCCACCAGAGGTCTCCTTCTTGGGATGCCAAATCCACCCGAGGTCTCCTTCTTAGGATGCCAAATCCACCCGAGGTCTCCTTCTTGGGATGCCAAATCCACCCGAGGTCTCCTTCTTGGGATGCCAAATCCACCAGAGGGCTCCTTCTTGGGATGCCAAATCCACCAGAGGGCTCCTTCTTGGGATGCCAAATCCACCCGAGGGCTCCTTCTTGGGATGCCAAATCCACCCGAGGGCTCCTTCTTGGGATGCCAAATCCACCCGAGGGCTCCTTCTTGGGATGCCAAATCCACCAGTGTGCTCCTTCTTAGGATGCCAAATCCACCAGAGGGCTCCTTCTTGGGATGCCAAATCCACCAGAGGGCTCCTTCTTGGGATGCCAAATCCACCAGAGGGCTCCTTCTTGGGATGCCAAATCCACCAGAGGGCTCCTTCTTGGGATGCCAAATCCACCAGAGGGCTCCTTCTTGGGATGCCAAATCCACCAGAGGGCTCCTTCTTGGGATGCCAAATCCACCAGAGGGCTCCTTCTTGGGATGCCAAATCCACCCGAGGGCTCCTTCTTGGGATGCCAAATCCACCAGAGGTCTCCTTCTTGGGATGCCAAATCCACCCGAGGTCTCCTTCTTGGGATGCCAAATCCACCAGAGGTCTCCTTCTTGGGATGCCAAATCCACCAGAGGGCTCCTTCTTGGGATGCCAAATCCACCAGAGGGCTCCTTCTTGGGATGCCAAATCCACCCGAGGGCTCCTTCTTGGGATGCCAAATCCACCCGAGGTCTCCTTCTTGGGATGCCAAATCCACCAGAGGTCTCCTTCTTGGGATGCCAAATCCACCCGAGGTCTCCTTCTTGGGATGCCAAATCCAACAGAGGTCTCCTTCTTGGGATGCCAAATCCACCCGAGGTCTCCTTCTTGGGATGCCAAATCCAACAGAGGTCTCCTTCTTGGGATGCCAAATCCACCCGAGGTCTCCTTCTTGGGATGCCAAATCCAACAGAGGTCTCCTTCTTGGGATGCCAAATCCACCCGAGGGCTCCTTCTTGGGATGCCAAATCCACCCGAGGGCTCCTTCTTGGGATGCCAAATCCACCCGAGGGCTCCTTCTTAGGATGCCAAATCCACCCGAGGTCTCCTTCTTGGGATGCCAAATCCACCAGAGGTCTCCTTCTTGGGATGCCAAATCCACCCGAGGGCTCCTTCTTGGGATGCCAAATCCACCCGAGGTCTCCTTCTTGGGATGCCAAATCCAACAGAGGTCTCCTTCTTGGGATGCCAAATCCAACAGAGGTCTCCTTCTTGGGATGCCAAATCCACCAGAGGGCTCCTTCTTGGGATGCCAAATCCACCCGAGGGCTCCTTCTTGGGATGCCAAATCCACCCGAGGGCTCCTTCTTGGGATGCCAAATCCACCCGAGGGCTCCTTCTTGGGATGCCAAATCCACCAGAGGGCTCCTTCTTGGGATGCCAAATCCACCAGAGGTCTCCTTCTTGGGATGCCAAATCCACCAGAGGGCTCCTTCTTGGGATGCCAAATCCACCAGAGGTCTCCTTCTTGGGATGCCAAATCCACCCAAGGGCTCCTTCTTGGGATGCCAAATCCACCTGAGGGCTCCTTCTTGGGATGCCAAATCCACCCGAGGTCTCCTTCTTGGGATGCCAAATCCAACAGAGGTCTCCTTCTTGGGATGCCAAATCCACCCGAGGTCTCCTTCTTGGGATGCCAAATCCACCAGAGGGCTCCTTCTTGGGATGCCAAATCCACCCGAGGGCTCCTTCTTGGGATGCCAAATCCAACAGAGGTCTCCTTCTTGGGATGCCAAATCCAACAGAGGTCTCCTTCTTGGGATGCCAAATCCAACAGAGGTCTCCTTCTTGGGATGCCAAATCCACCAGAGGGCTCCTTCTTGGGATGCCAAATCCACCCGAGGGCTCCTTCTTGGGATGCCAGATCCACCCGAGGGCTCCTTCTTGGGATGCCAAATCCACCAAAGGGCTCCTTCTTGGGATGCCAAATCCACCAGAGGGCTCCTTCTTGGGATGCCAAATCCACCAGAGGTCTCCTTCTTGGGATGCCAAATCCACCCGAGGGCTCCTTCTTGGGATGCCAAATCCACCCGAGGTCTCCTTCTTGGGATGCCAAATCCAACAGAGGTCTCCTTCTTGGGATGCCAAATCCAACAGAGGTCTCCTTCTTGGGATGCCAAATCCACCCGAGGGCTCCTTCTTGGGATGCCAAATCCACCCGAGGGCTCCTTCTTGGGATGCCAAATCCACCCGAGGGCTCCTTCTTGGGATGCCAAATCCAACAGAGGTCTCCTTCTTGGGATGCCAAATCCACCCGAGGTCTCCTTCTTGGGATGCCAAATCCAACAGAGGTCTCCTTCTTGGGATGCCAAATCCACCCGAGGGCTCCTTCTTGGGATGCCAAATCCACCCGAGGGCTCCTTCTTGGGATGCCAAATCCACCCGAGGGCTCCTTCTTGGGATGCCAAATCCACCCGAGGTCTCCTTCTTGGGATGCCAAATCCACCCGAGGGCTCCTTCTTGGGATGCCAAATCCACCAGAGGACTCCTTCTTGGGATGCCAAATCCACCAGAGGGCTTCTTGGGATGCCAAATCCACCAGAGGTCTCCTTCTTGGGATGCCAAATCCACCCGAGGGCTCCTTCTTGGGATGCCAAATCCACCCGAGGGCTCCTTCTTGGGATGCCAAATCCACCCGAGGTCTCCTTCTTGGGATGCCAAATCCACCAGAGGTCTCCTTCTTGGGATGCCAAATCCACCCGAGGTCTCCTTCTTAGGATGCCAAATCCACCCGAGGTCTCCTTCTTGGGATGCCAAATCCACCCGAGGTCTCCTTCTTGGGATGCCAAATCCACCAGAGGGCTCCTTCTTGGGATGCCAAATCCACCAGAGGGCTCCTTCTTGGGATGCCAAATCCACCCGAGGGCTCCTTCTTGGGATGCCAAATCCACCCGAGGGCTCCTTCTTGGGATGCCAAATCCACCCGAGGGCTCCTTCTTGGGATGCCAAATCCACCAGTGTGCTCCTTCTTAGGATGCCAAATCCACCAGAGGGCTCCTTCTTGGGATGCCAAATCCACCAGAGGGCTCCTTCTTGGGATGCCAAATCCACCAGAGGGCTCCTTCTTGGGATGCCAAATCCACCAGAGGGCTCCTTCTTGGGATGCCAAATCCACCAGAGGGCTCCTTCTTGGGATGCCAAATCCACCAGAGGGCTCCTTCTTGGGATGCCAAATCCACCAGAGGGCTCCTTCTTGGGATGCCAAATCCACCCGAGGGCTCCTTCTTGGGATGCCAAATCCACCAGAGGTCTCCTTCTTGGGATGCCAAATCCACCCGAGGTCTCCTTCTTGGGATGCCAAATCCACCAGAGGTCTCCTTCTTGGGATGCCAAATCCACCAGAGGGCTCCTTCTTGGGATGCCAAATCCACCAGAGGGCTCCTTCTTGGGATGCCAAATCCACCCGAGGGCTCCTTCTTGGGATGCCAAATCCACCCGAGGTCTCCTTCTTGGGATGCCAAATCCACCAGAGGTCTCCTTCTTGGGATGCCAAATCCACCCGAGGTCTCCTTCTTGGGATGCCAAATCCAACAGAGGTCTCCTTCTTGGGATGCCAAATCCACCCGAGGTCTCCTTCTTGGGATGCCAAATCCAACAGAGGTCTCCTTCTTGGGATGCCAAATCCACCCGAGGTCTCCTTCTTGGGATGCCAAATCCAACAGAGGTCTCCTTCTTGGGATGCCAAATCCACCCGAGGGCTCCTTCTTGGGATGCCAAATCCACCCGAGGGCTCCTTCTTGGGATGCCAAATCCACCCGAGGGCTCCTTCTTAGGATGCCAAATCCACCCGAGGTCTCCTTCTTGGGATGCCAAATCCACCAGAGGTCTCCTTCTTGGGATGCCAAATCCACCCGAGGGCTCCTTCTTGGGATGCCAAATCCACCCGAGGTCTCCTTCTTGGGATGCCAAATCCAACAGAGGTCTCCTTCTTGGGATGCCAAATCCAACAGAGGTCTCCTTCTTGGGATGCCAAATCCACCAGAGGGCTCCTTCTTGGGATGCCAAATCCACCCGAGGGCTCCTTCTTGGGATGCCAAATCCACCCGAGGGCTCCTTCTTGGGATGCCAAATCCACCCGAGGGCTCCTTCTTGGGATGCCAAATCCACCAGAGGGCTCCTTCTTGGGATGCCAAATCCACCAGAGGTCTCCTTCTTGGGATGCCAAATCCACCAGAGGGCTCCTTCTTGGGATGCCAAATCCACCAGAGGTCTCCTTCTTGGGATGCCAAATCCACCCAAGGGCTCCTTCTTGGGATGCCAAATCCACCTGAGGGCTCCTTCTTGGGATGCCAAATCCACCCGAGGTCTCCTTCTTGGGATGCCAAATCCAACAGAGGTCTCCTTCTTGGGATGCCAAATCCACCCGAGGTCTCCTTCTTGGGATGCCAAATCCACCAGAGGGCTCCTTCTTGGGATGCCAAATCCACCCGAGGGCTCCTTCTTGGGATGCCAAATCCAACAGAGGTCTCCTTCTTGGGATGCCAAATCCAACAGAGGTCTCCTTCTTGGGATGCCAAATCCAACAGAGGTCTCCTTCTTGGGATGCCAAATCCACCAGAGGGCTCCTTCTTGGGATGCCAAATCCACCCGAGGGCTCCTTCTTGGGATGCCAGATCCACCCGAGGGCTCCTTCTTGGGATGCCAAATCCACCAAAGGGCTCCTTCTTGGGATGCCAAATCCACCAGAGGGCTCCTTCTTGGGATGCCAAATCCACCAGAGGTCTCCTTCTTGGGATGCCAAATCCACCCGAGGGCTCCTTCTTGGGATGCCAAATCCACCCGAGGTCTCCTTCTTGGGATGCCAAATCCAACAGAGGTCTCCTTCTTGGGATGCCAAATCCAACAGAGGTCTCCTTCTTGGGATGCCAAATCCACCCGAGGGCTCCTTCTTGGGATGCCAAATCCACCCGAGGGCTCCTTCTTGGGATGCCAAATCCACCCGAGGGCTCCTTCTTGGGATGCCAAATCCAACAGAGGTCTCCTTCTTGGGATGCCAAATCCACCCGAGGTCTCCTTCTTGGGATGCCAAATCCAACAGAGGTCTCCTTCTTGGGATGCCAAATCCACCCGAGGGCTCCTTCTTGGGATGCCAAATCCACCCGAGGGCTCCTTCTTGGGATGCCAAATCCACCCGAGGGCTCCTTCTTGGGATGCCAAATCCACCCGAGGTCTCCTTCTTGGGATGCCAAATCCACCAGAGGTCTCCTTCTTGGGATGCCAAATCCACCCGAGGTCTCCTTCTTGGGATGCCAAATCCAACAGAGGTCTCCTTCTTGGGATGCCAAATCCACCCGAGGTCTCCTTCTTGGGATGCCAAATCCAACAGAGGTCTCCTTCTTGGGATGCCAAATCCACCCGAGGTCTCCTTCTTGGGATGCCAAATCCAACAGAGGTCTCCTTCTTGGGATGCCAAATCCACCCGAGGGCTCCTTCTTGGGATGCCAAATCCACCCGAGGGCTCCTTCTTGGGATGCCAAATCCACCCGAGGGCTCCTTCTTAGGATGCCAAATCCACCCGAGGTCTCCTTCTTGGGATGCCAAATCCACCAGAGGTCTCCTTCTTGGGATGCCAAATCCACCCGAGGGCTCCTTCTTGGGATGCCAAATCCACCCGAGGTCTCCTTCTTGGGATGCCAAATCCAACAGAGGTCTCCTTCTTGGGATGCCAAATCCAACAGAGGTCTCCTTCTTGGGATGCCAAATCCACCAGAGGGCTCCTTCTTGGGATGCCAAATCCACCCGAGGGCTCCTTCTTGGGATGCCAAATCCACCCGAGGGCTCCTTCTTGGGATGCCAAATCCACCCGAGGGCTCCTTCTTGGGATGCCAAATCCACCCGAGGGCTCCTTCTTGGGATGCCAAATCCACCCGAGGGCTCCTTCTTGGGATGCCAAATCCACCCGAGGGCTCCTTCTTGGGATGCCAAATCCACCAGAGGGCTCCTTCTTGGGATGCCAAATCCACCAGAGGTCTCCTTCTTGGGATGCCAAATCCACCAGAGGGCTCCTTCTTGGGATGCCAAATCCACCAGAGGTCTCCTTCTTGGGATGCCAAAGCCACCCAAGGGCTCCTTCTTGGGATGCCAAATCCACCTGAGGGCTCCTTCTTGGGATGCCAAATCCACCCGAGGGCTCCTTCTTGGGATGCCAAATCCACCCGAGGTCTCCTTCTTGGGATGCCAAATCCACCAGAGGGCTCCTTCTTGGGATGCCAAATCCACCCGAGGGCTCCTTCTTGGGATGCCAAATCCAACAGAGGTCTCCTTCTTGGGATGCCAAATCCAACAGAGGTCTCCTTCTTGGGATGCCAAATCCAACAGAGGTCTCCTTCTTGGGATGCCAAATCCACCAGAGGGCTCCTTCTTGGGATGCCAAATCCACCCGAGGGCTCCTTCTTGGGATGCCAGATCCACCCGAGGGCTCCTTCTTGGGATGCCAAATCCACCAGAGGGCTCCTTCTTGGGATGCCAAATCCACCAGAGGGCTCCTTCTTGGGATGCCAAATCCACCAGAGGTCTCCTTCTTGGGATGCCAAATCCACCCGAGGGCTCCTTCTTGGGATGCCAAATCCACCCGAGGTCTCCTTCTTGGGATGCCAAATCCAACAGAGGTCTCTTTCTTGGGATGCCAAATCCAACAGAGGTCTCCTTCTTGGGATGCCAAATCCACCCGAGGGCTCCTTCTTGGGATGCCAAATCCACCCGAGGGCTCCTTCTTGGGATGCCAAATCCACCCGAGGGCTCCTTCTTGGGATGCCAAATCCAACAGAGGTCTCCTTCTTGGGATGCCAAATCCACCCGAGGTCTCCTTCTTGGGATGCCAAATCCAACAGAGGTCTCCTTCTTGGGATGCCAAATCCACCCGAGGGCTCCTTCTTGGGATGCCAAATCCACCCGAGGGCTCCTTCTTGGGATGCCAAATCCACCCGAGGGCTCCTTCTTGGGATGCCAAATCCACCCGAGGGCTCCTTCTTGGGATGCCAAATCCAACAGAGGTCTCCTTCTTGGGATGCCAAATCCACCCGAGGTCTCCTTCTTGGGATGCCAAATCCAACAGAGGTCTCCTTCTTGGGATGCCAAATCCAACAGAGGTCTCCTTCTTGGGATGCCAAATCCACCCGAGGGCTCCTTCTTGGGATGCCAAATCCACCCGAGGTCTCCTTCTTGGGATGCCAAATCCACCAGAGGGCTCCTTCTTGGGATGCCAAATCCACCCGAGGGCTCCTTCTTGGGATGCCAAATCCAACAGAGGTCTCCTTCTTGGGATGCCAAATCCAACAGAGGTCTCCTTCTTGGGATGCCAAATCCAACAGAGGTCTCCTTCTTGGGATGCCAAATCCACCAGAGGGCTCCTTCTTGGGATGCCAAATCCACCCGAGGGCTCCTTCTTGGGATGCCAGATCCACCCGAGGGCTCCTTCTTGGGATGCCAAATCCACCAGAGGGCTCCTTCTTGGGATGCCAAATCCACCAGAGGGCTCCTTCTTGGGATGCCAAATCCACCAGAGGTCTCCTTCTTGGGATGCCAAATCCACCCGAGGGCTCCTTCTTGGGATGCCAAATCCACCCGAGGTCTCCTTCTTGGGATGCCAAATCCAACAGAGGTCTCTTTCTTGGGATGCCAAATCCAACAGAGGTCTCCTTCTTGGGATGCCAAATCCACCCGAGGGCTCCTTCTTGGGATGCCAAATCCACCCGAGGGCTCCTTCTTGGGATGCCAAATCCACCCGAGGGCTCCTTCTTGGGATGCCAAATCCAACAGAGGTCTCCTTCTTGGGATGCCAAATCCACCCGAGGTCTCCTTCTTGGGATGCCAAATCCAACAGAGGTCTCCTTCTTGGGATGCCAAATCCACCCGAGGGCTCCTTCTTGGGATGCCAAATCCACCCGAGGGCTCCTTCTTGGGATGCCAAATCCACCCGAGGGCTCCTTCTTGGGATGCCAAATCCACCCGAGGTCTCCTTCTTGGGATGCCAAATCCACCAGAGGTCTCCTTCTTGGGATGCCAAATCCACCCGAGGTCTCCTTCTTGGGATGCCAAATCCAACAGAGGTCTCCTTCTTGGGATGCCAAATCCAACAGAGGTCTCCTTCTTGGGATGCCAAATCCACCAGAGGGCTCCTTCTTGGGATGCCAAATCCACCCGAGGGCTCCTTCTTGGGATGCCAAATCCACCCGAGGGCTCCTTCTTGGGATGCCAAATCCACCCGAGGGCTCCTTCTTGGGATGCCAAATCCACCCGAGGGCTCCTTCTTGGGATGCCAAATCCACCCGAGGGCTCCTTCTTGGGATGCCAAATCCACCCGAGGGCTCCTTCTTGGGATGCCAAATCCACCCGAGGGCTCCTTCTTGGGATGCCAAATCCACCAGAGGGCTCCTTCTTGGGATGCCAAATCCACCAGAGGTCTCCTTCTTGGGATGCCAAATCCACCAGAGGGCTCCTTCTTGGGATGCCAAATCCACCCGAGGGCTCCTTCTTGGGATGCCAAATCCACCCGAGGTCTCCTTCTTGGGATGCCAAATCCACCAGAGGGCTCCTTCTTGGGATGCCAAATCCACCCGAGGGCTCCTTCTTGGGATGCCAAATCCAACAGAGGTCTCCTTCTTGGGATGCCAAATCCAACAGAGGTCTCCTTCTTGGGATGCCAAATCCAACAGAGGTCTCCTTCTTGGGATGCCAAATCCACCAGAGGGCTCCTTCTTGGGATGCCAAATCCACCCGAGGGCTCCTTCTTGGGATGCCAGATCCACCCGAGGGCTCCTTCTTGGGATGCCAAATCCACCAGAGGGCTCCTTCTTGGGATGCCAAATCCACCAGAGGGCTCCTTCTTGGGATGCCAAATCCACCAGAGGTCTCATTCTTGGGATGCCAAATCCACCCGAGGGCTCCTTCTTGGGATGCCAAATCCACCCGAGGTCTCCTTCTTGGGATGCCAAATCCAACAGAGGTCTCCTTCTTGGGATGCCAAATCCAACAGAGGTCTCCTTCTTGGGATGCCAAATCCACCAGAGGGCTCCTTCTTGGGATGCCAAATCCACCCGAGGGCTCCTTCTTGGGATGCCAAATCCACCCGAGGGCTCCTTCTTGGGATGCCAAATCCACCCGAGGGCTCCTTCTTGGGATGCCAAATCCACCCGAGGGCTCCTTCTTGGGATGCCAAATCCACCAGAGGGCTCCTTCTTGGGATGCCAAATCCACCAGAGGTCTCCTTCTTGGGATGCCAAATCCACCCAAGGGCTCCTTCTTGGGATGCCAAATCCACCTGAGGGCTCCTTCTTGGGATGCCAAATCCACCCGAGGGCTCCTTCTTGGGATGCCAAATCCACCCGAGGTCTCCTTCTTGGGATGCCAAATCCACCAGAGGGCTCCTTCTTGGGATGCCAAATCCACCCGAGGGCTCCTTCTTGGGATGCCAAATCCAACAGAGGTCTCCTTCTTGGGATGCCAAATCCAACAGAGGTCTCCTTCTTGGGATGCCAAATCCAACAGAGGTCTCCTTCTTGGGATGCCAAATCCACCAGAGGGCTCCTTCTTGGGATGCCAAATCCACCCGAGGGCTCCTTCTTGGGATGCCAGATCCACCCGAGGGCTCCTTCTTGGGATGCCAAATCCACCAGAGGGCTCCTTCTTGGGATGCCAAATCCACCAGAGGGCTCCTTCTTGGGATGCCAAATCCACCAGAGGTCTCCTTCTTGGGATGCCAAATCCACCCGAGGGCTCCTTCTTGGGATGCCAAATCCACCCGAGGTCTCCTTCTTGGGATGCCAAATCCAACAGAGGTCTCTTTCTTGGGATGCCAAATCCAACAGAGGTCTCCTTCTTGGGATGCCAAATCCACCCGAGGGCTCCTTCTTGGGATGCCAAATCCACCCGAGGGCTCCTTCTTGGGATGCCAAATCCACCCGAGGGCTCCTTCTTGGGATGCCAAATCCAACAGAGGTCTCCTTCTTGGGATGCCAAATCCACCCGAGGTCTCCTTCTTGGGATGCCAAATCCAACAGAGGTCTCCTTCTTGGGATGCCAAATCCACCCGAGGGCTCCTTCTTGGGATGCCAAATCCACCCGAGGGCTCCTTCTTGGGATGCCAAATCCACCCGAGGGCTCCTTCTTGGGATGCCAAATCCACCCGAGGTCTCCTTCTTGGGATGCCAAATCCACCCGAGGTCTCCTTCTTGGGATGCCAAATCCAACAGAGGTCTCCTTCTTGGGATGCCAAATCCAACAGAGGTCTCCTTCTTGGGATGCCAAATCCACCAGAGGGCTCCTTCTTGGGATGCCAAATCCACCCGAGGGCTCCTTCTTGGGATGCCAAATCCACCCGAGGGCTCCTTCTTGGGATGCCAAATCCACCCGAGGGCTCCTTCTTGGGATGCCAAATCCACCCGAGGGCTCCTTCTTGGGATGCCAAATCCACCCGAGGGCTCCTTCTTGGGATGCCAAATCCACCCGAGGGCTCCTTCTTGGGATGCCAAATCCACCCGAGGGCTCCTTCTTGGGATGCCAAATCCACCAGAGGGCTCCTTCTTGGGATGCCAAATCCACCAGAGGTCTCCTTCTTGGGATGCCAAATCCACCAGAGGGCTCCTTCTTGGGATGCCAAATCCACCCGAGGGCTCCTTCTTGGGATGCCAAATCCACCCGAGGTCTCCTTCTTGGGATGCCAAATCCACCAGAGGGCTCCTTCTTGGGATGCCAAATCCACCCGAGGGCTCCTTCTTGGGATGCCAAATCCAACAGAGGTCTCCTTCTTGGGATGCCAAATCCAACAGAGGTCTCCTTCTTGGGATGCCAAATCCAACAGAGGTCTCCTTCTTGGGATGCCAAATCCACCAGAGGGCTCCTTCTTGGGATGCCAAATCCACCCGAGGGCTCCTTCTTGGGATGCCAGATCCACCCGAGGGCTCCTTCTTGGGATGCCAAATCCACCAGAGGGCTCCTTCTTGGGATGCCAAATCCACCAGAGGGCTCCTTCTTGGGATGCCAAATCCACCAGAGGTCTCATTCTTGGGATGCCAAATCCACCCGAGGGCTCCTTCTTGGGATGCCAAATCCACCCGAGGTCTCCTTCTTGGGATGCCAAATCCAACAGAGGTCTCCTTCTTGGGATGCCAAATCCAACAGAGGTCTCCTTCTTGGGATGCCAAATCCACCAGAGGGCTCCTTCTTGGGATGCCAAATCCACCCGAGGGCTCCTTCTTGGGATGCCAAATCCACCCGAGGGCTCCTTCTTGGGATGCCAAATCCACCCGAGGGCTCCTTCTTGGGATGCCAAATCCACCCGAGGGCTCCTTCTTGGGATGCCAAATCCACCCGAGGGCTCCTTCTTGGGATGCCAAATCCACCCGAGGGCTCCTTCTTGGGATGCCAAATCCACCAGAGGGCTCCTTCTTGGGATGCCAAATCCACCAGAGGTCTCTTTCTTGGGATGCCAAATCCACCAGAGGGCTCCTTCTTGGGATGCCAAATCCACCAGAGGTCTCCTTCTTGGGATGCCAAATCCACCCAAGGGCTCCTTCTTGGGATGCCAAATCCACCTGAGGGCTCCTTCTTGGGATGCCAAATCCACCCGAGGGCTCCTTCTTGGGATGCCAAATCCACCCGAGGTCTCCTTCTTGGGATGCCAAATCCACCAGAGGGCTCCTTCTTGGGATGTCAAATCCACCCGAGGGCTCCTTCTTGGGATGCCAAATCCAACAGAGGTCTCCTTCTTGGGATGCCAAATCCAACAGAGGTCTCCTTCTTGGGATGCCAAATCCAACAGAGGTCTCCTTCTTGGGATGCCAAATCCACAAGAGGGCTCCTTCTTGGGATGCCAAATCCACCCGAGGGCTCCTTCTTGGGATGCCAGATCCACCCGAGGGCTCCTTCTTGGGATGCCAAATCCACCAGAGTGCTCCTTCTTGGGATGCCAAATCCACCAGAGGGCTCCTTCTTGGGATGCCAAATCCACCCGAGGGCTCCTTCTTGGGATGCCAAATCCACCCGAGGGCTCCTTCTTGGGATGCCAAATCCACCCGAGGGCTCCTTCTTGGGATGCCAAATCCACCCGAGGGCTCCTTCTTGGGATGCCAAATCCACCCGAGGGCTCCTTCTTGGGATGCCAAATCCACCCGAGGGCTCCTTCTTGGGATGCCAAATCCACCAGAGGGCTCCTTCTTGGGATGCCAAATCCACCAGAGGTCTCTTTCTTGGGATGCCAAATCCACCAGAGGGCTCCTTCTTGGGATGCCAAATCCACCAGAGGTCTCCTTCTTGGGATGCCAAATCCACCCAAGGGCTCCTTCTTGGGATGCCAAATCCACCTGAGGGCTCCTTCTTGGGATGCCAAATCCACCCGAGGGCTCCTTCTTGGGATGCCAAATCCACCCGAGGTCTCCTTCTTGGGATGCCAAATCCACCAGAGGGCTCCTTCTTGGGATGCCAAATCCACCCGAGGGCTCCTTCTTGGGATGCCAAATCCAACAGAGGTCTCCTTCTTGGGATGCCAAATCCAACAGAGGTCTCCTTCTTGGGATGCCAAATCCAACAGAGGTCTCCTTCTTGGGATGCCAAATCCACAAGAGGGCTCCTTCTTGGGATGCCAAATCCACCCGAGGGCTCCTTCTTGGGATGCCAGATCCACCCGAGGGCTCCTTCTTGGGATGCCAAATCCACCAGAGTGCTCCTTCTTGGGATGCCAAATCCACCAGAGGGCTCCTTCTTGGGATGCCAAATCCACCAGAGGGCTCCTTCCTGGGATGCCAAATCCACCAGAGGGCTCCTTCTTGGGATGCCAAATCCACCAGAGGTCTCCTTCTTGGGATGCCAAATCCAACAGAGGGCTCCTTCTTGGGATGCCAAATCCACCCGAGGGCTCCTTCTTGGGATGCCAAATCCACCCGAGGGCTCCTTCTTGGGATGCCAAATCCACCAGAGGTCTCCTTCTTGGGATGCCAAATCCACCCGAGGGCTCCTTCTTGGGATGCCAAATCCACCAGAGGGCTCCTTCTTGGGATGCCAAATCCACCAGAGGGCTCCTTCTTGGGATGCCAAATCCACCAGAGGGCTCCTTCTTGGGATGCCAAATCCACCAGAGGTCTCCTTCTTGGGATGCCAAATCCACCAGAGGGCTCCTTCTTGGGATGCCAAATCCACCAGAGGGCTCCTTCTTGGGATGCCAAATCCACCCGAGGTCTCCTTCTTGGGATGCCAAATCCACCCGAGGGCTCCTTCTTGGGATGCCAAATCCACCCGAGGGCTCCTTCTTGGGATGCCAAATCCACCCGAGGGCTCCTTCTTGGGATGCCAAATCCACCCGAGGGCTCCTTCTTGGGATGCCAAATCCACCAGAGGGCTCCTTCTTGGGATGCCAAATCCACCAGAGGTCTCCTTCTTGGGATGCCAAATCCACCAGAGGGCTCCTTCTTGGGATGCCAAATCCACCAGAGGTCTCCTTCTTGGGATGCCAAATCCACCCAAGGGCTCCTTCTTGGGATGCCAAATCCACCTGAGGGCTCCTTCTTGGGATGCCAAATCCACCCGAGGGCTCCTTCTTGGGATGCCAAATCCACCCGAGGTCTCCTTCTTGGGATGCCAAATCCACCAGAGGGCTCCTTCTTGGGATGCCAAATCCACCCGAGGGCTCCTTCTTGGGATGCCAAATCCAACAGAGGTCTCCTTCTTGGGATGCCAAATCCAACAGAGGTCTCCTTCTTGGGATGCCAAATCCAACAGAGGTCTCCTTCTTGGGATGCCAAATCCACCAGAGGGCTCCTTCTTGGGATGCCAAATCCACCCGAGGGCTCCTTCTTGGGATGCCAGATCCACCCGAGGGCTCCTTCTTGGGATGCCAAATCCACCAGAGGGCTCCTTCTTGGGATGCCAAATCCACCAGAGGGCTCCTTCTTGGGATGCCAAATCCACCAGAGGTCTCCTTCTTGGGATGCCAAATCCACCCGAGGGCTCCTTCTTGGGATGCCAAATCCACCCGAGGTCTCCTTCTTGGGATGCCAAATCCAACAGAGGTCTCCTTCTTGGGATGCCAAATCCAACAGAGGTCTCCTTCTTGGGATGCCAAATCCACCCGAGGGCTCCTTCTTGGGATGCCAAATCCACCCGAGGGCTCCTTCTTGGGATGCCAAATCCACCCGAGGGCTCCTTCTTGGGATGCCAAATCCAACAGAGGTCTCCTTCTTGGGATGCCAAATCCACCCGAGGTCTCCTTCTTGGGATGCCAAATCCAACAGAGGTCTCCTTCTTGGGATGCCAAATCCACCCGAGGGCTCCTTCTTGGGATGCCAAATCCACCCGAGGGCTCCTTCTTGGGATGCCAAATCCACCCGAGGGCTCCTTCTTGGGATGCCAAATCCACCCGAGGTCTCCTTCTTGGGATGCCAAATCCACAAGAGGTCTCCTTCTTGGGATGCCAAATCCACCCGAGGTCTCCTTCTTGGGATGCCAAATCCAACAGAGGTCTCCTTCTTGGGATGCCAAATCCAACAGAGGTCTCCTTCTTGGGATGCCAAATCCACCAGAGGGCTCCTTCTTGGGATGCCAAATCCACCCGAGGGCTCCTTCTTGGGATGCCAAATCCACCCGAGGGCTCCTTCTTGGGATGCCAAATCCACCCGAGGGCTCCTTCTTGGGATGCCAAATCCACCCGAGGGCTCCTTCTTGGGATGCCAAATCCACCCGAGGGCTCCTTCTTGGGATGCCAAATCCACCCGAGGGCTCCTTCTTGGGATGCCAAATCCACCCGAGGGCTCCTTCTTGGGATGCCAAATCCACCAGAGGGCTCCTTCTTGGGATGCCAAATCCACCAGAGGTCTCCTTCTTGGGATGCCAAATCCACCAGAGGGCTCCTTCTTGGGATGCCAAATCCACCAGAGGTCTCCTTCTTGGGATGCCAAATCCACCCGAGGGCTCCTTCTTGGGATGCCAAATCCACCTGAGGGCTCCTTCTTGGGATGCCAAATCCACCCGAGGGCTCCTTCTTGGGATGCCAAATCCACCCGAGGTCTCCTTCTTGGGATGCCAAATCCACCAGAGGGCTCCTTCTTGGGATGCCAAATCCACCCGAGGGCTCCTTCTTGGGATGCCAAATCCAACAGAGGGCTCCTTCTTGGGATGCCAAATCCAACAGAGGTCTCCTTCTTGGGATGCCAAATCCAACAGAGGTCTCCTTCTTGGGATGCCAAATCCACCAGAGGGCTCCTTCTTGGGATGCCAAATCCACCCGAGGGCTCCTTCTTGGGATGCCAAATCCACCCGAGGGCTCCTTCTTGGGATGCCAAATCCACCCGAGGGCTCCTTCTTGGGATGCCAAATCCACCCGAGGGCTCCTTCTTGGGATGCCAAATCCACCAGAGGGCTCCTTCTTGGGATGCCAAATCCACCAGAGGTCTCCTTCTTGGGATGCCAAATCCACCAGAGGGCTCCTTCTTGGGATGCCAAATCCACCAGAGGTCTCCTTCTTGGGATGCCAAATCCACCCAAGGGCTCCTTCTTGGGATGCCAAATCCACCTGAGGGCTCCTTCTTGGGATGCCAAATCCACCCGAGGGCTCCTTCTTGGGATGCCAAATCCACCCGAGGTCTCCTTCTTGGGATGCCAAATCCACCAGAGGGCTCCTTCTTGGGATGCCAAATCCACCCGAGGGCTCCTTCTTGGGATGCCAAATCCAACAGAGGTCTCCTTCTTGGGATGCCAAATCCAACAGAGGTCTCCTTCTTGGGATGCCAAATCCAATAGAGGTCTCCTTCTTGGGATGCCAAATCCACCAGAGGGCTCCTTCTTGGGATGCCAAATCCACCCGAGGGCTCCTTCTTGGGATGCCAGATCCACCCGAGGGCTCCTTCTTGGGATGCCAAATCCACCAGAGTGCTCCTTCTTGGGATGCCAAATCCACCAGAGGGCTCCTTCTTGGGATGCCAAATCCACCAGAGGGCTCCTTCCTGGGATGCCAAATCCACCAGAGGGCTCCTTCTTGGGATGCCAAATCCACCAGAGGTCTCCTTCTTGGGATGCCAAATCCAACAGAGGGCTCCTTCTTGGGATGCCAAATCCACCCGAGGGCTCCTTCTTGGGATGCCAAATCCACCCGAGGGCTCCTTCTTGGGATGCCAAATCCACCAGAGGTCTCCTTCTTGGGATGCCAAATCCACCCGAGGGCTCCTTCTTGGGATGCCAAATCCACCAGAGGGCTCCTTCTTGGGATGCCAAATCCACCAGAGGGCTCCTTCTTGGGATGCCAAATCCACCAGAGGGCTCCTTCTTGGGATGCCAAATCCACCAGAGGTCTCCTTCTTGGGATGCCAAATCCACCAGAGGGCTCCTTCTTGGGATGCTAAATCCACCAGAGGGCTCCTTCTTGGGATGCCAAATCCACCCGAGGTCTCCTTCTTGGGATGCCAAATCCACCCGAGGGCTCCTTCTTGGGATGCCAAATCCACCAGAGGGCTCCTTCTTGGGATGCCAAATCCACCCGAGGGCTCCTTCCTGGGATGCCAAATCCACCAGAGGGCTCCTTCCTGGGATGCCAAATCCACCAGAGGGCTCCTTCCTGGGATGCCAAATCCACCCGAGGTCTCCTTCTTGGGATGCCAAATCCAACAGAGGTCTCCTTCTTGGGATGCCAAATCCAACAGAGGTCTCCTTCTTGGGATGCCAAATCCACCAGAGGGCTCCTTCTTGGGATGCCAAATCCACCCGAGGGCTCCTTCTTGGGATGCCAAATCCACCCGAGGGCTCCTTCTTGGGATGCCAAATCCACCAGAGGGCTCCTTCTTGGGATGCCAAATCCACCAGAGGGCTCCTTCCTGGGATGCCAAATCCACCAGAGGGCTCCTTCTTGGGATGCCAAATCCACCAGAGGTCTCCTTCTTGGGATGCCAAATCCAACAGAGGGCTCCTTCTTGGGATGCCAAATCCACCCGAGGGCTCCTTCTTGGGATGCCAAATCCACCCGAGGGCTCCTTCTTGGGATGCCAAATCCACCAGAGGTCTCCTTCTTGGGATGCCAAATCCACCCGAGGGCTCCTTCTTGGGATGCCAAATCCACCAGAGGGCTCCTTCTTGGGATGCCAAATCCACCAGAGGGCTCCTTCTTGGGATGCCAAATCCACCAGAGGGCTCCTTCTTGGGATGCCAAATCCACCAGAGGTCTCCTTCTTGGGATGCCAAATCCACCAGAGGGCTCCTTCTTGGGATGCCAAATCCACCAGAGGGCTCCTTCTTGGGATGCCAAATCCACCCGAGGTCTCCTTCTTGGGATGCCAAATCCACCCGAGGGCTCCTTCTTGGGATGCCAAATCCACCAGAGGGCTCCTTCTTGGGATGCCAAATCCACCCGAGGGCTCCTTCCTGGGATGCCAAATCCACCAGAGGGCTCCTTCCTGGGATGCCAAATCCACCAGAGGGCTCCTTCCTGGGATGCCAAATCCACCCGAGGGCTCATTCCTGGGATGCCAAATCCACCCGAGGGCTCCTTCTTGGGATGCCAAATCCACCCGAGGGCTCCTTCTTGGGATGCCAAATCCACCCGAGGGCTCCTTCTTGGGATGCCAAATCCACCAGAGGGCTCCTTCTTGGGATGCCAAATCCACCAGAGGTCTCCTTCTTGGGATGCCAAATCCACCCGAGGTCTCCTTCTTGGGATGCCAAATCCAACAGAGGTCTCCTTCTTGGGATGCCAAATCCACCAGAGGTCTCCTTCTTGGGATGCCAAATCCAACAGAGGTCTCCTTCTTGGGATGCCAAATCCACCAGAGGGCTCCTTCTTGGGATGCCAAATCCACCCGAGGTCTCCTTCTTGGGATGCCAAATCCACCAGAAGGCTCCTTCTTGGGATGCCAAATCCACCCGAGGGCTCCTTCCTGGGATGCCAAATCCACCAGAGGGCTCCTTCCTGGGATGCCAAATCCACCAGAGGGCTCCTTCCTGGGATGCCAAATCCACCCGAGGGCTCATTCCTGGGATGCCAAATCCACCCGAGGGCTCCTTCTTGGGATGCCAAATCCACCAGAGGTCTCCTTCTTGGGATGCCAAATCCACCCGAGGGCTCCTTCTTGGGATGCCAAATCCACCAGAGGGCTCCTTCTTGGGATGCCAAATCCACCAGAGGTCTCCTTCTTGGGATGCCAAATCCACCCGAGGTCTCCTTCTTGGGATGCCAAATCCAACAGAGGTCTCCTTCTTGGGATGCCAAATCCACCAGAGGTCTCCTTCTTGGGATGCCAAATCCAACAGAGGTCTCCTTCTTGGGATGCCAAATCCACCAGAGGGCTCCTTCTTGGGATGCCAAATCCACCCGAGGTCTCCTTCTTGGGATGCCAAATCCACCAGAAGGCTCCTTCTTGGGATGCCAAATCCACCAGAGGGCTCCTTCTTGGGATGCCAAATCCACCAGAGGTCTCCTTTTTGGGATGCCAAATCCGCCCTCAGGGAGTGGGGATGGAGGACAAGAACGTAGATGCGGTAAGTTCATGGTCAGTCCCACCCGCCACCCGCCAGAGTACTAACCACCAGTCCTGGGACTCATCATTATCGCACACCTGTTAATCATTATGATTCACACCTGTTAATCATTATGATTCACACCTGTTAATCATTATGATTCACACTTGTTAATCATTATGATTCACACCTGTTAGTCATTATGATTCACATTATGATTCACACTTGTTAGTCATTATGATTCACACCTGTTAATCATTATGATTCACACCTGGACTCCGTTACCTCCCCTTTATATGTCTCACAGGTTCACTCACCAGTTGGTATTGTTCTTGTATATCGTTATTCTGCCTTATATTAGTGTCGTGTTCTTGGTTTTGTTTGATTAAAACGTTTCACCTGCTTCTGACTCACCTCCCCGTCGTTACAGGTAATAATATACAACATGTTGTGAGTGTTGACGAAGTCATAGATGGACCTTCTGACTCACCGCCCCGTCGTTACAGGTAATAATATACAACATGTTGTGAGTGTTGACGAAGTCATAGATGGACCTTCTGACTCACCTCCCCGTCGTTACAGGTAATAATATACAACATGTTGTGAGTGTTGACGAAGTCATAGATGGACCTTCTGACTCGCCTCCCCGTCGTTACAGGTAATAGTATACAACATGTTGTGAGTGTTGACGAAGTCATAGATGGACCTTCTCAAACGTCTGAAATCGTTTTCTATTTCTAGTGATCTGCCTGATATCACGTGTTCCCCAAACACACGCAGCGTCTCATTTCCGTTGACACAAACACACACACACACACACACACACACACACACACACACACACACACACACACACACACACACACACACACACACACACACACACACACACACACACACACACACACACACACACACACAACCCCCCCCCCCCCACATGTCTCCCACATGTCTCCCAAACACACACAGCGTCTCATTGCCGTTGACACACACACTAACACACTATCAATCTCCCACAAACACAGACATGCGTATACAAACCAACACGCATACACACATAATTTGACGTACTTACCCAGGCACACGCACACACACGCGCACACACACACGCACACACAGGGGAGTGGTATGTGAAGTGAACACGGTTTGTCACATCTCTCACCACTGTGGATTTATCATACTGGAGCAGCCATACCCCTGAGAGGGACAACACAAAGACAACCCCCCTCATAACACACATAATCCACACTCTGTCTCTCTGTCTCTCTCTCTCTCTGTCTCTCTGTCTCTGTCTCTCTCTCTGTCTCTGTCTCTGTCTCTCTCTCTGTCTCTCTCTCTGTCTCTCTCTCTCTCTCTCTCTCTCTGTCTCTCTCTCTCTCTCTCTCTCTCTCTCTCTCTCTCTCTCTCGCTCTCTCTCTCTCTCTCTCTCTCTCTCTCTCTCTCTCTCTCTCTCTCGCTCTCGCTCTCTGTCTCTGTCTCTGTCTCTGTCTCTGTCTCTGTCTCTGTCTCTGTCTCTGTCTCTGTCTCTCTCTCTCTCTCTCTCTCTCTCTCTCTCTCTCTCTCTCTCTCTCTCTCGCTCTCTGTCTCTCTCTCTCTGTCTCTGTCTCTGTCTCTGTCTCTGTCTCTCTCTCTGTCTCTCTCTCTCTCTCTGTCTCTCAGTGATTAAATGCAGTCCAGAGCTTCTCATCTCTGTTTGGGTAATTATAATAATAATTATTGTGCTTCTACTAAACACTTCTCTTAATAAGCTTTAACTTCACACACCGCAAAAACTTTTCATTAATTTGAACAATGTCATACGGAAGTTTTTCTGGGCTCCCTGGCTCCCTCCCTGCCTCCCTCCCTGCCTCCCTCCCTCCATCCCTCCCTGCCTCTCTCCCTCTCTCCCTCCCTCCCTGCCTCCCTCCATCCCTCCATCCCTCTCTCCCTCTCTCCCTCCCTGCCTTCATCCCTTCCTTCCTCCCTCCCTCCCTGCCTCCCTCCCTTCCATCCCTCTCTCCCTCCTTCCCTGCCTCCCTCCCTCCCTGCCTCCCTCCCTGCCTGCCTGCCTCCCTCCCTCCCTGCCTCCCACCCTCCCTCCCTGCCTCCCTCCCTGCCTGCCTCCCTCTCTGCCTGCCTCCCTGCCTGCCTCCCTGCCTCCCTCCCTCCCTCCTCATCATCATGCATTACTTTACTCCATGCGTTCTTCATCATCTGTTTTTGCTTCTCCTCATTTCTTCTTTCTGGTGTGCCTCCCAAATGGTATCCTGTCCCCTTTATAGTGCACTACGTTAGACCAGGCTCCATATGGCTCTGTGAGGAATAGGGTGTGATTTGCGACCCCTCCTATGTATTTTAATCAGGAATGATGTGTAACATCATTGAAATACCTGGAATCATTATTCATTATGGGGTTCCTGAGTGTTTGAAGGGTTGTGTGTCTCTGTGTCTCTCTCTGTGTGTTTGTGTCTCTCTCTGTGTCTCTCTCTGTGTGTCTCTCTGTGTCTCTCTCTCTGTGTGTCTCTGTGTCTCTCTGTGTTTGTTTGTGTCTCTCTCTGTGTCTCTGTGTGTCTCTGTGTGTCTCTCTGTGTCTCTGTGTGTCTCTGTGTGTTTCTCTGTGTTTGTTTGTGTCTCTCTCTGTGTCTCTGTGTCTCTCTCTGTATCTCTCTGTGTCTCTCTCTGTGTGTTTGTGTCTCTCTCTTTGTCTCTGTTTGTCTCTGTGTGTATCTCTGTGTGTCTCTCTGTGTCTCTCCCTCTCTATGTCTCGGTGTCTCACTGTGTGTGTCTCTGTGTCTCTCTCTGTCTCTTTCTCTCTCTCTGTGTGTCTGTGTCTCTCTGTGTCTATCTCTCTTTGTGTCTCTCTGTGTCTCTATGTGTCTATGTATATCTGTGTCTCCCTGTGTCTCTGTGTCTTTCTGTGTCTCTGTATATCTGTGTTTCGCTTTCTCTCTGTGTGTCTCTCTCTGTGTCTCTCTCTGTGTCTCACTGTTTGTCTCTGCGTCTCTCTGTCTCTCTCCATGTGTCTATGCCTCTCTCTGTGTCTCTCTATGTGTCTCTCGCTGTGTCTATCTATCTTTGTGTCTCTCTGTGTCTCTTTGTCTCTCTGTTTCTCCTTGTCTTTCTCTGTGTCTCTCTTTGTGTCTCTCTCTGTGTCTATCTCTCTTTGTGTCTCTCTGTGTCGCTGTATCTCTGTGTGTCTCTCTGTGTCTCTTCGTTTGTCTATCTGTGTCTCTCCGTGTGTCTCTCTGTGTCTCTGTATCTCCGTGTGTCTCTCTGTTTGTCTCTCTGTGTGTCTCTCTGTGTCTCTGTGTGTCTCTCTGTGTCTCTTTGTTTGTGTCTCTCTGTGTATCTCCGTGTGTCTCTCTGTGTGTCTCTTTGTTTGTCTCTCTGTGTCTCTGTATCTCCGTGTGTCTCTCTGTGTGTCTCTCTCTGTTTGTCTCTCTGTGTCTCTCTGTGTTTCTCTATATGTCTGTCTGTGTGTCTCTATCTCTGTCTTTGCAATGTGTCTGTGTATGCTTGTCATCATTTAGTGTTTAAATGGACCATTGGTCTGTGTTTGCATATCTCTTCTGTGCGTTGTGATTGCGAGAGGAGAGAGCAGACACAGCTTTCTGACGGTACGTCCCGAAGGCCACCCTGTTCCCTACGTAGTGCCCTACTTTAGACCAGAGCCCTGTTCCCTACGTAGTGCCCTACTTTAGACCAGAGCCCTGTTCCCTACGTAGTGCCCTACTTTAGACCAGAGCCCTGTTCCCTACGTAGTGCCCTACTTTAGACCAGAGCCCTGTTCCCTACGTAGTGCCCTACTTTAGACCAGAGCCCTGTTCCCTACGTAGTGCCCTACTTTAGACCAGAGCCCTGTTCCCTACGTAGTGCCCTACTTTAGACCAGAGCCCTGTTCCCTACGTAGTGCCCTACTTTAGACCAGAGCCCTGTTCCCTACATAGTGCCCTACTTTAGACCAGAGCCCTGTTCCCTACGTAGTGCCCTACTTTAGACCAGAGCCCTCTGTGAATAGGGTGCCATTTGGGACGCAGACTGAGAGCTACTGAATCATCTATTTAATTAATATTTTAAATCCGTGTAATATTCTGTTATTAACCCCAATGTAATGGAGTTTTCACGCGTTCTGCAACGATACCGACGGGACTGCAATATGTTAGCTGCAAACTTCAAATGGAATATAACTAATTCAGGATATGACCCATCCATCCATCCATTCATCCATCCATTCATCCATCCCTCCCTCTCTGCCTCACTCCCCGCCTCCCTTCATTCATCCATCATCCATCCCTACATCCATCCTCTCATCCATTCATCCATCCATGCGTACATCCATCATCCATCCATCCCTGCCTCCCTGCCTCCCTGCCTCCCTCTCTGAATCACTCCCCGCATCCCTTCATTCATCCATCATCCATCCCTACATCCATCCATCCACTCATTCATCCATCCATATATCTATCCATCCATCCTTTCATTCATCCCACAACAAACAATTCCCTCCTTCTACTGTGGTTAAATGTAGTATTTTCTTGTATTACTAAAGGCTTTCTACCAGGCAGACTGAGAGTGACAATAACTCACTCACACACACTCACATTAGCAATTGGCACAAAGCAACGCAAGGGGAATCACCTGACCTGAGTTGAATAATGCAATAATTCATCCTTCTGACTCGACCAGCCCTCCTGCCCTCCCTCTCCACCCCTCCTGCCCTCCCTCTCCACCCCTCCTGCCCTCCCTCTCCACCCCTCCTGCCCTCCCTCTCCATCCCTCCTGCCCTCCCTCTCCACCCCTCCTGCCCTCCCTCTCCACCCCTCCTGCCCTCCCTCTCCACCCCTCCTGCCCTCCCTCTCCATCCCTCCTGCCCTCCCTCTCCATCCCTCCTGCCCTCCCTCTCCATCCCTCCTGCCCTCCCTCTCCACCCCTCCTGCCCTCCCTCTCCATCCCTCCTGCCCTCCCTCTCCATCCCTCCTGCCCTCCCTCTCCACCCCTCCTGCCCTCCCTCTCCACCCCTCCTGCCCTCCCTCTCTATCCCTCCTGCCCTCCCTCTCCATACCTCCTGCCCTCCCTCTCCTTACCTCCTGCCCTCCTTCTCCATCCCTCCTGCCAACCCTCTCCATCCCTCCTGCCCTCCCTCTCCATACCTCCTGCCCTCCCTCTCCACCCCTCCTGCCCTCCCTCTCCCTCCCTCCTGCCCTCCCTCTCCACCCCTCCTGCCCTCCCTCTCCCTCCCTCCTGCCCTCCCTCTCCATCCCTCCTGCCCTCCCTCTCCATACCTCCTGCCCTCCCTCTCCATACCTCCTGCCCTCCCTCTCCATCCCTCCTGCCCTCCCTCTCCATACCTCCTGCCCTCCCTCTCCATACCTCCTGCCCTCCCTCTCCATCCCTCCTGCCCTCCCTCTCCATACCTCCTGCCCTCCCTCTCCATCCCTCCTGCCCTCCCTCTCCACCCCTCCTGCCCTCCCTCTCCATCCCTCCTGCCCTCCCTCTCCATACCTCCTGCCCTCCCTCCCTCTCCATCCCTCCTGCCCTCCCTCTCCATACCTCCTGCCCTCCCTCTCCATCCCTCCTGCCCTCCCTCTCCATACCTCCTGCCCTCCCTCTCCATCCCTCCTGCCCTCCCTCTCCATCTCTCTTTCCCTCTCAGTCGCTCAAACACTCATCTCATGTTCAATCACTCTATTTCTTGTTGACACCTCTCCTCTCCTTCTCATTTCATGTATCTCCCTCTACTGCTCACCCTTTTCTCTCCACTCTCTCTCTCTCCTCTCTTCTTCTCCTCTCTCATCTATCTTCTCTCCTCTCTTCCTCTCCTCTCTCCCTCTCCTCTCTCCTCTCTCCTCTCTCCTCTCTCCTCTCTCCTCTCTCCTCTCCACTCTCGACTAACCATTAGCTGTTGATCAATCATTTACAGGATAGAGATCAACTTAATATTAACAGCCTATCTAATAAACCTTTCATAAAGATGTTGTAAATTTACCTTAATGTAAAGTGCTATAATGTTTACCTACACTACATCCTGACAGGATGTTTACCTACACTACATCCTGACAGGATGTTTACCTACACTACATCCTGATAGGATGTTTACCTACACTACATCCTGACAGGATGTTTACCTACACTACATCCTGACAGGATGTTTACCTACACTACATCCTGATAGGATGTTTACCTACACTACATCCTGACAGGATGTTTACCTACACTACATCCTGACAGGATGTTTACCTACACTACATCCTGATAGGATGTTTACCTACACTACATCCTGACAGGATGTTTACCTACACTACATCCTGACAGGATGTTTACCTACACTACATCCTGATAGGATGTTTACCTACACTACATCCTGACAGGATGTTTAACTACACTACATCCTGATAGGATGTTTAACTACACTACATCCTGATAGGATGTTTAACTACACTACAGAGCGAGAGAGACATAAACATATGTTTCGCATATGCTAATAAAGGCCTTTGAATTGAATTGAGATATGAAATGAGGAGAGAGAGAGAGAGAGAGAGACAGAGAGAGAGACAGAGAGACAGAGAGACAGAGAGACAGAGAGACAGAGAGACAGAGAGACAGAGAGACAGAGAGACAGAGAGACAGAGAGACAGAGAGACAGAGAGAGAGAGAGAGAGAGCTGGACACACACACACACACACAGAGTAATCCTTTGTGATGGCTGGTTGGCTGTAATGTCTAAAGTCCTCAGCGGAGGGACAGAGCGATAGCTAATTGAATATGGATGGTAGAAGGCCCAGGGGAGAGATGATAGGCTACCAAGTTATTGGGCTGAATTAACTGTTAATCCCTGTAGGATGCTGCTGTTAGCCACCGAGCAGGGGACCGGGGGGGGGGCGGGGACCGGGGGGGGGGTTCATCCTCATGGGGTTGTCTGTAAGCGGTAGTGGATATTGGACTAGGAGAGGAACGGAGTGTAGGTCTTAAATGCCCACGACACAGTAGATACGTAAAACGACACATTCAACACAACATAAACCAGAATATTGAACAGGTTTGTGCTAGAAACACTTTCAACTTCGACAACAATGCAGCTTCGGAAATGTCATACTTTACTTTTTATTTTATTCTCCGCTAGCACCGCGTATGCTGCTAGTAACTATCTCTGAAGGACGTTGAACGATCGTGATGTGAGGTTGTCTCACCTACTTTATGTGAAAGATCTGAATGTGTCAAGCCTGCTCCCGCTCTTCACCCTGGTGCCATGCTGCTCCCTCTCTTCCCCCCTGGTGCCATGCTGCTCCCGCTCTTCACGCCTGGCGCCAGGCTGCTCCCGCTCTCCCCCCCTGGTGCCATGCTGCTCCCTCTCTTCCCCCCTGGTGCCATGCTGCTCCCGCTCTTCTCCCCTGGTGCCATGCTGCTCCTGCTCTTCCTCCCTGGTGCCATGCTGCTCCTGCTCTTCCTCCCTGGTGCCATGCTGCTCCTGCTCTTCCTCCCTGGTGCCATGCTGCTCCTGCTCTTCCCCCTGGTGCCATGCTGCTCCTGCTCTTCACGCCTGGTGCCATGCTGCTCCCGCTCTCCCCCCCTGGTGCCATGCTGCTCCCGCTCTTCTCCCCTGGTGCCAGGCTGCTCCCGCTCTCCCCCCCTGGTGCCATGCTGCTCCCTCTCTTCCCCCCTGGCGCCATGCTGCTCCCGCTCTTCCCCCCTGGCGCCATGCTGCTCCCGCTCTTCCCCCCTGGTGCCATGCTGCTCCTGCTCTTCCCCCCTGGTGCCATGCTGCTCCCGCTCTTCCCCCCTGGTGCCATGCTGCTCCCGCTCTTCCCCCCTGGTGCCATGCTGCTCCCGCTCTTCTCCCCTGGTGCCATGCTGCTCCTGCTCTTCCCCCCTGGTGCCATGCTGCCCCGCTCTTCCCCCCTGGTGCCATGCTGCTCCTGCTCTTCCCCCTGGTGCCATGCTGCTCCTGCTCTTCCCCCTGGTGCCATGCTGCTCCTGCTCTTCCCCCCTGGTGCCAGGCTGCTCCCGCTCTTCTCCCCTGACGCCAGGCTGCCCCGCTCTTCCCCCCTGGTGCCATGCTGCCCCGCTCTTCTCCCCTGGCGCCAGGCTGCCCCGCTCTTCCCCCCATAGGTACACAGTTGAAGTGTACCTATGATAAAAATTACAGACCTACATGCTTTGTAAGTAGGAAAACCTGCAAAATCGGCAGTGTCTCAAATACTTGTTCTCCCCACTGTACATCTGCTAGAGATGCCATTTGCGATTCAAACAGTGTCTTCTGAATGACAACATATGTCTCTCTCTCTCTCCTCTCTCTCCTCTCTCTCTATATTTCCCTCCTCTCCTTCCTCTCGCTCTCTCTCTCTCCTCTCTCTCTCTCTCTCCTCTCCTCTCTCTCTCTCTCTCTCCTCTCTCTCCTCTCTCCTCTCTCTCTCCTCTCACTCCTCTCTCTCTCTTTCTCCTCTCTCCTCTCTCTCCTCTCTCTCTCCTCTCTCTCTCCTCTCTCTCCTCTTTCTCTCCTCTCTCTCTTTCTCCTATCTGCCTCCTCTCTCCTCTCTCTCTCTCTCCTCTTTCTCTCCTCTCTCCCCTCCTCGCTCCTCTAGTTCCCGTCTACAGTTGAGTCTCCAGGAGATATTCAAGGCAGACTTAGTGTCCTCATAATGTAGTTCATCTCCTACCTCCTCCACTTCTGAGTGCACTTCATAGTACAACGTCCTTCACAGAGTTCTGAGGCATAAAGTTCCCTTTGAAGTAGTTCATCTCTTTTCCCCTAGCTGGCTGCATCCCAAACGGCACCCTTTTCCCTATTTAGTACACTACTTTTGACCAGGGTTGGCACCCTATTCCCTATTTAGTGCACTACTTTTGACCACCACTACTTTCGTTTATTTTCAGTTGGTAACACCTGAAGGTGTTATGCTTGTTAATGTTAGGTATGAAACAACTGAAAAGAGAAGGAGAGAGTGACTGGGGGAGAGAGACAGAAGTATGAAGGAGAGAGAAGGAAAGAGAGAGTAACTGGGGAGAGACAGAAGTATGAAGGAGGAGAGTGAGAGAGAGAAGGAAGGAAGGAGAGAGTGACTGGGGGAGAGACAGAAGTATGAAGGAGGAGAGTGAGAGAGAGAAGGAATGAGAGAGTGACTGGGGGGAGAGACAGACGTATGAAGGAGAGAGAGAAGGACATAAAAAGGAGAGTGAACATAGTGAGAGATGGAGAAGACAGGGAGGTTTGAAGGAGAGAGGGATGAATGAAGAGAGAGAGAGGGAAAGAGGTGGAGAGGGTGAGAGAGGGAGAGAGGGATGAATGAAGAGAGAGAGAGGGAAAGAGGTGGAGAGGGTGAGAGAGGGAGAGAGGGATGAATGAAGAGAGAGAGAGGGAAAGAGGTGGAGAGGGTGAGAGAGGGAGAGAGGGATGAATGAAGAGAGAGAGAGGGAAAGAGGTGGAGAGGGTGAGAGAGGGAGAGAGGGATGAATGAAGAGAGAGAGAGGGAAAGAGGTGGAGAGGGTGAGAGAGGGAGAGAGGGATGAATGAAGAGAGAGAGAGGGAAAGAGGTGGAGAGGGTGAGAGAGGGAGAGAGGGATAAATGAAGAGAGAGAGAGGGAAAGAGGTGGAGAGGGTGAGAGAGGGAGAGAGGGATGAATGAAGAGAGAGAGAGGGAAAGAGGTGGAGAGGGTGAGAGAGGGAGAGAGGGATGAATGAAGAGAGAGAGAGGGAAAGAGGTGGAGAGGGTGAGAGAGGGAGAGAGGG
>NC_092091.1:86975755-87005755 GCF_045679555.1 Salvelinus alpinus | reverse complement strand
CACTTTGTTATGGAGTAGGGTCTTTGCTACCCTCCCTCCACTTTGTTAGGGAGCAGGTGTAAGGTCTTTCCTACCTTCCCTCCACTTTGTTATGGAGCAGGTGTAGTGTCTTTCCTACCATCCCTCCACTTTGTTAGGGAGTAGGGTCTTTCCTACCCTCCTTCCACTTTGTTAGGGAGCAGGTGTAGGGTCTTTCCTACCCTCCCTCCACTTTGTTAGGGAGTAGGGTCTTTCCTACCCTCCCTCCACTTTGTTAGGGAGCAGGAGTAGGGTCTTTCCTATCCCCCCTCCACTTTGTTAGGGAGCAGGTGTAGGGTCTTTCCTACCCTCCCTCCACTTTGTTAGGGAGCAGGTGTAGGGTCTTACACTGAGAGTATCTACATCATGATACCCAGAGAAAATAACAGCAAATATATTTTCAAAAGAAAGAGTCTTGTTCATATTTCACCTCTAGGCTTTAGGCTTTTGGAGCTGAATAAATGCTATTTAGCAAAATAATAGGCCTAGACTTGATTTAGACTACATTATAGCATGCTAAATGTTTCTGATCAGTGATAGGTAAACACTTGATTTAGACTACATTATAGCATGCTAAATGTTTCTGATCAGTTATAGGTAAATACTTGATTTAGACTACATTATAGCATGCTAAATGTTTCAGATAGTGATAGGTAAACACTTGATTTAGACTACAGTATAGCATGCTAAATGTTTCTGATCAGTGATCGATGACCTATACCACCTCCAGGTATTTGCCCAGCCAGGAAACAATTAACCAAATAGACCGTACAGACGGAGGAACACAATCACATTGATTGATTATCAGACCAGTCACAGTCTTTTGGTCGGGAGTAGTTCCTAGGTTACTAAGCAACTGCGAGTTTAGAACAAAACAATCCGGTTGTTAAGCTACATAACATGCTGGTACAATGTTCTATTAATAAACGATCCAACTAGGCCAGATGATCTTAGGCAGAAGTCATGTCAACATACATTTCCGCAGCCTAATTGTAGCCTAACTAATATCCAAACGGAGATTCGGGGGGAAAACATGTTTTTATTTATCAAGACAAGTCCCCACGCTTGTCTCAAAACGGTGCTGAACTGATAGTTGACTACACCGCGGGGAAGGCGATTGCTTTATAGGATTGCAATTATATTATTATTATTATATTATTTATAGGATTACAAGGATTGGATTGGAGGATTCTTTCAGGAAGCTACAATTTGGTACATGCCTACATTTACATTAGCCTACTTTATTTCACTATGTCCTGTCATTCAGTGATTTATTATTTCACACAGTCATTCTTTACGGACGATGCTTATTTATTTAACCTTTATTTAACTAGTCAGTTAAAAACAAATTCTTATCTACAATGACGGCCAAGGAACAGGGGTTTAACTGTCTTGTTCAGGGACAGAAAAGACAGATTTTTACCTCGATCTATGCAACCTTTTCGGTTACTGTCCCAACGCTCTAACCACTAGGCTACCTGCCTCCCCCTTAGCGGCGGGCTAGATGAATAGACTGGGCAAAGGGACGTGCCTTGAACAGTGTAGAACTGCCAGGTGGACGGTTAACGGGCGCTGCCTAGCAACTTAACCGTCAAGAGTTTAAAAGCGTAGTGCGTGGCAATGCCGCCTCACCACTACGACTACATTTCATACTAAGCCTCAAGGCAGAACTTTACCGCAATTATTACTAGGTCGTTAGGTGTAAATAATACGTTTTGGCTTTGATATCGCAATACCTTATAAAGAAAATGGGGGAACACATTTTTGGCGGTATGGTAAAGTTGGCGGGAAAAACGTCTTGGTATGAAAGGAATAGAGATCGATCGAGCCGTTCTACCACACGGTATATTGCAGACCGTTACCTCGACCTCTGTCTCCTGGGACCAGAACTTGTCCCTAGAACGGTGCTGACCGTTCCCTTCAATGGTTAGACGCAGAGATTTAGTTAGTTCTCCTGTGTTCGTTTTTATCAAAGTGTTCATCTCTCCCAATGTGAAATGACTTGTCATGTAGCTGGACGGATATTAGATTTCGTTTTTACAAATCCATTCTGTGATTTCATTGTGAGGGGGGAAATACAACACAACCACATGATGAAATACCACAGTGTTTTTTCAACTACTATTTCAAAGTTAATGATATTTAAATTGGTCCGACAACCAAACCGTCCTCGATAAGGAATAGATGTATGTACAGCAGGAAGAGTGAGGGCTGGAACGGTAATAATGAGATGTTATCGTTAGGCTATACATCGTCGCGATACATTATCTCGTGTGAAACAGCCCTGCTGAAACAAACTGCGACAGATAACTGTTCCAACACACGGAACCATAAATCTACACACACACACACACTAACGCAAACACGAGACACACGCGCGCGCTCGCACACGTGCACACTTAAACACACACATGCACACGCACACACACACACGCACACGCACACACACACACACACACACTTTAACACACGCACGCGCGCACAAACTTAAGCACACACGCGCACGCGCACACACACTTAAACACACACCCTCACAGATACAATTATCCAATGATGATAATCAGATTTATTTACTAATCCAAAATGTCCTTGTTCTAGCTGACAGTCCTATTCTGTTCTCTACGGTCCCACCATGCCAAATGACTTCACTAAGCAGGGTTGGTTAATTACGCATTACACACCAAGATAAGTCTGGAATCTATTACAGAGAGAAGTGATTGTATCTGTTGAAGGAAGATTTTGTGTGTTTTTCAAGTTATAATTAATGTCATGTGCACAAGTATACAATATACAGGGTCAGTTAATACCATACTATATACAGAGTTAGTTAATACCATACTATATACAGGGTCAGTTAATACCATACTATATACAGAGTTAGTTAATACCATACTATATACAGGGTCAGTTAATACCATACTATATACAGGGTCAGTTAATACCATACTATATACAGGGTCAGTTAATACCATACTATATACAGGGTCAGTTAATACCATACTATATACAGGGTCAGTTAATACCATACTATATACAGGGTCAGTTAATACCATACTATATACAGGGTCAGTTAATACCATACTATATACAGGGTCAGTTAATACCATACTATATACAGGGTCAGTTAATACCATACTATATACAGGGTCAGTTAATACCATACTATATACAGGGTCAGTTTATACCATACTATATACAGGGTCAGTTAATACCATACTAGATACAGGGTCAGTTTATACCATACTATATACAGGGTCAGTTAATACCATACTATATACAGGGTCAGTTAATACCATACTATATACAGGGTCAGTTAATACCATACTATATACAGGGTCAGTTTATACCATACTATATACAGGGTCAGTTAATACCATACTAGATACAGGGTCAGTTTATACCATACTATATACAGGGTCAGTTAATACCATACTATATACAGGGTCAGTTAATACCATACTATATACAGGGTCAGTTAATACCATACTATATACAGGGTCAGTTAATACCATACTATATACAGGGTCAGTTAATACCATACTATATACAGGGTCAGTTTATACCATACTATATACAGGGTCAGTTAATACCATACTAGATACAGGGTCAGTTTATACCATACTATATACAGGGTCAGTTAATACCATACTATATACAGGGTCAGTTAATACCACACTATATACAGGCTCAGTTAATACCATAGTATATACAGGGTCAGTTAATACCATACTATATACAGGGTCAGTTAATACCATACTATATACAGGGTCAGTTAGTACCATACTATATACAGGGTCAGTTAATACCATACTATATACAGGGTCAGTTAATACCATACTATATACAGGGTCAGTTAATACCATACTATATACAGGGTCAGTTAGTACCATACTATATACAGGGTCAGTTAATACCATACTATATACAGGGTCAGTTAATACCATACTATATACAGGGTCAGTTAATACCATACTATATACAGGGTCAGTTACAATACCATACTATATACAGGGTCAGTTAATACCATACTATATACAGGGTCAGTTAATACCATACTATATACAGGGTCAGTTAATACCATACTATATACAGGGTCAGTTCAATACCATACTATATACAGGGTCAGTTAGTACCATACTATATACAGGGTCAGTTAATACCATACTATATACAGGGTCAGTTAATACCATACTATATACAGGGTCAGTTAATACCATACTATATACAGGCTCAGTTAATACCATACTATATACAGGGTCAGTTAATACCATACTATATACAGGGTCAGTTCAATACCATACTATATACAGGGTCAGTTAATACCATACTATATACAGGGTCAGTTAATACCATACTATATACAGGGTCAGTTAATACCATACTATATACAGGGTCAGTTAATACCATACTATATACAGGGTCAGTTAATACCATACTATATACAGGGTCAGTTAATACCATACTATATACAGGGTCAGTTAATACCATACTATATACAGGGTCAGGTTAATACCATACTATATACAGGGTCAGTTAATACCATACTATATACAGGATCAGTTAATACCATACTATATACAGGGTCAGGTTAATACCATACTATATACAGGGTCAGTTAATACCATACTATATACAGGGTCAGTTAATACTATACTATATACAGGGTCAGTTAATACTATACTATATACAGGGTCAGTTAATACCATACTATATACAGGGTCAGTTAATACTATACTATATACAGGGTCAGTTAATACCATACTATATACAGGGTCAGTTAATACCATACTATATACAGGGTCAGTTAATACCATACTATATACAGGGTCAGTTAATACCATACTATATACAGGGTCAGTTAATACCATACTATATACAGGGTCAGTTAATACCATACTATATACAGGGTCAGTTAATACCATACTATATACAGGGTCAGTTAATACCATACTATATACAGGGTCAGTTAATACCATACTATATACAGGGTCAGTTAATACCATACTATATACAGGGTCAGTTAATACCATACTATATACAGGGTCAGTTAATACCATACTATATACAGGGTCAGTTAATACCATACTATATACAGGGTCAGTTACAATACCATACTATATACAGGGTCAATTAATACCATACTATATACAGGGTCAGTTAATACCATACTATATACAGGGTCAGTTACAATACCATACTATATACAGGGTCAGTTAATACCATACGATATACAGGGTCAGTTAATACCATACTATATACAGGGTCAGGTTAATACCATACTATATACAGGGTCAGGTTAATACCATACTATATACAGGGTCAGTTAATACCATACTATATACAGGGTCATTTAATACCATACTATATACAGGGTCAGTTAATACCATACTATATACAGGGTCAGTTACAATACCATACTATATACAGGGTCAGTTAATACCATACGATATACAGGGTCAGTTAATACCATACTATATACAGGGCCAGGTTAATACCATACTATATACAGGGTCAGGTTAATACCATACTATATACAGGGTCAGTCAATACCATACTATATACAGGGTCAGTTAATACCATACTATATACAGGGTCAGTTAATACCATACGATATACAGGGTCAGTTAATACCATACTATATACAGGGTCAGGTTAATACCATACTATATACAGGGTCAGGTTAATACCATACTATATACAGGGTCAGTTAATACCATACTATATACAGGGTCAGGTTAATACCATACTATATACAGGGTCAGTTAATACCATACTATATACAGGGTCAGTTAATACCAAACTATATACAGGGTCAGTTAATACCACACTATATACAGGGTCAGTTAATACCATACTATATACAGGGTCAGGTTAATACCATACTATATACAGGGTCAGTTAATACCATACTATATACAGGGTCAGTTAATACCATACTATATACAGGGTCAGTTAATACTATACTATATACAGGGTAAGGTTAATACCATACTATATACAGGGTCAGTTAATACCATACTATATACAGGGTCAGTTAATACCATACTATATACAGGGTCAGGTTAATACCATACTATATACAGGGTCAGTTAATACCATACTATATACAGGGTCAGTTAATAACATACTATATACAGGGTCAGTTAATACCATACTATATACAGGGTCAGGTTAATACCATACTATATACAGGGTCAGTTAATACCATACTATATACAGGGTCAGTTAATACCATACTATATACAGGGTCAGTTAATACCATACTATATACAGGGTCAGTTAATACCATACTATATACAGGGTCAGGTTAATACCATACTATATACAGGGTCAGTTAATACCATACTATATACAGGGTCAGTTAATACCATACTATATACAGGGTCAGTTAATACCATACCATATACAGGGTCAGTTTAATACCATACTATATACAGGGTCAGTTAATACCATACTATATACAGGGTCAGTTAATACCATACTATATACAGGGTCAGGTTAATACCATACTATATACAGGGTCAGTTAATACCATACTATATACAGGGTCAGTTAATACCATACTATATACAGGGTCAATTAATACCATACTATATACAGGGTCAGTTAATACCATACTATATACAGGGTCAGTTAATACCATACTATATACAGGGTCAATTAATACCATACTATATACAGGGTCAGTTAATACCATACTATATACAGGGTCAGTTAATACCATACCATATACAGGGTCAGTTTAATACCATACTATATACAGGGTCAGTTAATACCATACTATATACAGGGTCAGTTAATACCATACTATATACAGGGTCAGGTTAATACCATACTATATACAGGGTCAGTTAATACCATACTATATACAGGGTCAGTTAATACCATACTATATACAGGGTCAGTTAATACCATACTACATACAGGGTCAGTTAATACCATACTATATACAGGGTCAGTTAATACCATACTATATACAGGGTCAGTTAATACCATACTATATACAGGGTCAGTTAATACCATACTATATACAGGGTCAGTTAATAACATACTATATATAGGGTCAGTTAATACCATACTATATACAGGGTCAGTTAATACCATACTATATACAGGGTCAGTTAATAACATACTATATATAGGGTCAGTTAATACCATACTATATACAGGGTCAATTAATACCATACTATATACAGGGTCAGTTAATACCATACTATATACAGGGTCAGTTAATACCATACTATATACAGGGTCAGTTAATACCATACTATATACAGGGTCAGTTAATACCATACTATATACAGGGTCAGTTAATACCATACTATATACAGGGTCAGTTAATACCATACTATATACAGGGTCAATTAATACCATACTATATACAGGGTCAGTTAATACCATACTATATACATGGTCAGTTAATACCATACTATATACAGGGTCAATTAATACCATACTATATACAGGGTCAGTTAATACCATACTATATACAGGGTCAGTTAATACCATACCATATACAGGGTCAGTTTAATACCATACTATATACAGGGTCAGTTAATACCATACTATATACAGGGTCAGTTAATACCATACTATATACAGGGTCAGGTTAATACCATACTATATACAGGGTCAGTTAATACCATACTATATACAGGGTCAGTTAATACCATACTATATACAGGGTCAGTTAATACCATACTACATACAGGGTCAGTTAATACCATACTATATACAGGGTCAGTTAATACCATACTATATACAGGGTCAGTTAATACCATACTATATACAGGGTCAGTTAATACCATACTATATACAGGGTCAGTTAATAACATACTATATATAGGGTCAGTTAATACCATACTATATACAGGGTCAGTTAATACCATACTATATACAGGGTCAGTTAATAACATACTATATATAGGGTCAGTTAATACCATACTATATACAGGGTCAATTAATACCATACTATATACAGGGTCAGTTAATACCATACTATATACAGGGTCAGTTAATACCATACTATATACAGGGTCAGTTAATACCATACTATATACAGGGTCAGTTAATACCATAGTATATACAGGGTCAGTTAATACCATACTATATACAGGGTCCGTTAATACCATACTATATACAGGGTCAGTTAGTACCATACTATATACAGGGTCAGTTAATACCATACTATATACAGGGTCAGTTAATACCATACTATATACAGGGTCAGTTAATACCATACTATATACAGGGTCAGTTAGTACCATACTATATACAGGGTCAGTTAATACCATACTATATACAGGGTCAGTTAATACCATACTATATACAGGGTCAGTTAATACCATACTATATACAGGGTCAGTTACAATACCATACTATATACAGGGTCAGTTAATACCATACTATATACAGGGTCAGTTAATACCATACTATATACAGGGTCAGTTAATACCATACTATATACAGGGTCAGTTCAATACCATACTATATACAGGGTCAGTTAGTACCATACTATATACAGGGTCAGTTAATACCATACTATATACAGGGTCAGTTAATACCATACTATATACAGGGTCAGTTAATACCATACTATATACAGGCTCAGTTAATACCATACTATATACAGGGTCAGTTAATACCATACTATATACAGGGTCAGTTCAATACCATACTATATACAGGGTCAGTTAATACCATACTATATACAGGGTCAGTTAATACCATACTATATACAGGGTCAGTTAATACCATACTATATACAGGGTCAGTTAATACCATACTATATACAGGGTCAGTTAATACCATACTATATACAGGGTCAGTTAATACCATACTATATACAGGGTCAGTTAATACCATACTATATACAGGGTCAGGTTAATACCATACTATATACAGGGTCAGTTAATACCATACTATATACAGGATCAGTTAATACCATACTATATACAGGGTCAGGTTAATACCATACTATATACAGGGTCAGTTAATACCATACTATATACAGGGTCAGTTAATACTATACTATATACAGGGTCAGTTAATACTATACTATATACAGGGTCAGTTAATACCATACTATATACAGGGTCAGTTAATACTATACTATATACAGGGTCAGTTAATACCATACTATATACAGGGTCAGTTAATACCATACTATATACAGGGTCAGTTAATACCATACTATATACAGGGTCAGTTAATACCATACTATATACAGGGTCAGTTAATACCATACTATATACAGGGTCAGTTAATACCATACTATATACAGGGTCAGTTAATACCATACTATATACAGGGTCAGTTAATACCATACTATATACAGGGTCAGTTAATACCATACTATATACAGGGTCAGTTAATACCATACTATATACAGGGTCAGTTAATACCATACTATATACAGGGTCAGTTAATACCATACTATATACAGGGTCAGTTAATACCATACTATATACAGGGTCAGTTACAATACCATACTATATACAGGGTCAATTAATACCATACTATATACAGGGTCAGTTAATACCATACTATATACAGGGTCAGTTACAATACCATACTATATACAGGGTCAGTTAATACCATACGATATACAGGGTCAGTTAATACCATACTATATACAGGGTCAGGTTAATACCATACTATATACAGGGTCAGGTTAATACCATACTATATACAGGGTCAGTTAATACCATACTATATACAGGGTCATTTAATACCATACTATATACAGGGTCAGTTAATACCATACTATATACAGGGTCAGTTACAATACCATACTATATACAGGGTCAGTTAATACCATACGATATACAGGGTCAGTTAATACCATACTATATACAGGGCCAGGTTAATACCATACTATATACAGGGTCAGGTTAATACCATACTATATACAGGGTCAGTTAATACCATACTATATACAGGGTCAGTTAATACCATACTATATACAGGGTCAGTTAATACCATACGATATACAGGGTCAGTTAATACCATACTATATACAGGGTCAGGTTAATACCATACTATATACAGGGTCAGGTTAATACCATACTATATACAGGGTCAGTTAATACCATACTATATACAGGGTCAGGTTAATACCATACTATATACAGGGTCAGTTAATACCATACTATATACAGGGTCAGTTAATACCAAACTATATACAGGGTCAGTTAATACCACACTATATACAGGGTCAGTTAATACCATACTATATACAGGGTCAGGTTAATACCATACTATATACAGGGTCAGTTAATACCATACTATATACAGGGTCAGTTAATACCATACTATATACAGGGTCAGTTAATACTATACTATATACAGGGTAAGGTTAATACCATACTATATACAGGGTCAGTTAATACCATACTATATACAGGGTCAGTTAATACCATACTATATACAGGGTCAGGTTAATACCATACTATATACAGGGTCAGTTAATACCATACTATATACAGGGTCAGTTAATAACATACTATATACAGGGTCAGTTAATACCATACTATATACAGGGTCAGGTTAATACCATACTATATACAGGGTCAGTTAATACCATACTATATACAGGGTCAGTTAATACCATACTATATACAGGGTCAGTTAATACCATACTATATACAGGGTCAGTTAATACCATACTATATACAGGGTCAGGTTAATACCATACTATATACAGGGTCAGTTAATACCATACTATATACAGGGTCAGTTAATACCATACTATATACAGGGTCAGTTAATACCATACCATATACAGGGTCAGTTTAATACCATACTATATACAGGGTCAGTTAATACCATACTATATACAGGGTCAGTTAATACCATACTATATACAGGGTCAGGTTAATACCATACTATATACAGGGTCAGTTAATACCATACTATATACAGGGTCAGTTAATACCATACTATATACAGGGTCAATTAATACCATACTATATACAGGGTCAGTTAATACCATACTATATACAGGGTCAGTTAATACCATACTATATACAGGGTCAATTAATACCATACTATATACAGGGTCAGTTAATACCATACTATATACAGGGTCAGTTAATACCATACCATATACAGGGTCAGTTTAATACCATACTATATACAGGGTCAGTTAATACCATAATATATACAGGGTCAGTTAATACCATACTATATACAGGGTCAGGTTAATACCATACTATATACAGGGTCAGTTAATACCATACTATATACAGGGTCAGTTAATACCATACTATATACAGGGTCAGTTAATACCATACTACATACAGGGTCAGTTAATACCATACTATATACAGGGTCAGTTAATACCATACTATATACAGGGTCAGTTAATACCATACTATATACAGGGTCAGTTAATACCATACTATATACAGGGTCAGTTAATAACATACTATATATAGGGTCAGTTAATACCATACTATATACAGGGTCAGTTAATACCATACTATATACAGGGTCAGTTAATAACATACTATATATAGGGTCAGTTAATACCATACTATATACAGGGTCAATTAATACCATACTATATACAGGGTCAGTTAATACCATACTATATACAGGGTCAGTTAATACCATACTATATACAGGGTCAGTTAATACCATACTATATACAGGGTCAGTTAATACCATACTATATACAGGGTCAGTTAATACCATACTATATACAGGGTCAGTTAATACCATACTATATACAGGGTCAATTAATACCATACTATATACAGGGTCAGTTAATACCATACTATATACATGGTCAGTTAATACCATACTATATACAGGGTCAATTAATACCATACTATATACAGGGTCAGTTAATACCATACTATATACAGGGTCAGTTAATACCATACCATATACAGGGTCAGTTTAATACCATACTATATACAGGGTCAGTTAATACCATACTATATACAGGGTCAGTTAATACCATACTATATACAGGGTCAGGTTAATACCATACTATATACAGGGTCAGTTAATACCATACTATATACAGGGTCAGTTAATACCATACTATATACAGGGTCAGTTAATACCATACTACATACAGGGTCAGTTAATACCATACTATATACAGGGTCAGTTAATACCATACTATATACAGGGTCAGTTAATACCATACTATATACAGGGTCAGTTAATACCATACTATATACAGGGTCAGTTAATAACATACTATATATAGGGTCAGTTAATACCATACTATATACAGGGTCAGTTAATACCATACTATATACAGGGTCAGTTAATAACATACTATATATAGGGTCAGTTAATACCATACTATATACAGGGTCAATTAATACCATACTATATACAGGGTCAGTTAATACCATACTATATACAGGGTCAGTTAATACCATACTATATACAGGGTCAGTTAATACCATACTATATACAGGGTCAGTTAATACCATACTATATACAGGGTCAGTTAATACCATACTATATACAGGGTCCGTTAATACCATTCTATATACAGGGTCAGTTAATACCATACCATATACAGGGTCAGTTTAATACCATACTATATACAGGGTCAGTTAATACCATACTATATACAGGGTCAGTTCCAGTACCATACTATATACAGGGTCAGTTAATACCATACTATATACAGGGTCAGTTTAATACCATACTATATACAGGGTCAGTTAATACCATTCTATATACAGGGTCAGTTAATACCATACCATATACAGGGTCAGTTTAATACCATACTCTATACAGGGTCAGTTAATACCATACTATATACAGGGTCAGTTAATACCATACTATATACAGGGTCAGTTAATACCATACTATATACAGGGTCAGTTAATACCATACCATATACAGGGTCAGTTTAATACCATACTATATACAGGGTCAGTTAATACCATACTATATACAGGGTCAGTTAATACCATACCATATACAGGGTCAGTTTAATACCATACTATATACAGGGTCAGTTAATACCATACTATATACAGGGTCAGTTAATACCATACCATATACAGGGTCAGTTAATACCATACTATATACAGGGTCAGTTAATACCATACTATATACAGGGTCAGTTAATACCATACTATATACAGGGTCAGTTAATACCATACTATATACAGGGTCAGTTAATACCATACTATATACAGGGTCAGTTAATACCATACCATATACAGGGTCAGTTTAATACCATACTATATACAGGGTCAGTTAATACCATACTATATACAGGGTCAGTTAATACCATACTATATACAGGGTCAGTTAATACCATACTATATACAGGGTCAGTTTAATACCATACTATATACAGGGTCAGTTAATACTATACTATATACAGGGTCAGTTAATACCATACTATATACAGGGTCAGTTAATACCATACTATATACAGGGTCAGTTAATACCATACTATATACAGGGTCAGTTAATACCATACTATATACAGGGTCAGTTTAATACCATACTATATACAGGGTCAGTTAATACTATACTATATACAGGGTCAGTTAATACCATACTATATACAGGGTCAGTTAATACCATACTATATACAGGGTCAGTTAATACCATACTATATACAGGGTCAATTAATACCATACTATATACAGGGTCAGTTAATACCATACTATATACAGGGTCAGTTAATACCATACTATATACAGGGTCAGTTAATACCATACTATATACAGGGTCAGTCAATACCATACTATATACAGGGTCAGTTAATACCATACTATATACTGGGTCAGTCAATACCATACTATATACAGGGTCAGTTAATACCATACCATATACAGGGTCAGTTTAATACCATACTATATACAGGGTCAGTTAATACCATACTATATACAGGGTCAGTTAATACCATACTATATACAGGGTCAGTTAATACCATACTATATACAGGGTCAGTTAATACCATACTATATACAGGGTCAGTTAATACCATACTATATACAGGGTCAGTTAATACCATACTATATACAGGGTCAGTTAATACCATACTATATACAGGGTCAGTTAATACCATACTATATACAGGGTCAGTTAATACCATATTATATACAGGGTCAGTTAATACCATACTATATACAGGGTCAGTTTAATACCATTCTATATACAGGGTCAGTTAATACCATACTATATACAGGGTCAGTTTATACCATACTATATACAGGGTCAGTTAATACCAGACTATATACAGGGTCAGTTAATACCATACTATATACAGGGTCAGTTAATACCATACTATATACAGGGTCAGTTAATACCATACTATATACAGGGTCAGTTAATACCATACTATATACAGGGTCAGTTAATACCATACTATATACAGGGTCAGTTAATACCATACTATATACAGGGTCAGTTAATACCATACTATATACAGGGTCAGTTAATACCATACTATATACAGGGTCAGTTAATACTATACTATATACAGGGTCAGTTAATACCATACTATATACAGGGTCAGTTAATACCATACTATATACAGGGTCAATTAATACCATACTATATACAGGGTCAGTTAATACCATACTATATACAGGGTCAGTTAATACCATACTATATACAGGGTCAGTTAATACCATACTATATACAGGGTCAGTTAATACCATACTATATACAGGGTCAGTTAATACCATACTATATACAGGGTCAGTTAATACCATACTATATACAGGGTCAGTTAATACCATACTATATACAGGGTCAGTTAATACCATACTATATACAGGGTCAGTTAATACCATACTATATACAGGGTCAGTTAAAACCATACTATATACAGGGTCAGTTAATACCATACTATATACAGGGTCAGTTCCATATTAACAATGTGCAGGGATACTGTAGTGATGGAGGTAGATATGTATAGGGGTAAGGTAACAGGGATACTAGAGTGATGGAGGTAGATATGTATAGGGGGAAGGAGACAGGGATACTGGAGTGATGGAGGTAGATATGTATAGGGGTAAAGGGACAGGGATACTGGAGTGATGGAGGTAGATATGTATAGGGGTAAGGTGACAGGGATACTGGAGTGATGGAGGTAGATATGTATAGGGGTAAGGTGACAGGGATACTGTAGTGATGGAGGTAGATATGTATAGGGGGAAGGAGACAGGGATACTGGAGTGATGGAGGTAGATATGTACAGGGGTAAGGTGACTCAGCATCAGGATATATGTAGCAGCAAAGTAGCAGCAACTTGTGTGTGTGTGTGTGTGTGTGTGTGTGTGTGTGTGTGTGTGTGTGTGTGTGTGTGTGTGTGTGTGTGTGTGTGTGTGTGTGTGTGTGTGTGTGTGTGTGTGTGTGTGTGTGTGTGTGTGTGTGTGTGTGTGTGTGTGTTTGCATGTGCGTGTGTGTGTGCATTTTCATCTTCCAGGAGATTGTATCACTAACGAGCTGACACACCATGTCACCTATTAGAGAACACACACACATCTCCTGACACACACACACAACCAACTGACAGCTGAGATGTTCCTCTGACACATAAACACACTCTTCTGACAGCTGAAACCTGATGTAGGATACCCTAAGTGTATGTGTGTGTGTGTGTGTGTGTGTGTGTGTGTGTGTGTGTGTGTGTGTGTGTGTGTGTGTGTGTGTGTGTGTGTGTGTGTGTGTGTGTGTGTGTGTGTGTGTGTGTGTGTGTGTGTGTGTGTGTGTGTGTGTGTGTGTGTGTGTGTGTGTGTGTGTGTGTGTGTGTGCAGCCTCTTGTTCAGCTGGTTCTGTCAGTTAGTCCTTATTCTTTCTCTCAACTTCTCCATCCTCTCTTTTCTCTGTCAGAACATTCTGAGGGTGACACACACACACACACACGCACACACACACACACACCCATACACGCAAGGGTACGCACGACCAACGCACACACTCCCTGCCTGTCGCCTTTACCAGACAGGAAACAAGCTATTGCCTTCACGCACCGACAAATCTTTGACGGAAGTGTGTGTGTGTGTGTGTTTGTGTGTGTGTGTGTGTCTGTGTGTCGAAGCTTTGACGGCTCTTGTCTGAAACACATTAAAACACGAAATAACACAAGTCTTATCAGCATATTAAGCAGGGTGAACGGTTGGTGTGTGTCTGTGGTCTAGAGCTGACTAAAACGTCTGGGATTCATCCGTGAAGAGCACACTTCTCCAGCTTGCCAGTGGCCCACTGAAGTCAGTTACGATTCCGAACTGCATTCAGGTCAAGACCCTGGTGAGGACGACGAGCACCCAAATGAGCTTCCCTTTGACGCTTTCTGACAGTTTGTGCAGAAATTATTTGGTTGTGTAAACCCACAGTTTCATCAGCTGTCCGGGTGGTTGGTCTCTGACGATCCCGCAGGTGAAGAAGCCGGATGTGGAGGTCCTGGGCTGGTGTGGTTGTGCTGCCAAATTCTCTAAAATGACATTGCAGGCGGCTAATGGTAGAGAAATTAACATTCAATCCTCTGGCAACAGCTCTGGTGAATATTCCTGCAGTCAGCACACCAATTGCACGCTCCCTGAAAAGTTGAGATATTTGTGGCAATGTGTTGTGTGACCTAACTGCACATTTTAGAGTGGTCTTGTATTGTCCCCAGCACAAGGTGCACCTGTGTAATGATGATGCTGTTTAATCAGCTTCTTGATATGCCACACTTATCTTGGTAAAGGAGAAATGCTCATTAACTGGGATGTAAACAAATTTGAGCTCAACATTTTAGAGAAATATGCAACATTTCTGGAGTCTTTTAATTTCAGCTCACGAAACACGGGACCAACACTTCACATCTTGAATTTATATTTGAGGTCAGTTAATATCTTTTCCCAAACATTTAAAAAGGGAAACCTTTAAGTCCTCCATCCAATAATGCCCCTTCTCTTAATATTCCGTTCACCTCACTCTCTTTGCTGATAAATAAAGTACAGGTTCCAGAGTGAGGGAGAGGATGTTCTGTCATGAGGGAGAGGGGGTTCCAGAGTGAGGGAGAGGATGTTCTGTCATGAGGGAGAGGGGGTTCCAGAGTGAGGGAGAGGATGTTCTGTCATGAGGGAGAGGGGGTTCCAGAGTGAGGGAGAGGATGTTCTGTCATGAGGGAGAGGGGGTTCCAGAGTGAGGGAGAGGATGTTCTGTCATGAGGGAGAGGGGGTTCCAGAGTGAGGGAGAGGAGGTTCTGTCATGAGGGAGAGGGGGTTCCAGAGTGAGGGAGAGGATGTTCTGTCATGAGGGAGAGGGGGTTCCAGAGTGAGGGAGAGGATGTTCTGTCATGAGGGAGAGGGGGTTCCAGAGTGAGGGAGAGGATGTTCTGTCATGAGGGAGAGGGGGTTCCAGAGTGAGGGAGAGGATGTTCTGTCATGAGGGAGAGGAGATTCCAGAGTGAGGGAGAGGATGTTCTGTCATGAGGGAGAGGGGGTTCCAGAGTGAGGGAGAGGATGTTCTGTCATGAGGGAGAGGGGGTTCCAGAGTGAGGGAGAGGATGTTCTGTCATGAGGGAGAGGGGGTTCCAGAGTGAGGGAGAGGATGTTCTGTCATGAGGGAGAGGGGGTTCCAGAGTGAGGGAGAGGATGTTCTGTCATGAGGGAGAGGGGGTTCCAGAGTGAGGGAGAGGAGGTTCTGTCATGAGGGAGAGGGGGTTCCAGAGTGAGGGAGAGGAGGTTCTGTCATGAGGGAGAGGGGGTTCCAGAGTGAGGGAGAAGATGTTCTGTCATGAGGGAGAGGGGGTTCCAGAGTGAGGGAGAGGATGTTCTGTCATGAGGGAGAGGGGGTTCCAGAGTGAGGGAGAGGCTGTTCTGTCATGAGGGAGAGGGGGTTCCAGAGTGAGGGAGAGGATGTTCTGTCATGAGGGAGAGGGGGTTCCAGAGTGAGGGAGAGGATGTTCTGTCATGAGGGAGAGGGGGTTCCAGAGTGAGGGAGAGGATGTTCTGTCATGAGGGAGAGGGGGTTCCAGAGTGAGGGAGAGGATGTTCTGTCATGAGGGAGAGGGGGTTCCAGAGTGAGGGAGAGGATGTTCTGTCATGAGGGAGAGGGGGTTCCAGAGTGAGGGAGAGGATGTTCTGTCATGAGGGAGAGGGGGTTCCAGAGTGAGGGAGAGGATGTTCTGTCATGAGGGAGAGGGGGTTCCAGAGTGAGGGAGAGGATGTTCTGTCATGAGGGAGAGGGGGTTCCAGAGTGAGGGAGAGGATGTTCTGTCATGAGGGAGAGGGGGTTCCAGAGTGAGGGAGAGGATGTTCTGTCATGAGGGAGAGGGGGTTCCAGAGTGAGGGAGAGGATGTTCTGTCATGAGGGAGAGGGGGTTCCAGAGTGAGGGAGAGGATGTTCTGTCATGAGGGAGAGGTGGTTCCAGAGTGAGGGAGAGGATGTTCTGTCATGAGGGAGAGGGGGTTCCAGAGTGAGGGAGAGGATGTTCTGTCATGAGGGAGAGGGGGTTCCAGAGTGAGGGAGAGGATGTTCTGTCATGAGGGAGAGGAGGTTCCAGAGTGAGGGAGAGGATGTTCTGTCATGAGGGAGGGGGGTTCCATACTGAGGGAGAGGAGGTTCCAGAGTGAGGGAGAGGAGGTTCCATACTGAGGGAGAGGAGTTCCAGAGTGAGGGAGAGGAGGTTCCAGAGTGAGGGAGAGGCAGTCCAGTAGTGAGGGAGAGGGGGTTCTGTAGTGAGGGAGAGGAGGTTCTGTAGTGAGGGAGAGGAGGTTCCAGAGTGAGGGAGAGGCGGTTCTGTCATGAGGGAGAGGAGGTTCTGTAGTGAGGGAGAGGAGGTTCCAGAGTGAGGGAGAGGAGGTTCCAGAGTGAGGGAGAGGAGGTTCCAGAGTGAGGGAGAGGAGGTTCTGTAGTGAGGGAGAGGAGATTCCAGAGTGAGGGAGAGGGGGTTCCAGAGTGAGGTAGAGGAGGTTCAGTAGTGAGGGAGAGGAGGTTACAGAGTGAGGGAGAGGAGGTTCAGTAGTGAGGGAGAGGAGGTTCTGTAGTGAGGGAGAGGAGGGTTCCAGAGTGAGAGAGATGAGGTTCCAGAGTGAGGGAGAGGAGGTTCCAGAGTGAGGGAGAGGAGGTTCTGTAGTGAGGTAGAGGAGGTTCTGTCGTGAGGGAGAGGAGGTTTGAGTGGGTACTTGCGTTAGTTCGTACGTGTGTCTAGACCTGCCTTGGGAATTCCCCTTCAACTTCTTCTGACAGGAAACACACACTTCATCTTCCCCAGCTCTCTGATGGATATTCAGCTGTTCATTTATGCACATATTAATACATCGTTACTGACCACTTCTAAATATTTTATTACCATGACACTGTACAGAGAGCCTCTAAACCAGTCTGTGATAACTAGCCAAGACCTGTTCTGTCTGTTACCATGACACTGTACAGAGAGCCTCTAAACCAGTCTGTTACCATGACACTGTACAGAGAGCCTCTAAACCAGTCTGTGATAACTAGCCAAGACCTGTTCTGTCTGTTACCATGACACTGTACAGAGAGCCTCTAAACCAGTCTGTGATAACTAGCCAAGACCTGTTCTGTCCGTTACCATGACACTGTACAGAGAGCCTCTAAACCAGTCTGTGATAACTAGCCAAGACCTTTTCTGTCTGTTACCATGACACTGTACAGAGAGCCTCTAAACCAGTCTGTGATAACTAGCCAAGACCTGTTCTGTCCGTTACCATGACACTGTACAGAGAGCCTCTAAACCAGTCTGTGATAACTAGCCAAGACCTGTTCTGTCTGTTACCATGACACTGTACAGAGAGCCTCTAAACCAGTCTGTTACCATGACACTGTACAGAGAGCCTCTAAACCAGTCTGTGATAACTAGCCAAGACCTGTTCTGTCTGTTACCATGACACTGTACAGAGAGCCTCTAAACCAGTCTGCGATAACTAGCCAAGACCTGTTCTGTCTGTTACCATGACACTGTACAGAGAGCCTCTAAACCAGTCTGTGATAACTAGCCAAGACCTGTTCTGTCTGTTACCATGACACTGTACAGAGAGCCTCTAAACCAGTCTGCGATAATTAGCCAAGACCTGTTCTGTCTGTTACCATGACACTGTACAGAGAGCCTCTAAACCAGTCTGTGATAACTAGCCAAGACCTGTTCTGTCTGTTACCATGACACTGTACAGAGAGCCTCTAAACCAGTCTGTGATAACTAGCCAAGACCTGTACTGTCTGTTACCATGACACTGTACAGAGAGCCTCTAAACCAGTCTGTGATAACTAGCCAAGACCCGTTCTGTCTGTTACCATGACACTGTACAGAGAGCCTCTAAACCAGTCTGCGATAACTAGCCAAGACCTGTTCTGTCTGTTACCATGACACTGTACAGAGAGCCTCTAAACCAGTCTGTGATAACCAGCCAAGACCTTTTCTGTCTGTTACCATGACACTGTACAGGGAGCCTCTAAACCAGTCTGTGATAACTAGCCAAGACCTGTTCTGTCTGTTACCATGACACTGTACAGAGAGCCTCTAAACCAGTCTGTGATAACTAGCCAAGACCTGTTCTGTCTGTTACCATGACACTGTACAGAGAGCCTCTAAACCAGTCTGTGATAACTAGCCAAGACCTGTACTGTCTGTTACCATGACACTGTACAGAGAGCCTCTAAACCAGTCTGTGATAACTAGCCAAGACCTGTTCTGTCTGTTACCATGACACTGTACAGAGAGCCTCTAAACCAGTCTGTGATAACTAGCCAGGACCTGTTCTGTCCGTTACCATGACACTGTACAGAGAGCCTCTAAACCAGTCTGTGATAACTAGCCAAGACCTGTTCTGTCTGTTACCATGACACTGTACAGAGAGCCTCTAAACCAGTCTGTTATAACTAGCCAAGACCTGTTCTGTCTGTTACCATGACACTGTACAGAGAGCCTCTAAACCAGTCTGTGATAACTAGCCAAGACCTGTTCTGTCTGTTACCATGACACTGTACAGAGAGCCTCTAAACCAGTCTGTGATAACTAGCCAAGACCTGTTCTGTCTGTTACCATGACACTGTACAGAGAGCCTCTAAACCAGTCTGTTACCATGACACTGTACAGAGAGCCTCTAAACCAGTCTGCGATAACTAGCCAAGACCTGTTCTGTCTGTTACCATGACACTGTACAGAGAGCCTCTAAACCAGTCTGCGATAACTAGCCAAGACCTGTTCTGTCTGTTACCATGACACTGTACAGAGAGCCTCTAAACCAGTCTGTGATAACTAGCCAAGACCTGTTCTGTCTGTTACCATGACACTGTACAGAGAGCCTCTAAACCAGTCTGTAATAACCAGCCAAGAACTGTTCTGTCCGTTACCATGACACTGTACAGAGAGCCTCTAAACCAGTCTGTTACCATGACACTGTACAGAGAGCCTCTAAACCAGTCTGTGATAACTAGCCAAGACCTGTTCTGTCTGTTACCATGACACTGTACAGAGAGCCTCTAAACCAGTCTGCGATAACTAGCCAAGACCTGTTCTGTCTGTTACCATGACACTGTACAGAGAGCCTCTAAACCAGTCTGTGATAACTAGCCAAGACCTGTTCTGTCTGTTACCATGACACTGTACAGAGAGCCTCTAAACCAGTCTGTGATAACTAGCCAAGACCTGTTCTGTCTGTTACCATGACACTGTACAGAGAGCCTCTAAACCAGTCTGTGATAACTAGCCAAGACCTGTTCTGTCTGTTACCATGACACTGTACAGAGAGCCTCTAAACCAGTCTGTGATAACTAGCCAAGACCTGTTCTGTCTGTTACCATGACACTGTACAGAGAGCCTCTAAACCAGTCTGTGATAACTAGCCAAGACCTGTTCTGTCTGTTACCATGACACTGTACAGAGAGCCTCTAAACCAGTCTGTGATAACTAGCCAAGACCTGTTCTGTCTGTTACCATGACACTGTACAGAGAGCCTCTAAACCAGTCTGTTACCATGACACTGTACAGAGAGCCTCTAAACCAGTCTGTGATAACTAGCCAAGACCTTTTCTGTCTGTTACCATGACACTGTACAGAGAGCCTCTAAACCAGTCTGTGATAACTAGTCAAGACCTTTTCTGTCTGTTACCATGACACTGTACAGAGATTCTCTAAACCAGTCTGTGATAACTAGCCAAGACCTGTTCTGTCTGTTACCATGACACTGTACAGAGAGCCTCTAAACCAGTCTGTGATAACTAGCCAAGACCTGTTCTGTCTGTTACCATGACACTGTACAGAGAGCCTCTAAACCAGTCTGTGATAACTAGCAAAGACCTGTTCTGTCTGTTACCATGACACTGTACAGAGAGCCTCTAAACCAGTCTGTGATAACTAGCCAAGACCCTTTCTGTCTGTTACCATGACACTGTACAGAGAGCCTCTAAACCAGTCTGTGATAACTAGCCAAGACCTGTACTGTCTGTTACCATGACACTGTACAGAGAGCCTCTAAACCAGTCTGTGATAACTAGCCAAGACCTGTTCTGTCTGTTACCATGACACTGTACAGAGAGCCTCTAAACCAGTCTGTGATAACTAGCCAAGACCCTTTCTGTCTGTTACCATGACACTGTACAGAGAGCCTCTAAACCAGTCTGTGATAACTAGCCAAGACCTGTTCTGTCTGTTACCATGACACTGTACAGAGAGCCTCTAAACCAGTCTGTGATAACTAGCCAAGACCTGTTCTGTCTGTTACCATGACACTGTACAGAGAGCCTCTAAACCAGTCTGTGATAACTAGCCAAGACCTGTTCTGTCTGTTACCATGACACTGTACAGAGAGCCTCTAAACCAGTCTGTTACCATGACACTGTACAGAGAGCCTCTAAACCAGTCTGTGATAACCAGCCAAGACCTGTACTGTCTGTTACCATGACACTGTACAGAGAGCCTCTAAACCAGTCTGTGATAACTAGCCAAGACCTGTTCTGTCTGTTACCATGACACTGTACAGAGAGCCTCTAAACCAGTCTGTGATAACTAGTCAAGACCTGTTCTGTCTGTTACCATGACACTGTACAGAGAGCCTCTAAACCAGTCTGTTACCATTACACTGTACAGAGAGCCTCTAAACCAGTCTGTGATAACTAGCCAAGACCTGTTCTGTCTGTTACCATGACACTGTACAGAGAGCCTCTAAACCAGTCTGTGATAACTAGCCAAGACCTGTTCTGTCTGTTACCATGACACTGTACAGACGGGTTTAGAAACTCTCTGTAATAACCAGCCAAGACCTTTTCAGCCAATTAGAAACTAAAGGTGATCTGTTGGGGTTGCAGTTAGCACGATCGTATTTTGGCCAATGAGATTCTCCTACCATCTGTCAGAATAAATAGGCTATTAGGGCTAGTTTCTCTTTAGGTATTTAGTTTAGTTCAGTATTAGGCCTAATCTCTTTAGTCCAGGACTAGGCCTAATCTCTTTAGTCCAGGACTAGTCCTAATCTCTTTAGTCCAGGACTAGGCCTAATCTCTTCAGTCCAGGACTAGGCCTAATCTCTTCAGTCTAGGACTAGACCAAATATCTTTAGTCCAGGACCAGGCCTAAACTCTTTAGTTCAGGACTAGGCCTAATCTCTTCAGTCCAGGACTAGGCCTAATCTCTTTAGTCCAGGACTAGGCCTATTCTCTTCAGTCCAGAACTAGGCCTAATCTCTTCAATCCAGGACTAGGCCTGATCTCGTCAGTCCAGGACTAGGCCTAAACTCTTTAGTTCAGGACTAGGCCTAATCTCTTCAGTCCAGGACTAGGCCTAATCTCTTTAGTCCAGGACTAGGCCTAATCTCTTCAGTCCAGGACCAGGCCTAATCTCTTCAGTCCAGGACTAGGCCTAATCTCTTTAGTCCAGGACTAGGCCTAATCTCTTTAGTCCAGGACTAGGCCTAATCTCTTCAGTCCAGGACTAGGCCTAATCTCTTCAGTCCAGGACTAGGCCTAATCTCTTCAGTCCAGGACTAGGCCTAATCTCTTCAGTCCAGGACTAGGCCTAATCTCTTCAGTCCAGGACTAGGCCTAATCTCTTCAGTCCAGGACTAGGCCTAATCTCTTTAGTCCAGGACTAGGCCTAATCTCTTTAGTCCAGGACTAGGCCTAATCTCTTTAGTCCAGGACTAGGCCTAATCTCTTCAGTCCAGGACTAGGCCTAATCTCTTCAGTCCAGGACTAGGCCTAATCTCTTCAATCCAGGACTAATCCTAACCTAATTCTATTCATAATATTTCAGACTGTGTGTGTTGTGTCAGACTGTGTTGTGTCCTGTAGACAGACAGCAGCACTGATTGTATTATTCTCAACCCCCGAGTCCACAGTAAATAAACACTGGCAGTTAGGATCACAAACACCCAGTTATCCTCTAGCTGTGTGTGTGTGTGTGTGTGTGTGTGTGTGTGTGTGTGTGTGTGTGTGTGTGTGTGTGTGTGTGTGTGTGTGTGTGTGTGTGTGTGTGTGTGTGTGTGTGTGTGTGTGTGTGTGTGTGTGTGTGTGTGTGTGTTAAATACCTATTCAGCATTTTGCTCTTTTCCACTCCTCTTTTCCTCACTGCTGTCCTCTGCTCTCTCGTTCTGTCCGTTTTGGGGTGTTATCAGACAGGACAACTCCTGGCGCCGGCCATTCTTCTCTCAGCACTATGAATGTAACAGCATGTGGGTTTTAGAGAGAGAGAGAGAGATGGTGTTCTGGTGTTTTTTAACAAATGTCAGTCCTGACCCACTACACTTTACTTCATCTAACCTTCTCCCTATCTGCCCCCACATCTCTCCCTCCATCTAACCTTCTCCCTATCTGCCCCCACACCTCTCCCTCCATCTAACCTTCTCCCTATCTGCCCCCACATCTCTCCCTCCATCTAACCTTCTCCCTATCTGCCCCCACATCTCTCCCTCCATCTAACCTTCTCCCTATCTGCCCCCACATCTCTCCCTCCATCTAACCTTCTCCCTATCTGCCCCCACATCTCTCCCTCCATCTAACCTTCTCCCTATCTGCCCCCACATCTCTCCCTCCATCTAACCTTCTCCCTATCTGCCCCCACATCTCTCCCTCCATCTAACCTTCTCCCTATCTGCCCCCACATCTCTCCCTTCATCTAACCTTCTTCCTATCTGCCACCACATCTCTCCTCTCCCTTCTCCCTATCTGCCCCCACATCTCTCCCTCCATCTAACCTTCTCCCTTTCTGCCCCCACATCTCTCCCTCCATCTAACCTTCTTCCTATCTGCCACCACATCTCTCCTCTCCCTTCTCCCTATCTGCCCCCACATCTCTCCCTCCAACTAACCTTCTCCCTATCTGCCCCCACATCTCTCCCTCCATCTAACCTTCTCCCTATCTGCCCCCACATCTCTCCCTCCACCTAACCTTCTCCCTATCTGCCCCCACATCTCTCCCTCCATCTAACCTTCTCACTATCTGCCCCCACATCTCTCCCTCCAACTAACCTTCTCCCTATCTGCCCCCACATCTCTCCCTCCATCTAACCTTCTCACTATCTGCCCCCACATCTCTCCCTCCACCTAACCTTCTCCCTATCTGCCCCCACATCTCTCCCTCCATCTAACCTTCTCACTATCTGCCCCCACATCTCTCCCTCCACCTAACCTTCTCCCTATCTGCCCCCACATCTCTCCCTCCACCTAACCTTCTCCCTATCTGCCCCCACATCTCTCCCTCCATCTAACCTTCTCACTATCTGCCCCCACATCTCTCCCTCCAACTAACCTTCTCCCTATCTGCCCCCACATCTCTCCCTCCATATAACCTTCTCCCTATCTGCCCCCACATCTCTCCCTCCATCTAACCTTCTCCCTATCTGCCCCCACATCTCTCCCTCCATCTAACCTTCTCCCTATCTGCCCCCACATATCTCCCTCCATCTAACCTTCTCCCTTTCTGCCCCCACATCTCCCCTCCCCTCTCCCTCCCCTCTCCCTCCCTCCCTCTCCATCCCTCCTCTCCTTCCCTCCATCCATCCCCCAGCCATGCTTTTATAGTCTTCCCTAAAGTGACAGGAGACACACTCTCACTCTGACCTCTCTTAAACCCTCCCTCCATCCCTCCATTTTCCTCCTCTTTCTCGTAGTGACAGGTATACACACCCTATATACTATTCACACACACACACACACACACACACACACACACACACACACACACACACACACACACACACACACACACACACACACACACACACACACACACACACACACACACACACACACACACACACACACACACACACACACACACACACACACACACAGACACAGACACAGACACAGACACACACACAGACACAGACACAGACACAGACACAGACACAGACACAAACACAAACACACACAGGAGCACAGACACACACACACACACACACATCACACGGGATCAGGGACACACACACTCCTCAAACAGAACCTGCTTGTGTCCTTCGACCAATACGTCTCTCACGCTGAGACGTGTCTGTGTCTGTGTAAGATCTCTGCTGCTACTGATCTCTCTCCTATCTCCCTCTTTTTCCTCTCGCACTCTCTCTATCGCTTCTCTGTATTATCTATTTTCTCTCTCACTCTTTTCCCTCTCTCTCTCAATCCCTTTCTCTCCCTCTCTCACGTCTCTCTCCTCTCTCTTCTCTCTCTCCTCTCTCTCTTCTCTCTGTTCTCTCTCTCCTCTCTCTCTTCCTCTCTTCTATCTGTTCTCTCTCTCTCCCTCTCTCTTCTCTCTTGTCTCTCTCCCTTCTCTGTCTCTCTGTTCTCTCTCTTCTCTCTGTTCTCTCTCTGTTCTCTCTCTTCTCTCTGTTCTCTCTCTCCACTCTGTTCTCTCTCTTCTCTCTGTTCTCTCTGTTCTCTCTGTTCTCTCTCTCCACTCTGTTCTCTCTCTTCTCTCTGTTCTCTCTGTTCTCTCTGTTCTCTCTCTCCACTCTGTTCTCTCTCTTCTCTCTGTTCTCTCTCTTCTCTCTGTTCTCTCTCTTCTCTCTCTTCTCTCTGTTCTCTCTGTTCTCTCTCTCCACTCTGTTCTCTCTCTTCTCTCTGTTCTCTCTCTCCACTCTGTTCTCTCTCTTCTCTCTGTTCTCTCTCTCCACTCTGTTCTCTCTCTCTGACGTCTTGTTGTGTGTGAGTTCAGTAGGTTAAACAGTCTGACCTATAGAACGGAATAAAGAACCAGTGATGTTATAGATGTTCTTATTCTCCAGGAGGTTGAGCATCTCTTCAATGGGATCCTAATAGAACTCCTAAACCCCAGCCCTTATTCTCCAGGAGGTGGAGCATCTCTTCAACGGGATCCTAATAGAACTCCTAAACCCAGTCCTTATTCTCCAGGAGGTGGAGCATCTCTTCAATGGGATCCTAATAGAACTCCTAAACCCAGTCCTTATTCTCTAGGAGGTGGAGCATCTCTTCAATGGGATCCTAATAGAACTCCTAAACCCAGTCCTTATTCTCCAGGAGGTGGAGCATCTCTTCAATGGGATCCTAATAGAACTCCTAACCCCAGTCCTTATTCTCCAGGAGGTGGAGCATCTCTTCAATGGGATCCTAATAGAACTCCTAAACCCAGTCCTTATTCTCCAGGAGGTGGAGCATCTCTTCAATGGGATCCTAATAGAACTCCTAAACCCAGTCCTTATTCTCTAGGAGGTGGAGCATCTCTTCAATGGGATCCTAATAGAACTCCTAAACCCAGTCCTTATTCTCCAGGAGGTGGAGCATCTCTTCAATGGGATCCTAATAGAACTCCTAAACCCAGGCCTTATTCTCCAGGAGGTGGAGCATCTCTTCAATGGGATCCTAATAGAACTCCTAAACCCAGTCCTTATTCTCTAGGAGGTGGAGCATCTCTTCAATGGGATCCTAATAGAACTCCTAACCCCAGTCCTTATTCTCCAGGAGGAACAGCATCTCTTCAATGGGATCCTAATAGAACTCCTAGACCCAGTCCTTATTCTCCAGGAGGTGGAGCATCTCTTCAATGGGATCCTAATAGAACTCCTAGACCCAGTCCATATTCTCCAGGAGGTGGAGCATCTCTTCAATGGGATCCTAATAGAACTCCTAAACCCCAGTCCTTATTCTCCAGGAGGTGGAGCATCTCTTCAATGGGATCCTAATAGAACTCCTAACCCCAGTCCATATTCTCCAGGAGGTGGAGCATCTCTTCAATGGGATCCTAATAGAACTCCTAAACCCCAGTCCTTATTCTCCAGGAGGTGGAGCATCTCTTCAATGGGATCCTAATAGAACTCCTAAACCCAGTTATGCAATGATGTCATTTGTCAACTCTTTGATGATGAAATGTACCAACCTCCTGTGGGGTTCAGTAACCCAGTTCTGTTCCTTCCTCTTCTCTTTCTAAGTGTGCACTCGTTCCCGCTAACTAAAGGATTTAAAAGGCCTTTGATTGGTGCAAGTGGCTGGAGGGAGTTTCCACCACCTTTTTCCTAAAACATGTCGCTTCGTTTTTTAATCCACGAGAGGAAGTGAACTAGTGCACACTTCAAGGGAAGGGGACTTAAATGGAAATGGCATCAGGGCCTTGGTTATGATTTCAGGGCTGTAGTCATGACATCAAGGCTGTAGTCATGACATCAAGGCTGTAGTCATGACATCAGGGCTGTAGTCATGACATCAGGGCTGTAGTCATGGCATCAGGGCATCAGGGCTGTAGTCATGACATCAGGGCTGTAGTCATGAAAGCAGGGCCGTAGTCATGACATCAAGGCCGTAGTCATGACATCAAGGCTGTAGTCATGACATCAGGGCTGTAGTCACTAGGCCCCAAAAATAATACTGAATACTTGTCAAAAAATAAACACTTATTTTCTGTTATAATTTTTTTTTTACTGTCTAAACTAATGAATATGACTCTGTCTGTGTCTGTATCTCATCCTAGTGTAGACTACTGATGACAGGTCTGTATCTCATCCTAGTATAGACTACTGATGACAGGTCTGTATCTCATCCTAGTATAGACTACTGATGACAGGTCTGTATCTCATCCTAGTATAGACTACTGATGACAGGTCTGTATCTCATCCTAGTGTAGAATACTGATGACAGGTCTGTATCTCATCCTAGTATAGACTACTGATGACAGGTCTGTATCTCATCCTAGTGTAGACTACTGATGACAGGTCTGTATCTCATCCTAGTATAGACTACTGATGACAGGTCTGTATCTCATCCTAGTATAGACTACTGATGACAGGTCTGTATCTCATCCTAGTATAGACTACTGATGACAGGTCTGTATCTCATCCTAGTATAGACTACTGATGACAGGTCTGTATCTCATCCTAGTATAGACTACTGATGACAGGTCTGTATCTCATCCTAGTATAGACTACTGATGACAGGTCTGTATCTCATCCTAGTATAGAATACTGATGACAGGTCTGTATCTCATCCTAGTATAGACTACTGATGACAGGTCTGTATCTCATCCTAGTATAGACTACTGATGACAGGTCTGTATCTCATCCTAGTATATACTAGTGATGACAGGTCTGTATCTCATCCTAGTATAGACTACTGATGACAGGTCTGTATCTCATCCTAGTGTAGACTACTGATGACAGGTCTGTATCTCATCCTAGTATAGACTACTGATGACAGGTCTGTATCTCATCCTAGTATAGACTACTGATGACAGGTCTGTATCTCATCCTAGTATAGACTACTGATGACAGGTCTGTATCTCATCCTAGTGTAGACTACTGATGACAGGTCTGTATCTCATCCTAGTATAGACTACTGATGACAGGTCTGTATCTCATCCTAGTGTAGACTACTGATGACAGGTCTGTATCTCATCCTAGTGTAGACTACTGATGACAGGTCTGTATCTCATCCTAGTATAGACTACTGATGACAGGTCTGTGTTCCAAACTTAACTCTATATTGTACACTACTTTGGACTTTGGACCTATAGTGTTCCATTCTGGAATCAATTAGGTTCCACTAAATGGGAATAGTGTTCCATTCTGGAATCAATTAGGTTCCACTAAATGGGAATAG
>NC_092091.1:86968255-86970755 GCF_045679555.1 Salvelinus alpinus | reverse complement strand
GCCGGTGTGGGTCGGTTTGTGTTTTTCATCTACTGGTTATTTGGACAAATCCCGAATTCGCAGGTGTTGCCCGTAACTTGCAGGGAGAGAGAGAGATAAAGATAAAAATAGAATAGTTAATGTATAGATGTCAAAAAGAGAGATGTGATTACAAAGTTTAGAATGAGCCTGTGAGACAAAAATAATTCATAGAGGCTGTGAGACTTGGAGAATTAAGAGGTAGAGGCTGTGAGACTTGGAGAATTACGAGGTAGAGGCTGTGAGGCTTGGAGAATTAAGAGGTAGAGGCTGTGAGACTTGGAGAATTACGAGGTAGAGGCTGTGAGACTTGGAGAATTACGAGGTAGAGGCTGTGAGACACGGAGAATTACGAGGTAGAGGCTGTGAGACTTGGAGAATTACGAGATAGAGGCTGTGAGACTTGGAGAATTACGAGGTAGAGGCTGTGAGACACGGAGAATTACGAGGTAGAGGCTGTGAGACTTGGAGAATTACGAGGTAGAGGCTGTGAGACTTGGAGAATTACGAGGTAGAGGCTCTGAGACTTGGAGAATTACGAGATAGAGGCTGTGAGACTTGGAGAATTAAGAGGTAGAGGCTGTGAGACTTGGAGAATTAAGAGATAGAGGCTGTGAGACACGGAGAATTAAGAGGTAGAGGCTGTGAGACTTGGAGAATTACGAAGTAGAGGCTGTGAGGCTTGGAGATTTAAGAGGTAGAGGCTGTGAGACTTGGAGAATTACGAGATAGAGGCTGTGAGACATGGAGAATTTAGAGGTAGAGGCTGTGAGACTTGAAGAATTAAGAGGTAGAGGGTGTGAGACTTGGAGAATTACGAGATAGAGGCTGTGAGCCTTGGAGAATTAAGAGGTAGAGGCTGTGAGACTTGGAGAATTACGAGGTAGAGACTGTGAGTCTTGGAGAATTAAGAGGTAGAGCCTGTGAGATTTGGAGAATTAAGAGGTAGAGGCTGTGAGACTTGGAGAATTAAGAGGTAGAGGCTGTGAGACTTGGAGAATTAAGAGGTAGAGGCTGTGAGTCTTGGAGAATTACGAGGTAGAGGCTGTGAGAGTTGGAGAATTACGAGGTAGAGGCTGTGAGACTTGGAGAATTACGAGGTAGAGGCTGTGAGACTTGGAGAATTACGAGGTAGAGGCTGTGAGACTTGGAGAATTACGAGGTAGAGGCTGTGAGACTTGGAGAATTAAGAGGTAGAGGCTCTGAGACTTGGAGAATTACGAGGTAGAGGCTGTGAGACTTGGAGAATTACGAGGTAGAGGCTGTGAGACTTGGAGAATTACGAGGTAGAGACTGTGAGTCTTGGAGAATTACGAGGTAGAGGCTGTGAGACTTGGAGAATTACGAGGTAGAGGGTGTGAGACTTGGAGAATTACGAGGTAGAGGCTGTGAGTCTTGGAGAATTACGAGGTAGAGGCTGTGAGACTTGGAGAATTACGAGGTAGAGGCTGTGAGTCTTGGAGAATTACGAGGTAGAGGCTGTGAGACACGGAGAATTACGAGGTAGAGGCTGTGAGTCTTGGAGAATTACGAGGTAGAGGCTGTGAGACTTGGAGAATTACGAAGTAGAGGCTGTGAGACTTGGAGAATTACGAGGTAGAGGCTGTGAGACTTGGAGAATTACGAGGTAGAGGCTGTGAGACTTGGAGAATTACGAGGTAGAGGCTGTGAGAGTTGGAGAATTACGAGGTAGAGGCTGTGAGACTTGGAGAATTACGAGGTAGAGACTGTGAGACTTGGAGAATTACGAGGTAGAGGCTGTGAGAGTTGGAGAATTACGAGGTAGAGGCTGTGAGACTTGGAGAATTACGAGGTAGAGGCTTTGAGAGTTGGAGAATTACGAGGTAGAGGCTGTGAGACTTGGAGAATTACGAGGTAGAGGCTGTGAGAGTTGGAGAATTACGAGGTAGAGGCTGTGAGACTTGGAGAATTACGAGGTAGAGGGCTGTGAGACTTGGAGAATTACGAGGTAGAGGCTGTGAGACTTGGAGAATTACGAGGTAGAGGCTGTGAGACTTGGAGAATTACGAGGTAGAGGCTGTGAGTCTTGGAGAATTACGAGGTAGAGGCTGTGAGACTTGGAGAATTACGAGGTAGAGGCTGTGAGTCTTGGAGAATTACGAGGTAGAGGCTGTGAGACACGGAGAATTACGAGGTAGAGGCTGTGAGTCTTGGAGAATTACGAGGTAGAGGCTGTGAGACTTGGAGAATTACGAGGTAGAGGCTGTGAGACTTGGAGAATTACGAGGTAGAGGCTGTGAGACTTGGAGAATTACGAGGTAGAGGCTGTGAGACTTGGAGAATTACGAGGTAGAGGCTGTGAGAGTTGGAGAATTACGAGGTAGAGGCTGTGAGACTTGGAGAATTACGAGGTAGAGACTGTGAGACTTGGAGAATTACGAGGTAGAGGCTGTGAGAGTTGGAGAATTACGAGGTAGAGGCTGTGAGACTTGGAGAATTACGAGGTAGAGACTGTGAGACT
>NC_092091.1:86950755-86960755 GCF_045679555.1 Salvelinus alpinus | reverse complement strand
AGCCACTCATTCCAGGGTTTTTCTTTATTTTTACTATGTTCTACTTTGGAGAATAATAGTGAAGACATCAGAACTATGAAATAACACATATGGAATCATGTATTAACCAAAAAATTTAAACAAATCAAAATATGTTTATATTTGAGATTCTTCAAAGTATCCACCCTTTGCCTTGATGACAGTTTTGCACACTCTTGGGATTCTCTCAACCAGATTCATGAAGTAGTCACCTGGAATGCTTTTCAATTAACAGGTGTGCCTTCTTAATTAAATGATAATTTGTGGAATTTCTTTCCTTCTTAATTAATGTGTTTGAGCCAATAAGTTGTGCTGTGACAAGGTAGGGGGGGTATACAGAAGATATTTGGGAAAAGACCAAGTCCAAGAACAGCTCAAATCAGCAAAGAGAAACGGCAGTCCATCATTACTTTAAGACATGAAGGTCAGTCAATATCAAAAATGTCAAGAACTTTTAAAGTTTGTCCAAGTTCAGTCGCAAAAACAATCAAGCACTATGATGAAACTGGCTCCCATGAGGACCGCCACAGTACAGGAAGACCCAGAGTTACCTCTGCTGCAGAGGATAAGTTCATTAGAGTTACCAGCCTCAGAAATTGCAGCCCAAATAAATGCTTCACAGAGTTCAAGTAACAGACACATCTCAACATCAACTGTTCAGAGGAGACTGTGTGAATCAGGCCTTCATGGTTGAATTGCTGCAAAGAAACCCCTACTAAAGGACACCAAGAAGAAGAAGAGACTTGCTTGGGCCAAGAAACACAAGCAATGGACATTAGACCAGTGGAAATCTGTCCTTTGGTCTGATGAGTCCAAATGTGAGATTTTTGTTTCCAACCAAAAATTTGGAAGAGTAGATGAACAGATGATCTGTGTGGTTCCCACCGTGAAGCATGGAGGAGGAGGTGTGATGGTGTGAGGGTGCTTTGCTGGTGAAACTGTCTTGGATCTATTAAGAATTCAAGGCACACTTAACCAGCATGGCTACCACTGCATTCTTCAGCGATACGCCATCCCATCTGGTTTGCACTTAGTGGGACTATCATTTGTTTTTCAGCAGGACAATGACCCAACACACCTCCATGCTGTGTAAGGGCTATTTGACCAATAATGAGAGTTACTGCTGCATCAGATAACCTGGCCTCCACAATCACCTGACTTCAACCAAATTGAGATGGTTTGGCATGAGTCAGACTGCAGAGTGAAGGAATAGCAGCCAACAAGTGCTCAGCATATGTGGGAACTCCTTTCAAGACTGTTGGAAAAGCATTTCTAAATGGATTGAACATGCAACATTTTGATCCAAAGTCAAGGATTGCACCCATCCACCACCCCAATCCACAATGCCCTTGCAAAACCCAAGCCTCCTTGATGATAATCGCACCCTACTGTTGCCCCTAGTGGTTGGTTTTGAAGGCATTTCCTGACTTCCTCAGTACACGGACAGACGTCTGATTTTCAAGTCAATGTGGAGCTATCTGGATGAGTTTGTTTTTGCTTCTCTGACAGAGTGATACATGGAATGTCTATGAGACAGAGATATTGAATGTCTGAGACAGAGATATTGGATGTCTGAGACAGAGATATTGAATGTCTATGAGACAGACATATTGAATGTCTGAGACAGAGATATTGAATGTCTATGAGACAGAGATATTGAACGTCTATGAGACAGAGATATTGAACGTCTATGAGACTGAGATATTGAATGTCTATGAGACAGAGATATTGAATGTCTGAGATAGAGATATTGAATGTCTAGAAGACAGAGAGATATTGCATTTTCTGAGCAACTGAGAGACTGAAAGATATTGTCACGCCCTGACCTTAGAGATCCTTTTTATGTCTCTATTTTGGTTGGTCAGGGCGTGAGTTGGGGTGGGCATTCTATGTTGTGTGTTCTATGTTTTCTATTTCTATGTGTTTGGCCGGGTATGGTTCTCAATCAGAGGCAGCTGTCTATTGTTGTCTCTGATTGGGAACCATACTTAGGTAGCATTTTCCCACCTGTGTTTGGTGGGTAGTTGTTTTCTGTTTTGTGTTGTTGCATCTTACAGGACTGTTTCAATTTTCGTTTATTCACTTTGTTATTTTGTATTTAGTGTTCAGTTTTCAATAAAGCATGAACACTTACCACGCTGCGTTTTGGTCCAATACTTCCTGTTCATCAGACGAAGAAGATCGTTACAGATATTGATTTTTTGAGAGACTGGGAGACTGTGAGATATTGAATTTCTGAGAGACTGAGAGATATTGAATTTCTGAGAGACTGGGAGATATTGATTTTTTGAGAGACTGGAGGATATTGAATTTCTGAGAGACTGAGAGATATTGAATTTCTGAGATAGTGAATATCTGAGAGACTAAGAGACTGGGAGATATTGAATATCTGAGCGACTGAGCGATATTGAATTTCTGAGAGACTGAGAGATATTGAATATCTGAGAGACTGAGCGATATTGAATTTCTGAGAGACTGGGAGATATTGAATATCTGAGAGACTGAGAGATAGTGAATATCTGAGAGACTGAGAGATAGTGAATATCTGAGAGACTGGGAGATATTGAATATCTGAGAGACTGGGAGATATTGAGTTTCTGAGAGACTGAGAGATATTGAATGTATGACAGTGAGGGAGACGTGTATATCTGAGAGACTGAGAGATAGTGAATGTATGACAGTGAGGGAGACGTGTATATCTGAGAGACTGAGAGATATTGAATGTATGACAGTGAGGGAGACGTGTATATCTGAGAGACTGAGAGATATTGAATGTATGACAGTGAGGGAGACGTGTATATCTGAGAGACTGAGAGATATTGAATGTATGACAGTGAGGGAGACGTGTATATCTGAGAGACTGAGAGATATTGAATGTATGACAGTGAGGGAGACGTGTATATCTGAGAGACTGAGAGATATTGAATGTATGACAGTGAGGGAGACGTGTATATCTGAGAGACTGAGCGATATTGAATGTATGACAGTGAGGGAGACGTGTATATCTGAGAGACTGAGCGATATTGAATGTATGACAGTGAGGGAGACGTGTATATCTGAGAGACTGAGAGATATTGAATGTATGACAGTGAGGGAGACGTGTATATCTGAGAGACTGAGAGATATTGAATGTATGACAGTGAGGGAGACGTGTATATCTGAGAGACTGAGCGATATTGAATGTATGACAGTGAGGGAGACGTGTATATCTGAGAGACTGAGAGATATTGAATGTATGACAGTGAGGGAGACGTGTATATCTGAGAGACTGAGAGATATTGAATGTATGACAGTGAGGGAGACGTGTATATCTGAGAGACTGAGAGATATTGAATGTATGACAGTGAGGGAGACGTGTATATCTGAGAGACTGAGCGATATTGAATGTATGACAGTGAGGGAGACGTGTATATCTGAGAGACTGAGAGATATTGAATGTATGACAGTGAGGGAGACGTGTATATCTGAGAGACTGAGAGATATTGAATGTATGACAGTGAGGGAGACGTGTATATCTGAGAGACTGAGAGATATTGAATGTATGACAGTGAGGGAGACGTGTATATCTGAGAGACTGAGAGATATTGAATGTATGACAGTGAGGGAGACGTGTATATCTGAGAGACTGAGCGATATTGAATGTATGACAGTGAGGGAGACGTGTATATCTGAGAGACTGAGCGATATTGAATGTATGACAGTGAGGGAGACGTGTATATCTGAGAGACTGAGCGATATTGAATGTATGACAGTGAGGGAGACGTGTATATCTGAGAGACTGAGCGATATTGAATGTATGACAGTGAGGGAGACGTGTATATCTGAGAGACTGAGCGATATTGAATGTATGACAGTGAGGGAGACGTGTATATCTGAGAGACTGAGAGATATTGAATGTATGACAGTGAGGGAGACGTGTATATCTGAGAGACTGAGAGATATTGAATGTATGACAGTGAGGGAGACGTGTATATCTGAGAGACTGAGAGATATTGAATGTATGACAGTGAGGGAGACGTGTATATCTGAGAGACTGAGCGATATTGAATGTATGACAGTGAGGGAGACGTGTATATCTGAGAGACTGAGCGATATTGAATGTATGACAGTGAGGGAGACGTGTATATCTGAGAGACTGAGCGATATTGAATGTATGACAGTGAGGGAGACGTGTATATCTGAGAGACTGAGAGATATTGAATGTATGACAGTGAGGGAGACGTGTATATCTGAGAGACTGAGCGATATTGAATGTATGACAGTGAGGGAGACGTGTATATCTGAGAGACTGAGAGATATTGAATGTATGACAGTGAGGGAGACGTGTATATCTGAGAGACTGAGAGATATTGAATGTATGACAGTGAGGGAGACGTGTATATCTGAGAGACTGAGAGATATTGAATGTATGACAGTGAGGGAGACGTGTATATCTGAGAGACTGAGCGATATTGAATGTATGACAGTGAGGGAGACGTGTATATCTGAGAGACTGAGAGATATTGAATGTATGACAGTGAGGGAGACGTGTATATCTGAGAGACTGAGAGATATTGAATGTATGACAGTGAGGGAGACGTGTATATCTGAGAGACTGAGAGATATTGAATGTATGACAGTGAGGGAGACGTGTATATCTGAGAGACTGAGAGATATTGAATGTATGACAGTGAGGGAGACGTGTATATCTGAGAGACTGAGAGATATTGAATGTATGACAGTGAGGGAGACGTGTATATCTGAGAGACTGAGAGATATTGAATGTATGACAGTGAGGGAGACGTGTATATCTGAGAGACTGAGAGATATTGAATGTATGACAGTGAGGGAGACGTGTATATCTGAGAGACTGAGAGATATTGAATGTATGACAGTGAGGGAGACGTGTATATCTGAGAGACTGAGAGATATTGAATGTATGACAGTGAGGGAGACGTGTATATCTGAGAGACTGAGAGATATTGAATGTATGACAGTGAGGGAGACGTGTATATCTGAGAGACTGAGAGATATTGAATGTATGACAGTGAGGGAGACGTGTATATCTGAGAGACTGAGAGATATTGAATGTATGACAGTGAGGGAGACGTGTATATCTGAGAGACTGAGCGATATTGAATGTATGACAGTGAGGGAGACGTGTATATCTGAGAGACTGAGAGATATTGAATGTATGACAGTGAGGGAGACGTGTATATCTGAGAGACTGAGAGATATTGAATGTATGACAGTGAGGGAGACGTGTATATCTGAGAGACTGAGAGATATTGAATGTATGACAGTGAGGGAGACGTGTATATCTGAGAGACTGAGAGATATTGAATGTATGACAGTGAGGGAGACGTGTATATCTGAGAGACTGAGAGATATTGAATGTATGACAGTGAGGGAGACGTGTATATCTGAGAGACTGAGAGATATTGAATGTATGACAGTGAGGGAGACGTGTATATCTGAGAGACTGAGCGATATTGAATGTATGACAGTGAGGGAGACGTGTATATCTGAGAGACTGAGAGATATTGAATGTATGACAGTGAGGGAGACGTGTATATCTGAGAGACTGAGAGATATTGAATGTATGACAGTGAGGGAGACGTGTATATCTGAGAGACTGAGAGATATTGAATGTATGACAGTGAGGGAGACGTGTATATCTGAGAGACTGAGAGATATTGAATGTATGACAGTGAGGGAGACGTGTATATCTGAGAGACTGAGAGATATTGAATGTATGACAGTGAGGGAGACGTGTATATCTGAGAGACTGAGAGATATTGAATGTATGACAGTGAGGGAGACGTGTATATCTGAGAGACTGAGAGATATTGAATGTATGACAGTGAGGGAGACGTGTATATCTGAGAGACTGAGAGATATTGAATGTATGACAGTGAGGGAGACGTGTATATCTGAGAGACTGAGAGATATTGAATGTATGACAGTGAGGGAGACGTGTATATCTGAGAGACTGAGAGATATTGAATGTATGACAGTGAGGGAGACGTGTATATCTGAGAGACTGAGAGATATTGAATGTATGACAGTGAGGGAGACGTGTATATCTGAGAGACTGAGCGATATTGAATGTATGACAGTGAGGGAGACGTGTATATCTGAGAGACTGAGAGATATTGAATGTATGACAGTGAGGGAGACGTGTATATCTGAGAGACTGAGAGATATTGAATGTATGACAGTGAGGGAGACGTGTATATCTGAGAGACTGAGAGATATTGAATGTATGACAGTGAGGGAGACGTGTATATCTGAGAGACTGAGAGATATTGAATGTATGACAGTGAGGGAGACGTGTATATCTGAGAGACTGAGAGATATTGAATGTATGACAGTGAGGGAGACGTGTATATCTGAGAGACTGAGAGATATTGAATGTATGACAGTGAGGGAGACGTGTATATCTGAGAGACTGAGAGATATTGAATGTATGACAGTGAGGGAGACGTGTATATCTGAGAGACTGAGAGATATTGAATGTATGACAGTGAGGGAGACGTGTATATCTGAGAGACTGAGAGATATTGAATGTATGACAGTGAGGGAGACGTGTATATCTGAGAGACTGAGAGATATTGAATGTATGACAGTGAGGGAGACGTGTATATCTGAGAGACTGAGAGATATTGAATGTATGACAGTGAGGGAGACGTGTATATCTGAGAGACTGAGCGATATTGAATGTATGACAGTGAGGGAGACGTGTATATCTGAGAGACTGAGAGATATTGAATGTATGACAGTGAGGGAGACGTGTATATCTGAGAGACTGAGAGATATTGAATGTATGACAGTGAGGGAGACGTGTATATCTGAGAGACTGAGAGATATTGAATGTATGACAGTGAGGGAGACGTGTATATCTGAGAGACTGAGAGATATTGAATGTATGACAGTGAGGGAGACGTGTATATCTGAGAGACTGAGAGATATTGAATGTATGACAGTGAGGGAGACGTGTATATCTGAGAGACTGAGAGATATTGAATGTATGACAGTGAGGGAGACGTGTATATCTGAGAGACTGAGAGATATTGAATGTATGACAGTGAGGGAGACGTGTATATCTGAGAGACTGAGCGATATTGAATGTATGACAGTGAGGGAGACGTGTATATCTGAGAGACTGAGCGATATTGAATGTATGACAGTGAGGGAGACGTGTATATCTGAGAGACTGAGCGATATTGAATGTATGACAGTGAGGGAGACGTGTATATCTGAGAGACTGAGCGATATTGAATGTATGACAGTGAGGGAGACGTGTATATCTGAGAGACTGAGCGATATTGAATGTATGACAGTGAGGGAGACGTGTATATCTGAGAGACTGAGAGATATTGAATGTATGACAGTGAGGGAGACGTGTATATCTGAGAGACTGAGAGATATTGAATGTATGACAGTGAGGGAGACGTGTATATCTGAGAGACTGAGAGATATTGAATGTATGACAGTGAGGGAGACGTGTATATCTGAGAGACTGAGCGATATTGAATGTATGACAGTGAGGGAGACGTGTATATCTGAGAGACTGAGCGATATTGAATGTATGACAGTGAGGGAGACGTGTTTATCTGAGAGACTGAGAGATATTGAATGTATGACAGTGAGGGAGACGTGTATATCTGAGAGACTGAGAGATATTGAATGTATGACAGTGAGGGAGACGTGTATATCTGAGAGACTGAGCGATATTGAATGTATGACAGTGAGGGAGACGTGTATATCTGAGAGACTGAGAGATATTGAATGTATGACAGTGAGGGAGACGTGTATATCTGAGAGACTGAGAGATATTGAATGTATGACAGTGAGGGAGACGTGTATATCTGAGAGACTGAGAGATATTGAATGTATGACAGTGAGGGAGACGTGTATATCTGAGAGACTGAGCGATATTGAATGTATGACAGTGAGGGAGACGTGTATATCTGAGAGACTGAGAGATATTGAATGTATGACAGTGAGGGAGACGTGTATATCTGAGAGACTGAGAGATATTGAATGTATGACAGTGAGGGAGACGTGTATATCTGAGAGACTGAGAGATATTGAATGTATGACAGTGAGGGAGACGTGTATATCTGAGAGACTGAGAGATATTGAATGTATGACAGTGAGGGAGACGTGTATATCTGAGAGACTGAGAGATATTGAATGTATGACAGTGAGGGAGACGTGTATATCTGAGAGACTGAGAGATATTGAATGTATGACAGTGAGGGAGACGTGTATATCTGAGAGACTGAGAGATATTGAATGTATGACAGTGAGGGAGACGTGTATATCTGAGAGACTGAGAGATATTGAATGTATGACAGTGAGGGAGACGTGTATATCTGAGAGACTGAGAGATATTGAATGTATGACAGTGAGGGAGACGTGTATATCTGAGAGACTGAGAGATATTGAATGTATGACAGTGAGGGAGACGTGTATATCTGAGAGACTGAGAGATATTGAATGTATGACAGTGAGGGAGACGTGTATATCTGAGAGACTGAGAGATATTGAATGTATGACAGTGAGGGAGACGTGTATATCTGAGAGACTGAGCGATATTGAATGTATGACAGTGAGGGAGACGTGTATATCTGAGAGACTGAGAGATATTGAATGTATGACAGTGAGGGAGACGTGTATATCTGAGAGACTGAGAGATATTGAATGTATGACAGTGAGGGAGGCGTGTATATCTGAGAGACTGAGAGATATTGAATGTATGACAGTGAGGGAGACGTGTATATCTGAGAGACTGAGAGATATTGAATGTATGACAGTGAGGGAGACGTGTATATCTGAGAGACTGAGAGATATTGAATGTATGACAGTGAGGGAGACGTGTATATCTGAGAGACTGAGAGATATTGAATGTATGACAGTGAGGGAGACGTGTATATCTGAGAGACTGAGCGATATTGAATGTATGACAGTGAGGGAGACGTGTATATCTGAGAGACTGAGAGATATTGAATGTATGACAGTGAGGGAGACGTGTATATCTGAGAGACTGAGAGATATTGAATGTATGACAGTGAGGGAGACGTGTATATCTGAGAGACTGAGAGATATTGAATGTATGACAGTGAGGGAGACGTGTATATCTGAGAGACTGAGAGATATTGAATGTATGACAGTGAGGGAGACGTGTATATCTGAGAGACTGAGAGATATTGAATGTATGACAGTGAGGGAGACGTGTATATCTGAGAGACTGAGAGATATTGAATGTATGACAGTGAGGGAGACGTGTATATCTGAGAGACTGAGAGATATTGAATGTATGACAGTGAGGGAGACGTGTATATCTGAGAGACTGAGAGATATTGAATGTATGACAGTGAGGGAGACGTGTATATCTGAGAGACTGAGAGATATTGAATGTATGACAGTGAGGGAGACGTGTATATCTGAGAGACTGAGAGATATTGAATGTATGTGAGTGAGGGAGACGTGTATATCTGAGAGACTGAGAGATATTGAATGTATGACAGTGAGGGAGACGTGTATATCTGAGAGACTGAGAGATATTGAATGTATGACAGTGAGGGAGACGTGTATATCTGAGAGACTGAGCGATATTGAATGTATGACAGTGAGGGAGACGTGTATATCAGAGAGACTGAGAGATATTGAATGTATGACAGTGAGGGAGACGTGTATATCAGAGAGACTGAGAGATATTGAATGTATGACAGTGAGGGAGACGTGTATATCTGAGAGACTGAGAGATATTGAATGTATGACAGTGAGGGAGACGTGTATATCTGAGAGACTGAGAGATATTGAATGTATGACAGTGAGGGAGACGTGTATATCTGAGAGACTGAGAGATATTGAATTTCTGAGAGACTGAGAGATATTGAATGTATGACAGTGAGGGAGACGTGTATATCAGAGAGACTGAGAGATAGTGAATGTATGACAGTGAGGGAGACGTGTATATCTGAGAGACTGAGAG
>NC_092091.1:86928255-86948255 GCF_045679555.1 Salvelinus alpinus | reverse complement strand
AATCCTTTCCTCTTTCTCTCTCCTCCCTCTCTCTCCCTCTTTCCCCTTTCCTCTCCTCTCTCCCTCTTTCCTCTTTCATCCTCTCTCTCTCTCTCTCTCTCTCTCTCTCTCTTTTTTTCTCTCTCTCTCTTTCCCCTTCCATCTCTCTCTCTCTCTCTCTCTCTTTCCCCTTCCATCTCTCTCTCTCTCTCTCTCTCTCTCTCTCTCTCTCTCTTTCCCCTTCCATCTCTCTCTCTCTCTCTCTCTCCTCTTCCATCCTCTCTCTCTCTCTCTCTCTCTCTCTCTCTCTCTCTCTCTTTCCCCTTCTCTCTCTCTCTCTCTCTCTCTCTCTTTCCCCTTCCATCTCTCTCTCTCTCTCTCTCTTTCCCCTTCCATCTCTCGCTCTCTCTCTCTCTCTCTCTTCCATCTCTCTCTCTCTCTCTCTCTCTGTCATCTTCCATCCTTTCTCCTCTCTCTCTCTCTTGCAGTGCATGTTGGGAGTTTTTTGGAGTTTTGAGTGTTTTGTGTGGAGGACTCTGTCCAAACTAACGTTCTTTATTCTGTTCTTGTTCTTTTCTTTACATGTGTATTTTCTATGGTGGAGGGTTAACGGACTATTTGTTTTAGCGGTATCCACACGTCTTTTCCAGGTTCAGGTGGAAGAGGAGTTAATTTCCTGGGGTTTGGAAGCTGTATAGTTTATTTCTGGCACTGTGGCTTTTTGAGCTTTGCTATTGGTCTCTTTCTTTGCTGGCTTTTCTCCCACTTCTTATGGAGACTCTACGGGTAGGCTCGCTTAATATAAATGGCACCAGAGATTTTTATTTATTTATTTATTTCACCTTTATTTAACCAGGTAGGCAAGTTGAGAACAAGTTCTCATTTACAATTGCGACCTGGCCAAGATAAAGCAAAGCAGTTCGACACGTACAACAACACAGAGTTACACATGGAGTAAAACAAACATACAGTCAATAATACAGTAGAAAAATAGGTCTATATACAATGTGAGCAAATGAGGTGAGATAAGCGAGGTAAAGGCAAAAAAAAGGCCATGGTGGCGAAGTAAATACAATATAGCAAGTAAAACACTGGAATGGTAGATTTGCAGTGGAAGAATGTGCAAGTAGAGATAGAAATAATGGGGTGCAAAGGAGTAAAATAAATAAATACAGTAGGTGGCTAAATTATAGATGGGCTATGTACAGGTGCAGTAATCTGTGAGCTGCTCTGACAGCAGGTGCTTAAAGCTAGTGAGGGAGATAAGTGTTTCCAGTTTCAGAGATTTTTGTAGTTCGTTCCAGTCATTGGCAGGAGAGAACTGGAAGGAGAGGCGGCCATAGGAAGAATTGGTTTTGGGGGTGACCAGAGAGATATACCTGCTGGAAAGAGGAGTGTGTTGGGTGAATATGTAAAACAACAAAAAGTACAGGTGCTGTTTCTGCAGGAGACACATAGTGATGTGGTGAATGAAGTAGATTGGGGGCTCTGGTGGAAAGGGGCAAGTGTGTTGAGCCATGGGACAAATCTTAGTGCAGGGGTGGCAGTCCTTTTTGCACCGGGTCTGGCTGTAAAAATGTGCTCCTCAAAGGAGGGGTGTAGGGGTAGGTTGCTTGTTGTAAAAGCAGAAATGAACAACATGGGTTTTGTCTTTATAAATGTGTATGCGCCTAACACAGGGAGAGAGAGGGGGGTTCTGTTAGGGTGTCTTAGACAGGAACTCTCACAGGTAGCGCCTGAGGAGACACTGGTGGTCGGAGGGGACTGGAACTGTACAATGGATTTTACTAAAGACAGAAATGGGGAAGAGCCTCATTCAGTGTCAGTGGGAGTGTTAAGGGACATCATTAATCAGTTCGACCTAGTGGATGTTTGGAGAACTAAACATCCCAACACAAGACAGTATACATGGGTGAAGGTTTTTGAGGCTAGGGGGAGTGCAGCCCGACTTGATCGGTTTTACATGTCTAGGAATCAGAGCAATAGGCTGCTGGGTGCTACCATTCTCCCAGTGGGGTTTTCGGATCACCACATAACCATGGCTCGACTGTCTATTTCACCAGGGCCTCGGCATGCATCTTATTGGAGGTTTAATGTAAAGCTCTTACAAGATGGCACGTTTTGCTCAGGTTTCCAGACCTTTTGGGAAAGGTGGGGGCAGCGAAGAGAGGAGTATGAGTCTCTGAGTCAATGGTGGGATGTGGGGAAAGTGCAAATTCGGCTTTTCTGTCAACAGTACACAGCTCTCTCATCCTCAGAGGCTAGGAGAGTATTGGGGGAACTAGAGCGGCGTATTAGTGAGATGGAGGTAGAGATGGTGGGGCAAGGCGATGTAGGCCTCCAGGCTAATTTAGCTGAATTACGTAGGGACCTGGGCAGTTTTTTCCAGGTTAAAGCAAAGGGAGCACTTGTAAGAGCTAGGTTCTCCATGCTCAAGGAGATGGATGCTCCCAGCTCCTTCTTCTTTGGTTTGATAAGACAGAGCAGTGAAGCCAAGGGTATGCATTGTCTACGGCTGTCTGATGGGCGGGTGACCTCTGTGGTGGGTGAGATGCGGAGCTCACTGAGGAGTTTTATACTGAATTGTATAGGGCAGAACTGTGTGATCCTATGTGTGCTCAGGTCTTGTTCGCAGGACTCCCTAAGCTCTCTCTGGCACAGAGGGATGAAATGGACATTCCTCTGTTGTCCCATGAACTGGCAGAGGCCGTAACCCAGATGTCCCCCGGTCGTGGACCGGGGGTCGATGGACTCCCAGTGGAGTTTTATAAACAATTCTGGGGAATAATTGGACCGGACTTCTTTTGCGTGTTGTGTGAAAGCGTCAGGGTAGGAGAGTTGCCGATGAGCTGCCGTCGGGCGGCTCTGACTCTCCTGCCCAAAAAAGGGGACTTGTGTGAACTTAAGAACTGGAGGCCTGTGGCATTACTCTGTGCGGACAACAAGATGTTTGCCAAGGTCCTCTCTAACAGACTGAAGTCCCGTTTGGACTCGATAGTACATAAGGACCAAACATATCGTGTACCGGGACGCTCAATCCCGGAACAACTTGTTCTTAATCAGGGACATGTTGGACTTGTCGAGAGGTTCTAATGTGACCTTTGAACTGGTCTCTTTAGATCAACAGAAGGCTTTTGATAGAGTGGATAATGAGTATCTGTTTAATGTGATGTCTGTGTTTGGGTTTGGGAAGAGTTTTGTGACCTGTGTGAAGCTGTTGTATGCTGGGGCGTCGTGGGAGGACAGGGGTGTCCTTTCTGTGTTACGAGAGAAACTGTGATTCATGTGTTTTCTGTGTGAGCCAGGTTAATGCCATTAATGTCTCTGTTGGAATGTACTAATACTGCTGGGATGTCTGTGTGAGAGGTTGGGGGTGGGTTTTACTGTTGGGATGTCTGTGTGAGAGGTTGGGTGGGTTTTACTGCTGGGATGTCTGTGTGAGAGGTTGGGGTAGGTTTTACTGCTGGGATGTCTGTGTGAGAGGTTGGGGTGGGTTTTACTGCTGGGATGTCTGTGTGAGAGGTTGGGGTGTGTTTTACTGTTGGGATGTCTGTGTGAGAGGTTGGGGTGGGTTTTACTGTTGGGATGTCTGTGTGAGAGGTTGGGGTGGGTTTTACTGTTGGGATGTCTGTGTGAGAGGTTGGGGGTGGGTTTTACTGTTGGGATGTCTGTGTGAGAGGTTGGGGGTGGGTTTTACTGCTGGGATGTCTGTGTGAGAGGTTGGGGGTGGGTTTTACTGTTGGGATGTCTGTGTGAGAGGTTGGGGGTGGGTTTTACTGTTGGGATGTCTGTGTGAGAGGTTGGGGTGGGTTTTACTGTTGGGATGTCTGTGTGAGAGGTTGGGGGTGGGTTTTACTGTTGGGATGTCTGTGTGAGAGGTTGGGGTGGGTTTTTACTGCTGGGATGTCTGTGTGAGAGGTTGGGGTGGGTTTTACTGTTGGAATGTCTGTGTGAGAGGTTGGGGGTGGGTTTTACTGTTGGAATGTCTGTGTGAGAGGTTGGGGTGGGTTTTTACTGCTGGGATGTCTGTGTGAGAGGTTGGGGTGGGTTTTTACTGTTGGGATGTCTGTGTGAGAGGTTGGGGTGGGTTTTTACTGCTGGGATGTTTATAATGAGGTACAGGTATTCGAATAAGGAAAAGGCCAAATGTGTTTTGTTGAATCTTCTGTTTGCTCAGGCGAAGTTGGCTATTTGTCTAACAAGGAGGAACAGGGTCAAAGGTGGAGGGATGACAGACTCTTTACTATTGTTTAATGGGATGGTCTCTGCGCACCTTAGGGTTGAGTTTGAGTTGTATAGAATGATAAAATCTGTGGAGATGTTTGAGGAGATATGGTGTGTTGGGGGGGCTGTCTGTGTAGCTGGGGAAGATGTTCTTCCATCCTCTCTCTCTCTCTCTCTCTCTCTCTCTCTCCCTCTCTCCCTCTCTCTCTCTGTCTCTCTCTCTCTCCCTCTCTCCCTCTCTCTCTCTCTCTCCCCCCTTTATTCTCTGTTGCTCTTTCTCACATTCTATTTTAGAACCCTCCATACAGAGAGTGTGGTCAGACCTTGTTACCATGGCATTGAGAAGGGCTGCCCACTCAATATTCCCTCTCCCCATTCATCCTCACCCTTCAACCTCTCCTTCTCACCCTTCAACCCCTCCAGCTCTCCCTCACCCCTTCTCCCTCACTCCTCCACCTCTCCCCTTCCTCCCTCACTACTCCCTCATCCTTCCACTTTCTCAACTTCCTCCTCTTCTAAAAGGTCATGCCTCCCTCACTCGTCTCACCCATCAACCCATCCTCCCATCCATCTCCTTCCCTCATTCCCTCTCTCCCTCCCTCCTAAAGTTCTGGCTGGGATTTAAGGCCTCTAGTTTGTTCCAGGATAGGGAGGGAGGGAGGGAGGGAGGGAGGGAGGCTAGTTTGTTCCAGCATGATAAAGAGGATTCTGTTCATATTTTTGGCAGGAGAGATGGATTAGCAAAAAAGCTATGTCACACACACACACACACACACACACACACACACACCCACACACACACACACACACACACACACACACACACACACACACACACACACACACACACACACACACACACACACACACACACACACACACACACACACACACACTTTGATCAGAAATTAAAAGGCCAAGGTGGCAATCTATGTAATACCGTTGGGAGAACTTATGTCTATGTCAGCATGAGGGAGGGAGGGAGGGTAAGAGAGGGAGGGAGAGAAGGGGTGGAGGGAGGGGTGGAGAGAGAGAGAGAGAGAGAGAGAGAGAGACAGAGAGAGACAGAGAGACACAGAGAGAGAGAGAGAGAGAGAGAGAGAGAGAGAGAGAGAGAGAGAGAGAGGGAGAGGGAGGGAGACAGAGAGAGAGAGACAGAGAGAGAGAGAGGAGGTAGTAAAAGGCAGGAGGTGCGAGGACAAAGAAGAGAGGGATTATGCTGCATTTACCAAAGATCTTGACAGATCAAAATGAGAATGACAGAAAACTGCAGACAGGGAAAATGTTTCACAAGGTGAAAGTGTCCAATGACAAAAAAGTTAGTCACAATGGGAAAGGGCAGTTCAGAAAATACTGCCATTTAATGTGGTCTTTCCTGAGCAAATGATTTAACTATATGCCACAGTCTGAAAACACGATGAAGTTTCTTTTAAACATGCTTTTCATAATGTATACGTTTTGGATTAGTCCATTTGTTTAAAAAATATATATATATTAAGCAAAAAAGTCTATACTTTGAATAAGTCAACAGTGCTAGTGTCCTATACTAGTGTGAGTGTCCTCTCCTAGGTAGAGATAGAAACTCTAGTCAGTGTTTTACCCCAAAACTCAATTTCCCTGGCTCAGTCACCAGCTCTCTCCTAGGTAGAGATAGAAACTATATTTCCCTGGCTCAGACACCATCTCTCTCCTAGGTAGAGATATAAACTCTATTTCCCTGTCTCAGACACCAGATCTCTCCTAGGTAGAGATAGAAACTATATTTCCCTGTCTCAGACACCAGCTCTCTCCTAGGTAGAGATAGAAACTCTATTTCCCTGTCTCAGTCACCAGCTCTCTCCTAGGTAGAGATAAAAACTCTATTTCCCTGTCTCAGACACCAGCTCTCTCCTAGGTAGAGATAGAAACTATATTTCCCTGTCTCAGACACCAGCTCTCTCCTAGGTAGAGATAGAAACTCTATTTCCCTGTCTCAGTCACCAGCTCTCTCCTAGGTAGAGATAGAAACTATATTTCCCTGTCTCAGACACCAGCTCTCTCCTAGGTAGAGATATAAACTATATTTCCCTGTCTCAGTCACCAGCTCTCTCCTAGGTAGAGATAGAAACTATATTTCCCTGTCTCAGACACCAGCTCTCTCCTAGGTAGAGATATAAACTCTATTTCCCTGTCTCAGTCACCAGCTCTCTCCTAGGTAGAGATATAAACTCTATGTCCCTGTCTCAGTCACCAGCTCTCTCTAGGTAGAGATATAAACTCTATTTCCCTGGCTCAGACACCAGCTCTCTCCTAGGTAGAGATATAAACTCTATTTCTCTGTCTCAGACACCAGCTCTCTCCTAGGTAGAGATATAAACTCTATTTCTCTGTCTCAGTCACCAGCTCTCTCCTAGGTAGAGATAGAAATTATATTTCCCTGTCTCAGACACCAGCTCTCTCCTAGGTAGAGATATAAACTATTTTTCTCTGTCTCAGTCACCAGCTCTCTCCTAGGTAGAGATAGAAATTATATTTCCCTGTCTCAGACACCAGCTCTCTCCTAGGTAGAGATAGAAACTCTATTTCCCTGTCTCAGACACCAGCTCTCTCCTAGGTAGAGATATAAACTCTATTTCCCTGTCTCAGACACCAGCTCTCTCCTAGGTAGAGATAGAAACTCTATTTCCCTGTCTCAGACACCAGCTCTCTCCTAGGTAGAGATATAAACTATATTTCCCTGTCTCAGACACCAGCTCTCTCCTAGGTAGAGATAGAAACTCTATTTCCCTGTCTCAGTCACCAGCTCTCTCCTAGGTAGAGATAAAAACTCTATTTCCCTGTCTTAGACACCAGCTCTCTCCTAGGTAGAGATAGAAACTATATTTCCCTGTCTCAGACACCAGCTCTCTCCTAGGTAGAGATATAAACTCTATTTCTCTGTCTCAGTCACCAGCTCTCTCCTAGGTAGAGATAGAAACTATATTTCCCTGTCTCAGACACCAGCTCTCTCCTAGGTAGAGATATAAACTCTATTTCCCTGTCTCAGACACCAGCTCTCTCCTAGGTAGAGATAGAAACTCTATTTCCCTGTCTCAGTCACCAGCTCTCTCCTAGGTAGAGATATAAACTCTATTTCCCTGTCTCAGTCACCAGCTCTCTCCTAGGTAGAGATATAAACTCTATTTCCCTGTCTCAGACACCAGCTCTCTCCTAGGTAGAGATATAAACTCTATTTCCCTGTCTCAGACACCAGCTCTCTCCTAGGTAGAGATATAAACTCTATTTCCCTGTCTCAGACACCAGCTCTCTCCTAGGTAGAGATAGAAACTATATTTCCCTGGCTCAGTCACCAGCTCTCTCCTAGGTAGAGATATAAACTCTATTTCCCTGTCTCAGACACCAGCTCTCTCCTAGGTAGAGATAGAAACTCTATTTCCCTGTCTCAGACACCAGCTCTCTCCTAGGTAGAGATAGAAACTCTATTTCCCTGTCTCAGTCACCAGCTCTCTCCTAGGCAGAGATATAAACTATATTTCCCTGTCTCAGTCACCAGCTCTCTCCTAGGTAGAGATATAAACTCTATTTCCCTGTCTCAGACACCAGCTCTCTCCTAGGTAGAGATAGAAACTCTATTTCTCTGGCTCAGACACCAGCTCTCTCCTAGGTAGAGATAGAAACTCTATTTCTCTGTCTCAGACACCAGCTCTCTCCTAGGCAGAGATATAAACTATATTTCCCTGGCTCAGTCACCAGCTCTCAATCAATCAATCAAATGTATTTGTAAATTCCCCTTTTACATCAGCTGATGTCACAAAGTGCCACAAAGTGTCTAAAACCCCAAACAGCAAGCAATGCAGACGTAGAAGCACGGTGGCTTGGAAAAACTCCCTAGGAAGGCCTGGAACCTAGGAAGAAACCTAGAGAGGAACCAGGCTTTGAGGGGTGGCCACTCCTCTTCACGTCCGGTGAAGTGGTCAGTGTTCCACAGCTGCAGGCAGAACAGTTGAAACTGGATCAGCGGCAAGACCAGGTGGACTGGGGACAACAAGGAGTCATCAGGCCAGTTAGTCCTGAGTCATGGTTCTAGGGCTCAGGTCTTCCGAGAGAAGAGAGAGAAAGAGAGAAAAAGAGAGAGATAGAGAATTTGAGGGAGCATACTTCAATTCACACAGGACACTGGATAAGACAGGAGAAATACTCCAGATATAACAAACTGACCCTAGCCCCCCGACGCATTAACTATTGCAGCATAAATACTGGAGGCTGAGACAATAGGGGTCAGGAGACAATGTGGCCCCGTCCGACGATACCCCCGGACAGGGCCAACCAGGCAGGATATAACCCCACCCACTTTGCCAAAGCACAGCCCCCACACCACTAGAGGGATATCTTCAAACCATCAACTTACTACCCTGAGACAAGGCCGAGTATAGCCCACAAAGATCTGCCCCCACGGCACAACCCAAGGGGGGGCGCCAACCCGGACAGGATGATCACATCAGTGACTCAACCCACTCAACTGACGCACCCCCCCTAGGGGCGGCATGAAAGAGCACCAGGAAGCCTGTCACTCAGCCCCCGTACTGGGCTTAAAGGCAGAGAATCCCAGTGGAGAGAAGGGAACCGGAGAGGCAGAGACAGCAAGGGCGGTTCGTTGCTCCAGAGCCTTTTCGTTCACCTTCACACTCCTGGACCAGACTACACTCAATCATAGGACCTACTGAAGAGATGAGTCTTCTATAAAGACGTAAATGTTGAGACCGAGTCTGCGTCTCTCACATGGGTAGGCAGACCATTCCATAAAAATGGAGCTCTGTAGGAGAAGGCCCTGCATCCAGCTGTTTTTTTTTTATTCTAGGGACAATGAGGAGGCCTGAGTCTTGTGACCGTAGCGTACGTGTAGGTATGTTCGGCAGGACCGAATCTGAAAGACAGGTAGAAGCCCAGTGAAAATAATAATGTCCCAAAACGGAACCTTCAGGAACAACGGAATGTACAGTTGATTTGTCAGAGGACAAACCATCCACAGAGACAAACTGAAATCTTTCACACAGATAAGACCTAAACCAGGCCAGAACTTGTCCGTGTAGACCAATCTGGGTTTCCAATCTCTCCAAAAGAATGTGGTGATCGATGGTATCAAAAGCAGCACTAAGGTCTAGGAGCACGAGGACAGATGCAGAGCCTCGGTCTGATGCCATTAAAAGGTAATTTACCACCTTAACGAGTGCAGTCTCAGTGCTATGATGGGGTCTAAAACCAGACTGAAGCATTTCGTATACATTGTTTGTCTTCAGGAAGGTAGTGAGTTGCTGCGCAACAACTTTTCAATTTTTTTTTGAGAGGAATGGGAGATTCGATATAGGCCAATACTTTTTTCTATTTCCTGGGTCAAGGTTTGGCTTTTTCAAGAGGCTTTATTACTGCCACTTTTAGTGAGTTTGGTACACATCCGGTGGATAGAGAGCCATTTATTATGTTCAACATAGGAGGGCCAAGCACAGGAAGCAGCTCTTTCAGTAGTTTAGTTGGAATAGGGTCCAGTATGCAGCTTGAAGGTTTGGAGGCCATGATTATTTTCATCAATGTGTCAAGAGATATAGTATTAAAACACTTGAGTGTTTGGAATATATATGGTTATTGTGTGGAATATATGGTTGATATATGGAAAATGCATGGTTGTTATATGGAATATATTTGGTTGTTATATGGAATATATTTGGTTGTTATATGGAATATATTTGGTTGTTATATGGAATATATTTGGTTGTTATATGGCATATATTTGGTTGTTATATGGAATATATTTGGTTGTTATATGGAATATATATGGTTGTCGTATGGAATATATTTGGTTGTTATATGGAATATATTTGGTTGTTATATGGAATATATTTGGTTGTTATATGGAATATATATGGTTGTCGTATGGAATAGAAATTGTTGTTATATGGAATATATATGGTTGTTATATGGAACATAGTAGTACTCAACAACTTGTGTGTCTCCCTTGATCCTAGGTCTTGGCAGTGTTGTGCTATGTAATACCGTTGGGAGAACTAATGTCTATGTCAGCATGAGGGAGGGAGGGAGGGAGGGAGGGAGGGAGGGAGGGAGGGAGGGAGGGAGGGAGGGAGGGAGGGAGGGAGGGAAGTAATATACTCAGGACAACTGAGCTTTGGAGGAATAAGCAGATTTAAAGAGGAGTCCGTAATTTGCTTTCTAATGATCGAGATCTTTACGTCGAAGAAGTTGATGAATTTATCACTGCTGAAGTGAAAGCCATCCTCTCTTGGGGAACGCTGCTTTTTAGTTAGATTTGCGACAGTATCAAAAATAAATGTAAGATTGTTATTGTTTCTCTCAATTAAGTTGGAAAAATAGGATGATCGAGCAGCAGTGAGGGCTCTTCGATACTACGTGGTACTGTCTTTCCAAGCTAGTCGGAAGACTTCCAGTTTGGTGTGGCGCATTTCTGTTCCAGTTTTCTGGAAGCTTGCTTCAGAGTTCGGGTATTTTCCGTGTACCAGGGAGCTAGTTTCTTATGACAAAAAAAAATCTTTTTAGGGGTGCTACTGCATCTAGGGTACTACATAAGGTTAAGTTCAGATCCTTGGTTAGGTGCTTAACCTCTCTTGGGTACATGAGACGTTGGCGTCCCACCTCTTCAACAGCCAGTGAAACTGCTGGGTGCCAAATTCAAATACAGTAATACTCATTATAAAAATTCAGAAAACAAAACATATTTTACACAGGTTTAAAGATTAACTTCTTGTGAATAAAGCCACGGTGTCAGATGTAAAAAATGCTTTACAGCGAAACCTTACGAATATTTGAGAACATAGGAAGGCATAGGAACTGCAAGTTGAGTCCTAAGTCAATGGATACTGTAATGGCATTGAATAGAAAACTACAAAACCCCCCCAAAAAATACTTCCTGAATGGATTTTTCTCAGGTTTTCACCTGCCATATCAGTTATGTTATACTCACAGACACTATTTTAACAGTTTTGGAAACTTTAGAGTGTTTTCTATCCAAATCTACCAGTTATATGCATATCATATCTTCTGGGCCCGAGAAGCAGGCAGTTTAATTTGGGAATGCTCTTTATGCAAAATTCCGAATGCTGCCCCCTACCCCAGAGAAGTTAACCAACTTTTGTACTCTGACATCCTTGGGTAGGCGGAGGGAGACTGGAAGGGCATCTAGGAATATTTGGGTTGTCCTAGAATTTATAGCACGGCTTTTGATGCTCCTTGGTTGGGGTCTGAGCAGATTATTTGTTGCGATTTGCAAACGTAATAAAATGTTGGTCCGATAGTCCAGGATTATGAGGAAAAACATTAAGATCCACAACATTTATTCCACTTGACAAAACTAAGTCCAGAGTATGACTGTGGCAGTGAGCAGGTTTTCATTTCGTATTTATCGTACCTTATTTCAAATCAAATCAAATCAAGTTTGATTTATATAGCCCTTCGTACATCAGCTAATATCTCGAAGTGCTGTACAGAAACCCAGCCTAAAACCCCAAACAGCAAGCAATGCAGGTGTAGAAGCACGGTGGCTAGGAAAAACTCCCTAGAAAGGCCAAAACCTTGGAAGAAACCTAGAGAGGAACCAGGCTATGAGGGGTGGCCAGTCCTCTTCTGGCAGTGCCGGGTGGAGATATTTTAAATGACAACCTAGGGGCAGTGGGTTCAGGGGTCTTGTTCAGGGGCAGAACGACAGATTTTTACCTTGTCAGCTCGGGGATTCGATCTTGCAACCTTTACGGTTACTAGTCCAGCGCCCTAACCACTAGGCTTCCTGCCGCCCCAGGACGGAGCACCTTGTTCCCTAGGTCCGGACAGATTTTGGACAAAACCCACTGAGTCGATGATGGCTCCGAAATACTTTTGGAGTGGGTCTGTGGACTTTCCCATGTGAATATTAAAGTCACCAAAAATGTGAATATTATCTGCAATGACTACAAGGTCCGATGGGAATTCAGGGAACTCAGTGAGGAACGGTGTATACGGCCCAGGTGGCCTGTCAACAGTAGCTATAAAAAGTTAGTTTTTTTTGTAAATTGAAATTTGCTATCGTAAATGTTAGCAACACCTCTGCCTTTGCGGGATGCACGGGGGATATGGTCACTAGTGTAACCAGGAAGAGAGGCCTTTAACACAGTAAATTAATCAGGCTTAAGCCATGTTTCAGTCAGGCCAATCACATCAAGATTATGATCAGTGATTAGTTCACGGACTATAACTGCACTGGATGTAATGGATCTAACATTAAGTAGCCCTATATTAAGATGTGAGATATCACAATTCCATGGCCCAGACATCAGCTCTCTACTTGGTAGATACATATAAACTATTTATGTCAGTCTACTGTCAGTGTTTAACCCCAACACTCTATTTCCCTGTCTCAGACACCAGATCTCTCCTAGGTAGAGATTTAGAAACTACTTCTGTCAGAAAGTCTGTCTGTCAGTGTTTTACCCCAAAACTATATTTCCCTGGCTCAGACACCAGCTCAGAGAGGGAGCATGATCAATAATGTAGCATTGGTTATGGGCACACAGTCTGTCAGATTGTCTTTCTCTCTCTGTCTCTGTGTGTGTGTGTGTGTGTGTGTGTGTGTGTGTGTGTGTGTGTGTGTGTGTGTGTGTGTGTGTGTGTGTGTGTGTGTGTGTGTGTGTGTGTGTGTGTGTGTGTGTGTGTGTGTGTGTCCATCACCCCTAACACACACACACACTCTGCCGCCTCAGGTGTAAATCTTCAGGATTCTGTTCTGTTGTTGTCTGGAACTCGGTTGCCAAGTAGATCCCAGGTTATTATGGGCATCTGTTGCCAGCGGTTTCACGACCGCCCGTGGTCATGGCAACGTTGCACCATGGCTTTTGAGGAATTTGCAGAGATTTGTGGAAGTTGGGTCTCAGTAGTGTATAGATTCATCCCAACTGGCACACTGTTCCCTATGTAGTGCACTACTTTTAACCAGGGCCCAAAAGTAGTGCACTACTTTTAACCAGGGCCCAAAAGTAGTGCACTACTTTTAACCAGGGCCCAAAAAGAGTGTACTACTTTTAACCAGGGCCCAAAAGTAGTGCACTACTTTTAACCAGGGCCCAAAAAGAGTGCACTACTTTTAACCAGGGCCCAAAAAGAGTGTACTACTTTTAACCAGGGCCCAAAAAGAGTGCACTACTTTTAACCAGGGCCCAAAAAGAGTGTACTACTTTTAACCAGGGCCCAAAGTAGTGCACTACTTTTAACCAGGGCCCAAAAAGAGTGTACTACTTTTAACCAGGGCCCAAAAGTAGTGCACTACTTTTAACCAGGGCCCAAAAGTAGTGCACTACTTTTAACCAGGGCCCAAAAGTAGTGCACTACTTTTAACCAGGGCCCAAAAAGAGTGTACTACTTTTAACCAGGGCCCAAAAGTAGTGCACTACTTTTAACCAGGGCCCAAAAAGAGTGCACTACTTTTAACCAGGGCCCAAAAGTAGTGCACTACTTTTAACCAGGGCCCAAAAGTAGTGCACTACTTTTAACCAGGGCCCAAAAGTAGTGCACTACTTTTAACCAGGGCCCAAAAGTAGTGCACTACTTTTAACCAGGGCCCAAAAAGAGTGCACTACTTTTAACCAGGGCCCAAAAAGAGTGTACTACTTTTAACCAGGGCCCAAAAGTATTGCACTACTTTTAACCAGGGCCCAAAAAGAGTGTACTACTTTTAACCAGGGCCCAAAAAGAGTGCACTACTTTTAACCAGGGCCCAAAAAGAGTGCACTACTTTTAACCAGGGCCCAAAAAGAGTGTACTACTTTTAACCAGGGCCCAAAAGTAGTGCACTACTTTTAACCAGGGCCCAAAAGTAGTGCACTACTTTTAACCAGGGCCCAAAAGTAGTGCACTACTTTTAACCAGGGCCCAAAAGTAGTGCATAGTATAGGGACTAGGGTACCATTAGGGCTGAAAACAAAGGTATAGATGACACATTACACTGTAAAGACACTAGGTTTAGATAGATTGTGTCTGATGAATGATTTTGGGGGATGGTAATGCTACCTCATAGGTAGGCTATAGAATTGATCTGAATGACACTTTCAAGCCACCAGACTTAGAATGATGGTGTACGATGAAAACCCAAAGATTAGGTGGACAGTTAAGCTACCACATAATTAAACTAACTAAGTTACATATCCCCGAGAAGCAACTCAATGTCAGTTACATATCCCATGAACAACTCAATGTCAGTTACATATCCCATGAACAACTCAATGCCAGTTACATATCCCATGAACAACTCAATGCCAGTTACATATCCCATGAACAACTCAATGTCAGTTACATATCCCATGAACAACTCAATGGCAGTTACATATCCCATGAACAACTCAATGCCAGTTACATATCCATTGAACAACTCAATGTCAGTTACATATCCCATGAACAACTCAATGGCAGTTACATATCCCATGAACAACTCAATGCCAGTTACATATCCCATGAACAACTCAATGCCAGTTACATATCCCATGAACAACTCAATGTCAGTTACATATCCCATGAACAACTCAATGGCAGTTACATATCCCATGAACAACTCAATGCCAGTTACATATCCCATGAACAACTCAATGTCAGTTACATATCCCATGAACAACTCAATGGCAGTTACATATCCCATGAACAACTCAATGCCAGTTACATATCCCATGAACAACTCAATGATAGTTACATATCCCATGAACAACTCAATGTCAGTTACATATCCCAAGAACAATTCATTGCCAGTTACATATCCCATGAACAATTCATTGCCAGTTACATATCCCATGAACAACTCAATGCCAGTTACATATCCCATGAACAACTCAATGCCAGTTACATATCCCATGAACAATTCATTGCCAGTTACATATCCCATGAACAACTCAATGCCAGTTACATATCCCATGAACAACTCAATGCCAGTTACATATCCCATGAACAACTCAATGCCAGTTACATATCCCATGAACAACTCAATGTCAGTTACATATCCCATGAACAACTCAATGCCAGTTACATCTCCCTTGAACAACTCATTGTCAGTTACATCTCCCTTGAACAACTCATTGTCAGTTACATATCCCTTGAACAACTCAATGTCAGTTACATATCCCTTGAACAACTCAATGTCAGTTACATCTCCCTTGAACAACTCATTGTCAGTTACATATCCCCGAGAACCTAGAAAAGGAATCGAATTAAAAATACGTGCTTTGCTTCAGCTGTCTACTAGTGTTCTATTGTTTGTTGAAGAAGATTCGAAGTTTGATAAACCTTTACATGCGTGCAAATGATCCTATACGAATATAAGGCTAAACTGAAATGTTTCTCACAGAATAAATATTTAAAGCAAGATGCATAACCAAGGTAGGATTTGAAAGGGGAACAGTTTGGAGATGATGGGAGCGTTATTAGACTGAAGGTGAGGACACAACAGTTCACCTGACACAAGACATGAATCCAAAACATTTCACTGTTTACATTTAAGTCATTTAGCAGACGCTCTTATCCAGAGCGACTTACAAATTGGTGCATTCACCTTATGACATCCAGTGGAACAGCCACTTTACAATAGTGCATCTAACTCTTTTAAGGGGGGGGGGGGGGGGTGAGAAGGATTACTTTATCCTATCCTAGGTATTCCTTAAAGAGGTGGGGTTTCAGGTGTCTCCGGAAGGTGGTGATTGACTCCGCTGTCCTGGCGTCGTGAGGGAGTTTGTTCCACCATTGGGGGGCCAGAGCAGCGAACAGTTTTGACTGGGCTGAGCGGGAACTGTACTTCCTCAGTGGTAGGGAGGCGAGCAGGCCAGAGGTGGATGAACGCAGTGCCCTTGTTTGGGTGTAGGGCCTGATCAGAGCCTGGAGGTACTGAGGTGCCGTTCCCCTCACAGCTCCGTAGGCAAGCACCATGGTCTTGTAGCGGATGCGAGCTTCAACTGGAAGCCAGTGGAGAGAGCGGAGGAGCGGGGTGACGTGAGAGAACTTGGGAAGGTTGAACACCAGACGGGCTGCGGCGTTCTGGATGAGTTGTAGGGGTTTAATGGCACAGGCAGGGAGCCCAGCCAACAGCGAGTTGCAGTAATCCAGACGGGAGATGACAAGTGCCTGGATTAGGACCTGCGCCGCTTCCTGTGTGAGGCAGGGTCGTACTCTGCGGATGTTGTAGAGCATGAACCTACAGGAACGGGCCACCGCCTTGATGTTAGTTGAGAACGACAGGGTGTTGTCCAGGATCACGCCAAGGTTCTTAGCGCTCTGGGAGGAGGACACAATGGAGTTGTCAACCGTGATGGCGAGATCATGGAACGGGCAGTCCTTCCCCGGGAGGAAGAGCAGCTCCGTCTTGCCGAGGTTCAGCTTGAGGTGGTGATCCGTCATCCACACTGATATGTCTGCCAGACATGCAGAGATGCGATTCGCCACCTGGTCATCAGAAGGGGGAAAGGAGAAGATTAGTTGTGTGTCGTCTGCATAGCAATGATAGGAGAGACCATGTGAGGTTATGACAGAGCCAAGTGACTTGGTGTATAGCGAGAATAGGAGAGGGCCTAGAACAGAGCCCTGGGGGACACCAGTGGTGAGAGCACGTGGTGAGGAGACAGATTCTCGCCACGCCACCTGGTAGGAGCGATCTGTCAGGTAGGACGCAATCCAAGCGTGGGCCGCGCCGGAGATGCCCAACTCGGAGAGGGTGGAGAGGAGGATCTGATGGTTCACAGTATCGAAGGCAGCCGATAGGTCTAGAAGGATGAGAGCAGAGGAGAGAGAGTTAGCTTTAGCAGTGCGGAGCGCCTCCGTGATACAGAGAAGAGCAGTCTCAGTTGAATGACTAGTCTTGAAACCTGACTGATTTGGATCAAGAAGGTCATTCTGAGAGAGATAGCGGGAGAGCTGGCCAAGGACGGCACGTTCAAGAGTTTTGGAGAGAAAAGAAAGAAGGGATACTGGTCTGTAGTTGTTGACATCGGAGGGATCGAGTGTAGGTTTTTTCAGAAGGGGTGCAACTCTCGCTCTCTTGAAGACGGAAGGGACGTAGCCAGCGGTCAGGGATGAGTTGATGAGCGAGGTGAGGTAAGGGAGAAGGTCTCCGGAAATGGTCTGGAGAAGAGAGGAGGGGATAGGGTCAAGCGGGCAGGTTGTTGGGCGGCCGGCCGTCACAAGACGCGAGATTTCATCTGGAGAGAGAGGGGAGAAAGAGGTCAGAGCACAGGGTAGGGCAGTGTGAGCAGAACCAGCTGTGTCGTTTGACTTAGCAAACGAGGATCGGATTTCGTCGACCTTCTTTTCAAAATGGTTGACGAAGTCATCTGCAGAGAGGGAGGAGGGGGGGGGAGGGGGAGGAGGATTCAGGAGGGAGGAGAAGGTGGCAAAGAGCTTCCTAGGGTTAGAGGCAGATGCTTGGAATTTAGAGTGGTAGAAAGTGGCTTTAGCAGCAGAGACAGAAGAGGAAAATGTAGAGAGGAGGGAGTGAAAGGATGCCAGGTCCGCAGGGAGGCGAGTTTTCCTCCATTTCCGCTCGGCTGCCCGGAGCCCTGTTCTGTGAGCTCGCAATGAGTCGTCGAGCCACGGAGCGGGAGGGGAGGACCGAGCCGGCCTGGAGGATATGGGACATAGAGAGTCAAAGGATGCAGAAAGGGAGGAGAGGAGGGTTGAGGAGGCAGAATCAGGAGATAGGTTGGAGAAGGTTTGAGCAGAGGGAAGAGATGATAGGATGGAAGAGGAGAGGGTAGCGGGGGAGAGAGAGCGAAGGTTGGGACGGCGCGATACCATCCGAGTAGGGGCAGTGTGGGAAGTGTTGGATGAGAGCGAGAGGGAAAAGGATACAAGGTAGTGGTCGGAGACTTGGAGGGGAGTTGCAATGAGGTTAGTGGAAGAACAGCATCTAGTAAAGATGAGGTCGAGCGTATTGCCTGCCTTGTGAGTAGGGGGGAAGGTGAGAGGGTGAGGTCAAAAGAGGAGAGGAGTGGAAAGAAGGAGGCAGAGAGGAATGAGTCAAAGGTAGACGTGGGGAGGTTAAAGTCGCCCAGAACTGTGAGAGGTGAGCCGTCCTCAGGAAAGGAGCTTATCAAGGCATCAAGCTCATTGATGAACTCTCCGAGGGAACCTGGAGGGCGATAAATGATAAGGATGTTAAGCTTGAAAGGGCTGGTAACTGTGACAGCATGGAATTCAAAGGAGGCGATAGACAGATGGGTAAGGGGAGAAAGAGAGAATGACCACTTGGGAGAGATGAGGATCCCGGTGCCACCACCCCGCTGACCAGAAGCTCTCGGGGTGTGCGAGAACACGTGGGCGGACGAAGAGAGAGCAGTAGGAGTAGCAGTGTTATCTGTGGTGATCCATGTTTCCGTCAGTGCCAAGAAGTCGAGGGACTGGAGGGAGGCATAGGCTGAGATGAACTCTGCCTTGTTGGCCGCAGATCGGCAGTTCCAGAGGCTACCGGAGACCTGGAACTCCACGTGGGTCGTGCGCGCTGGGACCACCAGATTAGGGTGGTCGCGGCCACGCGGTGTGGAGCGTTTGTATGGTCTGTGCAGAGAGGAGAGAACAGGGATAGACAGACACATAGTTGACAGGCTACAGAAGAGACTACGCTAATGCAAAGGAGATTGGAATGACAAGTGGACTACGCGTCTCGAATGTTCAGAAAGTTAAGCTTACGTAGCAAGAATCTTATTGACTAAAATGATTAAGATGATACAGTACTGCTGAAGTAGGCTAGCTGGCAGTGGCTGCGTTGTTGACTTTGTAGGCTAGCTGGCAGTGGCTGCGTTGTTGACACTACACTAATCAAGTCGTTCCGTTGAGTGTAATAGTTTCTACAGTGCTGCTATTCGGGGGCTAGCTGGCTAGCTAGCAGTGTTGATTACGTTACGTTGCGTTAAAAGAACGACAGTAGCTGGCTAGCTAACCTAGAAAATCGCTCTAGACTACACAATTATCTTTGATACAAAGACGGCTATGTAGCTAGCTGTGTAGCTAGCTACGATCAAACAAATCAAACCGTTGTACTGTAATGAAATGAAATGAAAATGTGATACTACCTGTGGAGCGAAGCGGAATGCGACCGGGTTGTTGAGTGCGGAAGTTCTATTCGGTAGACGTTGGCTAGCTGTTGGCTAGCTAGCAGTGTCTCCTACCTTAAGGACGACAAGTAGCTGGCTAGCTAACCTCGGTAAATTAAGATAATCACTCTAAAACTACACACTCTAAACTACACAATTATCTTGGATACGAAGACAGCAAAGACAACTATGTAGCTAGCTAACACTACACTAATCAAGTCGTTCAGTTGAGTGTAATAGTTGCTACAGTGCTGCTATTCGGTAGACGGTGGACGTTTGCTAGCTGGCTAGCTGCTGGGCAGATAGCAGTGTAGACTGCGTTAGGACGACGAAATACGATAATTACGCAACTATCTTTGATACAAAGACGGCTATGTAGCTAGCTAAGAAGAAATTGCTAAGATTAGACAAATCAAACCGTTGTACTATAATGAAATGTAATGAAAAGTAATACTACCTGCGGACCAAAGCGCGAATGCGACCGCTCGCTCCAACCCGGAAGTGCCACATAAGTGATTTGATGTTCATTTTACATTTACTTTTTGGTGCATTTGTTGATAACGACATATGAAAGTCCTCTGGATACATTCAGGAACATGAGAATATTCCTGGACAATGTGGGTTTAGTTGCAACATAAACACAAAATAAATAACAAGGGTTTGAGTGAGAGGACTAACTGGTGTCTCCAAGTGGCCCCCCCCCCC
>NC_092091.1:86910755-86920755 GCF_045679555.1 Salvelinus alpinus | reverse complement strand
AAACAGAACTCATTCTACAGCACTTTTCCTGATATGGAGTGAGATTTCAGAAATGTTGGCCTCTGGTCCCAGGTCAGTTTTAAAGTCCCTGTAAATCCTATGAGGATACAAACACTGCCCATGCCTTCCTCTAGATGTCAGTAAGAGGTGACAATTTGAATGGAGTCGATTGCGCAATCAGGGCCTGTATAAAACGCGAAAGACCGGATGTACCGTTCTTTTCCTGCTGCGCCGGACGCAAGATGGACGTCGGACTGGATCTCTTTCCAAGCGTTGGTTTAGCCACTTATATATCGCCGGTCATGTTTTTACTCGTTATAGGTGTTAAAAACATCATAAGGTAGTTAATTTAAACCGTTTTATAGCAATTTATATCCGTTTAGTGCGATTTTGAGGCATTGCTTTGTGATCCACTTTGAAGCGCCGGACACGTTTCGGGGTCCCGGTCGAACGTTAGTGGGCATTTCGACGGACAAGAGGACATCTTTCGACCAAAAGAAGATTAGACCTAAGAAAGGATACATTGCCCAAGATTCTGATGGAAGATCACCTCACAGTAAGAAATATTTAAGATGATAAATCGTTGTTCTGTCGAAAAATGTTATACGCATATTCCGCCATTTTTTTTAGTATAGCTTCGCTTGGCGAACCCTGTATTGCACAGTAAGGATATTTTTAGAAATGTAAATCAGCGATTGCATTAAGAACTAATTTGTCTTTCGATTGCTGTCCACCCTATATTTTTTAGTCAAGTTTACGATTAGTTATTCATTACGCCAGATCACTGTCCAAAATGGAGCCCGACATTTTCAGGCTAGTTTTGCTAGTATTGTTATGTTATAACCACGTTTTTTTGTGGCTAAATATGCACATTTTCGAACAAACTCTATATGTATGTTGTAATATGATGTTACAGGGGTGTCATCGGAAGAATTCTGAGAAGGTTAGTGAAAAAATTAATACATTTTGGCGATGATTACGTTATCTCTCTCTTGTATCAATGCTCGGGTAACGTTTGCACATGTGGTATGCTAATATAACGATTTATTGTGTTTTCGCTGTAAAACATTTAGAACATCTGAAATATTGTCTGAATTCACAAGATCTGTGTCTTTCCAATGCTATGCTTTGTCTATTTTTAAGAAATGTTTTATGATGAGTAAATTGGTAATACACGTTGCTCTCTGTATTTATTCTAGTCGAGTTGTGATGGTGGGTGCAATTGTAAACTATGATTTCTACCTGAAATATGCACATTTTTCTAACAAAAACTATCCTATACAATAAATATGTTATCAGACTGTCATCTGATGAGGTTTTTTCTTGGTTAGTGGCTATCAATATCTTTATTTGGCCGATTTGGTGATAGCTACTGGTGGAGAGAAAAAATGGTGGACAAAGAAAAATTGTGTCTTTTGCTAACGTGGTTAGCTAATAGATTTACATATTGTGTCTTCCCTGTAAAACATTTTAAAAATCAGAAATGATTGCTGGATTCACAAGAAGTGGATCTTTCATCTGGTATCTTGGACTTGTGATTGAATGATATTTAGATGCTACTATTTACTTGTGACGCTATGCTAGCTATGCTATTCAGCTTTTTTACTGGTGGGGGGGGGGGGGGTGGGGGGTGCTCCCGGATCCGGGTTTCTGAGGCGGTAGAAGTTTTAACTCAGAGGACTGCCGCGCCTCCTTCCTGTTCAAGTGAGCCGAGCACAACAATGTGAGTCCCAAACATGTATTGTCTGCTGCTGCATGAATGATGTAATATGCCAGGGAGATATGTATACTTTAGCTAAGAAAGTAATACTAAGTGTATGTTGTGTAGTAAGCTGTTAGTAGCTCATGTGCCTCACCCTAACAATTTGGCCTATTTACCCCTCTTAATTTCGCCTACAGTTCTGACTGTTCTACTGTAGCCTATAACCTGTTTTAGAGAAATGTAATGAATAGATTTTTGTAAGAACTTTCATTGTCTGCTTATACACCCCCTTTATTTATCCTACGGTTCTGATTTGGTGTACAGGGAGAACACTGTAAGAACGGCCCATGTTCTGAATTCTGTCGCTGTACATTTCAAAAGTGCTAAACAAATAGTTATTGACTAAATGTTATGTCCATCCTGCCTCGCTCATTGTCTTCATCGAAATGACGGACTGCCGCTTATCCACTTGTCATTCCCATAGTTTGTACATCTCAATTTTTATTAGAAACCACATTTGTTTAATTAAGTAAGTCAGCCAAGTCCAGGTAGTAAATGTGGTTGAATGAACTGTTTCGCTGCCAGACAAGGCTCCGCTGACAACCAGGTGTAGCAGTGGTGAGATGTTGGGACCCTAACAGTTTGTGGGCACCGTTTGTCACCGTTATAGTGCAGTTATGGTATTGTTTTAGTGTTGTGCTGTGTAGTGGCTTTACTGACTTACAGTCCACCTCTTTTTATTTTCCTCCACCAAGATTTACATGTCCTGCTGAAATCCCCCCAAGGTCCATTCATCTCCTCAGATCTCCTCAGATCTCCTCAGGTCTCCTCAGGTCTCTTCAGGTCTCCTCAGGTCTCTTCAGATGTCCTCAGGTCTCCTCAGGTCTCTTCAGATGTCCTCAGGTCTCCTCAGGTCTCCTCAGATGTCCTCAGGTCTCCTCAGGTATCCTCAGGTATCCTCAGATCTCCTCAGATCTCCTCAGATCTCCTCATGTCTCCTCAGATCTCCTCAGATCTCCTCAGGTCTCTTCAGATGTCCTCAGGTCTCCTCAGATGTCCTCAGATGTCCTCAGGTCTCCTCATGTATCCTCAGGTCTCCTCAGGTCTCCTCAGATCTCCTCAGGTCTCCTCAGATCTCCTCAGGTCTCCTCAGATCTCCTCAGGTCTCCTCAGATCTCCTCAGGTCTCCTCAGGTCTCTTCAGATCTCCTCAGGTCTCCTCAGATCTCTTCAGATGTCCTCAGGTCTCTTCAGATGTCCTCAGGTCTCCTCAGATGTCCTCAGGTCTCCTCAGGTATCCTCATGTCTCCTCAGATGTCCTCAGATGTCCTCAGATCTCCTCTAGTCTACTCATATATAATCAGGTTTACTCAGATCTCCTCAGACGTCCTCAGGTTTCCTCATGTCTCCTCAGATGTAATCAGCTCTCCTCAGATGTCCTCTGGGCTCCTCAGTTCTACTCAGATGTAATCAGGTCTACTAAGGTCTCCTCATGTCTCCTCAGATGTCCTCAGGTCTCCTTAGGTCTCTTCAGATGTCTTCAGCTCTTCCTGTTTAATGGTTTTAGTCAGCAGAGTTGATATTTCAATTGATTGTTTAGATAACATGTGTAGGTGGATAGTGTGGTGGAGGATAGTGTGGTGGAGGATAGTGTAGTGGAAGATAGTGTAGTGGAGGATAGTGTGGTGGAGGAGAGTGTGGTGGAGGATAGTGTGGTGGAGGATAGTGTAGTGGAGGATAGTGTGGTGGAGGATAGTGTGGTGGAGGATAGTGTAGTGGAGGATAGTGTGGTGGAGGATAGTGTAGTGGAGGATAGTGTAGTGGAGGATAGTGTGGTGGAGGATAGTGTAGTGGAGGATAGTGTGGTGGAGGATAGTGTGGTGGAGGATAGTGTAGTGGAGGATAGTGTGGTGGGGGATAGTGTGGTGGAGGATAGTGTGGTGGAGGATAGTGTGGTGGAGGATAGTGTAGTGGAGGATAGTGTGGTGGAGGATAGTGTAGTGGAGGATAGTGTAGTGGAGGATAGTGGAGGATAGTGTGGTGGGGGATAGTGTGGTGGGGGATAGTGTGGTGGAGGATAGTGTGGTGGGGGATAGTGTGGTGGAGGATAGTGTGGTGGAGGTTAGTGTAGTGGAGGATAGTGTGGTGGAGGATAGGGTGGTGGAGGAGGATAGTGTGGTGGAGGATAGTGTGGTGGAGGTTAGTGTAGTGGAGGATAGTGTGGTGGGGGATAGTGTGGTGGAGGATAGTGTAGTGGAGGATAGTGTGGTGGAGGATAGGGTGGTGGAGGAGGATAGTGTGGTGGAGGATAGTGTAGTGGAGGATAGTGTGGTGGAGGATAGTGTGGTGGAGGATAGTGTGGTGGAGGATAGTGTGGTGGGGGATAGTGTGGTGGAGGATAGTGTGGTGGAGGATAGTGTGGTGGAGGATAGTGTGGTGGAGGATAGTGTGGTGGAGGACAGTGTAGTGGAGGATAGTGTGGTGGAGGATAGTGTGGTGGAGGATAGTGTGGTGGAGGATAGTGTGGTGGGGGATAGTGTGGTGGAGGATAGTGTGGTGGAGGATAGTGTGGTGGAGGATAGTGTGGTGAAGGATAGTGTGGTGGAGGATAGTGTAGTGGAGGATAGTGTGGTGGAGGATAGTGTATTAAAGGATAGTGTAGTGGAGGATAGTGTGGTGGAGGATAGTGTGGTGGAGGATAGTGTGGTGGAGGATAGTGTGGTGGAGGATAGTGTGGTGGAGGATAGTGTGGTGGAGGATAGTGTGGTGGAGGATAGTGTGGTGGAGGATAGTGTAGTGGGGGATAGTGTGGTGGAGGATAGTGTGGTGGAGGATAGTGTGGAGGAGGATATTGGAGGATAGTGTGTTGGAGGATAGTGTGGTGGATGATAGTGTGGTGGAGGATAGTGTGGTGGAGGATAGTGTGGTGGAGGATAGTGTAGTGGAGGATAGTGTAGTGGAGGATAGTGTGGTGGAGGATAGTGGAGGATAGTGTGGTGGAGGATAGTGTGGTGGAGGATAGTGTAGTGGGGGATAGTGTGGTGGAGGATAGTGTGGTGGAGGATAGTGTGGTGGAGGATAGGGTAGTGGAGGATAGTGTGGTGGAGGATAGTGTGGTGGAGGATAGTGTGGTGGAGGATAGTGGATGATAGGGTAGTGGAGGATAGTGTGGTGGAGGATAGTGTGGTGGAGGATAGTGTGGTGGAGGACAGTGTAGTGGAGGATAGTGTGGTGGAGGATAGTGTGGTGGAGGATAGTGTGGTGGAGGATAGTGTGGTGGAGGATAGTGTGGTGGAGGATAGTGTGGTGGAGGATAGTGTGGTGGAGGATAGTGTGGTGGAGGATAGTGTAGTGGGGGATAGTGTGGTGGAGGATAGTGTGGTGGAGGATAGTGTGGAGGAGGATATTGGAGGATAGTGTGGTGGAGGATAGTGTGGTGGATGATAGTGTGGTGGAGGATAGTGTGGTGGAGGATAGTGTGGTGGAGGATAGTGTAGTGGAGGATAGTGTAGTGGAGGATAGTGTGGTGGAGGATAGTGGAGGATAGTGTGGTGGAGGATAGTGTGGTGGAGGATAGTGTAGTGGGGGATAGTGTGGTGGAGGATAGTGTGGTGGAGGATAGTGTGGTGGAGGATAGGGTAGTGGAGGATAGTGTGGTGGAGGATAGTGTGGTGGAGGATAGTGTGGTGGAGGATAGTGGATGATAGGGTAGTGGAGGATAGTGTGGTGGAGGATAGTGTGGTGGAGGATAGTGTGGTGGAGGATAGTGTAGTGGAGGATAGTGTAGTGGAGGATAGTGTGGTGGAGGATAGTGTGGTGGAGGATAGTGTGGTGGAGGATAGGGTAGTGGAGGATAGTGTGGTGGAGGATAGGGTAGTGGAGGATAGTGTGGTGGAGGATAGTGTGGTGGAGGATAGTGTAGTGGGGGATAGTGTGGTGGAGGATAGTGTGGTGGAGGATAGTGTGGTGGAGGATAGGGTAGTGGAGGATAGTGTGGTGGAGGATAGTGTGGTGGAGGATAGTGTGGTGGAGGATAGTGGAGGATAGGGTAGTGGAGGATAGTGTGGTGGAGGATAGTGTGGTGGAGGATAGTGTGGTGGAGGATAGTGTAGTGGAGGATAGTGTAGTGGAGGATAGTGTGGTGGAGGATAGTGTGGTGGAGGATAGTGTAGTGGAGGATAGTGTAGTGGAGGATAGTGTAGTGGAGGATAGTGTAGTGGAGGATAGTGTGGTGGAGGATAGTGTGGTGGAGGATAGTGTGGTGGAGGATAGTGTGGTGGGGGATAGTGTGGTGGATGATAGTGTAGTGGAGGATAGTGTGGTGGAGGATAGTGTGGTGGAGGATAGTGTAGTGGAGGATAGTGTGGTGGAGGTTAGTGTGGTGGAGGATAGTGTGGTGGAGGATAGTGTAGTGGAGGATAGTGTGGTGGAGGATAGTGTGGTGGATGATAGTGTGGTGGGGGATAGTGTGGTGGAGGATAGGGTGGTGGAGGAGGATAGTGTGGTGGAGGATAGTGTGGTGGAGGTTAGTGTGGTGGAGGATAGTGTGGTGGAGGATAGTGTGGTGGAGGATAGCGTGGTGGAGGATAGTGTAGTGGAGGATAGTGTGGTGGAGGATAGTGTAGTGGAGGATAGTGTAGTGGAGGATAGTGTGGTGGAGGATAGTGTGGTGGAGGATAGTGTGGTGGAGGATAGTGTAGTGGAGGATTGTGTGGTGGAGGATAGTGTGGTGGAGGATAGTGTAGTGGAGGATAGTGTGGTGGAGGATAGTGTGGTGGAGGATAGTGTGGTGGAGGATAGTGTGGTGGAGGATAGTGTAGTGGAGGATAGTGTGGTGGAGGATAGTGTAGTGGAGGATAGTGTGGTGGATGATAGTGTGGTGGAGGATAGTGTGGTGGAGGATAGTGTGGTGGAGGATTGTGTGGTGGAGGATAGTGTGGTGAAGGATAGTGTGGTGGAGGATAGTGTAGTGGAGGATAGTGTGGTGGAGGATAGTGTGGTAGAGGATAGTGTGGTGGAGGATAGTGTGGTGGAGGATAGTGTAGTGGAGGATAGTGTGGTGGAGGATAGTGTGGTGGAGGATAGTGTGGTGGAGGATAGTGTAGTGGAGGATAGTGTGGAGGAGGATAGTGGAGGATAGTGTGGTGGAGGAGGATAGTGTGGTGGAGGATAGTGTGGAGGAGGATAGTGGAGGATAGTGTGGTGGAGGAGGATAGTGTGGTGGAGGATAGTGTGGTGGAGGATAGTGTGGTGGAGGATAGTGTAGTGGAGGATAGTGTAGTGGAGGATAGTGTGGAGGAGGATAGTGGAGGATAGTGTGGTGGAGGAGGATAGTGTGGTGGAGGATCGTGTGGTGGAGGATCGTGTGGTGGAGGATAGTGTGGTGGAGGATAGTGTGGTGGAGGATAGTGTAGTGGAGGATAGTGTGGTGGAGGATAGTATAGTGGAGGATAGTGTGGTGGAGGATAGTGTGGTGGAGGATAGTGTAGTGGAGGATAGTGTGGTGGGTGGAGGATAGTATAGTGGAGGATAGTGTGGTGGAGGATAGTGTGGTGGAGGATAGTGTGGTGGAGGATAGTGTGGTGGAGGATCGTGTGGTGGAGGATCGTGTGGTGTAGGATCGTGTGGTGGAGGATAGTGTGGTGGAGGATAGTGTGGTGGAGGATAGTATAGTGGAGGATAGTGTGGTGGAGGATAGTGTGGTGGAGGATAGTGTAGTGGAGGATAGTGTGTGGTGGAGGATAGTGTGGTGGGGGATAGTGTGGTGGAGGATAGTGTGGTGGAGGATAGTGTAGTGGAGGATAGTGTGGTGGAGGATAGTGTAGTGGAGGATAGTGTGGTGGAGGATAGTGTGGTGGAGGATAGTGTGGTGGAGGATAGTGTATGTCATCTTGTAGGTCACGGTCTGTATATGCAGGTTGTCCCACCAGTAAAGCAGTTATGTAGGTGTTATGTAGGTGCTATGTAGGTGTTATGTAGGTGCTATGTCGGTGTTATGTAGGTGCTATGTAGGTGTTATATAGGTGTTATGTAGGTGCTATGTCGGTGTTATGTAGGTGTTATGTAGGTGCTATGTCGGTGTTATGTAGGTGTTATGTAGGTGAAATGTCGGTGTTATATAGGTGTTATGTAGGTGTTATATAGGTGTTATGTAGGTGCTATGTCGGTGTTATGTCGGTGTTATGTCGGTGTTATGTAGGTGAAATGTCGGTGTTATGTAGGTGTTATGTAGGTGTTATATAGGTGTTATGTAGGTGCTATGTCGGTGTTATATAGGTGTTATGTAGGTGCTATGTCGGTGTTATGTAGGTGTTATGTAGGTGTTATATAGGTGTTATGTAGGTGTTATGTAGGTGCTATGTCGGTGCTATGTCGGTGTTATGTAGGTGCTATGTAGTTGTTATGTAGGTGCTATGTAGGTGTTATGTAGGTGCTATGTAGGTGCTATGTAGGTGCTATGTAGGTGTTATGTAGGTGCTATGTAGTTGTTATGTAGGTGTTATGTAGGTGTTATGTAGGTGCTATGTAATTGTTATGTAGGTGCTATGTAGGTGTGCTCAGGTTGTCTGTTATTTGACTGTTCATTCTCTTTCTTGTAACTTATATCTGCTTTCTGTGCTTCTATTCATACAGCTGGACGTTAAGGGGTTGGAACTATCACATCACTTCAGGTCAACGTCTGTACCGTCCCAAGAGTGGTTGAAGAGACAGAAAGGGGACAGGGGGAGAGTGGTTGAAGAGACAGAAAGGGGACAGGGGGAGAGTGGTTGAAGAGACAAAAGGGGACGTGAGGAGTGGTTGAAGAGAGAGAAAGGGGACATGGGGAGTGGATGAAGAGAGAGAAAGGGGACAGGGGGGAGTGGTTGAAGAGATAGAATGTGGACGGGGGGAGTGGTTGAAGAGACAGAAATGGGACGGGGGAGAGTGGTTGAAGAGATAGAAAGGGGACAGGGGGGAGTGGTTGAAGAGATAGAATGTGGACGGGGGGAGTGGTTGAAGAGACAGAAAGGGGACGGGGGAGAGTGGTTGAAGAGACAGAAAGGGGACGGGGGGAGAGTGGTTGAAGAGACAGAAAGGGGACGGGGGGGAGTGGTTGAAGAGACAGAAAGGGGACAGGGGGAGAGTGGTTGAAGAGACAGAAAAGGGACGGGGGGGGAGTGGTTGAAGAGACAGAAAAGGGACAGGGGGAGTGGTTGATGAGACAGAAAGGGGACAGGGGGAGAGTGGTTGATGAGACAGAAAGGGGACAGGGGGAGAGTGGTTGAAGAGACAGAAAGGGGACAGGGGGAGAGTGGTTGAAGAGACAGAAAAGGGACGGGTGAGAGTGGTTGAAGAGACAGAAAAGGGACGGGGGAGAGTGGTTGAAGAGAGAAAGGGGACCGGGGAGAGTGGTTGAAGAGAGGAAGGGGACGGGGGGAGAGTGGTTGAAGAGAGAAAGGGGACCGGGGGAGAGTGGTTGAAGAGACAGAAAGGGGACAGGGGGAGAGTGGTTGAAGAGACAGAAAGGGGACAGGGGGAGAGTGGTTGAAGAGACAGAAAGGGGACAGGGGGAGAGTGGTTGAAGAGACAGAAAAGGGACGGGGGAGAGTGGTTGAAGAGACAGAAAGGGGACAGGGGGAGAGTGGTTGAAGAGACAGAAAGGGGACAGGGGGAGAGTGGTTGAAGAGACAGAAAGGGGACAGGGGGAGAGTGGTTGAAGAGACAGAAAGGGGACATGGGGAGTGGTTGAAGAGACAGAAAGGGGACAGGGGGAGAGTGGTTGAAGAGACAGAAAGGGGACAGGGGGAGAGTGGTTGAAGAGACAGAAAGGGGACAGGGGGAGAGTGGTTGAAGAGACAGAAAGGGGACGGGGAGAGTGGTTGAAGAGACAGAAAGGGGACGGGGGGAGTGGTTGAAGAGAGAATGAGAATTAAGACAGAGAGAGAAAGAGACAGTAAGAGAGAAGCGAGAGAGACAGAGAGAGAGAAGGGGGAGAGGGAGAGGGAGAGGGAGAGACAGTAAGAGAGAGAGAGTGAAAGAGGGAGAGAATGAGACAGTAAGAGAGAAGAGAGAGAGACAGAGAGAGAGAGAGAGAAAGAAACAGTAAGAGAGAGCGAGAGAGACAGAGAGAGAGAGAGACTGAAAGAGGGAGAGAAATAGAGATGGCCATATGGAGAGGTTGGAAGTTGAGAGGCAGACAGACGGATCATGACCAGGCTGAGACTGCTCAACAGCTGTGAGGGCAGAATTTGATCTGACGACTCACACACACACACACACGTACACGCACACGCACACACACATACACACTCACACACAC
>NC_092091.1:86878255-86905755 GCF_045679555.1 Salvelinus alpinus | reverse complement strand
TAGACTCTGATTCAGAGTTGAATCAGGCTTGTGACAGTAGTGGGTTGGTAGACTCTGATTCAGAGTTGAATCAGGCTTGTAACAGTAGTAGGCTGGTAGACTCTGATTCAGAGTTGAATCAGCCTTGTGACAGTAGTGGGCTGGTAGACTCTGATTCAGAGTTGAATCAGGCTTGTAACAGTAGTGGGCTGGTAGACTCTGATTCAGAGTTGAATCAGGCTTGTGACAGTAGTGGGCTGGTAGACTCTGATTCAGAGTTGAATCAGGCTTGTAACAGTAGTAGGCTGGTAGACTCTGATTCAGAGTTGAATCAGCCTTGTGACAGTAGTGGGCTGGTAGACTCTGATTCAGAGTTGAATCAGCCTTGTGACAGTAGTGGGCTGGTAGACTCTGATTCAGAGTTGAATCAGGCTTGTGACAGTAGTGGGCTGGTAGACTCTGATTCAGAGTTGAATCAGGCTTGTGACAGTAGTAGGCTGGTAGACTCTGATTCAGAGTTGAATCAGGCTTGTAACAGTAGTAGGCTGGTAGACTCTGATTCAGAGTTGAATCAGGCTTGTGACAGTAGTAGGCTGGTAGACTCTGATTCAGAGTTGAATCAGGCTTGTGACAGTAGTAGGCTGGTAGACTCTGATTCAGAGTTGAATCAGGCTTGTGGCAGTAGTGGGCTGGTAGACTCTGATTCAGAGTTGAATCAGGCTTGTGGCAGTAGTGGGCTGGTAGACTCTGATTCAGAGTTGAATCAGGCTTGTGGCAGTAGTAGGCTGGTAGACTCTGATTCAGAGTTGAATCAGGCTTGTGACAGTAGTGGGCTGGTAGACTCTGATTCAGAGTTGAATCAGGCTTGTGGCAGTAGTGGGCTGGTAGACTCTGATTCAGAGTTGAATCAGGCTTGTGGCAGTAGTAGGCTGGTAGACTCTGATTCAGAGTTGAATCAGGCTTGTGGCAGTAGTGGGCTGGTAGACTCTGATTCAGAGTTGAATCAGGCTTGTGGCAGTAGTAGGCTGGTAGACTCTGATTCAGAGTTGAATCAGGCTTGTAACAGTAGTAGGCTGGTAGACTCTGATTCAGAGTTGAATCAGGCTTGTGACAGTAGTGGGCTGGTAGACTCTGATTCAGAGTTGAATCAGGCTTGTAACAGTAGTAGGCTGGTAGACTCTGATTCAGAGTTGAATCAGGCTTGTAACAGTAGTAGGCTGGTAGACTCTGATTCAGAGTTGAATCAGGCTTGTAACAGTAGTAGGCTGGTAGACTCTGATTCAGAGTTGAATCAGGCTTGTAACAGTAGTGGGCTGGTAGACTCTGATTCAGAGTTGAATCAGGCTTGTAACAGTAGTGGGCTGGTAGACTCTGATTCAGAGTTGAATCAGACTTGTAACAGTAGTAAGCTGGTAGACTCTGATTCAGAGTTGAATCAGGCTTGTAACAGTAGTGGGCTGGTAGACTCTGATTCAGAGTTGAATCAGGCTTGTGACAGTAGTAGGCTGGTCGACTCTGATTCAGAGTTGAATCAGGCTTGTAACAGTAGTAAGCTGGTAGACTCTGATTCAGAGTTGAATCAGGCTTGTGACAGTAGTAGGCTGGTAGACTCTGATTCAGAGTTGAATCAGGCTTGTGACAGTAGTGGGCTGGTAGACTCTGATTCAGAGTTGAATCAGGCTTGTAACAGTAGTGGGCTGGTAGACTCTGATTCAGAGTTGAATCAGGCTTGTGACAGTAGTGGGCTGGTAGACTCTGATTCAGAGTTGAATCAGGCTTGTAACAGTAGTAGGCTGGTAGACTCTGATTCAGAGTTGAATCAGGCTTGTAACAGTAGTAGGCTGGTAGACTCTGATTCAGAGTTGAATCAGGCTTGTGACAGTAGTGGGCTGGTAGACTCTGATTCAGAGTTGAATCAGGCTTGTAACAGTAGTAGGCTGGTAGACTCTGATTCAGAGTTGAATCAGGCTTGTATCAGTAGTAGGCTGGTAGACTCTGATTCAGAGTTGAATCAGGCTTGTAACAGTAGTAGGCTGGTAGACTCTGATTCAGAGTTGAATCAGGCTTGTAACAGTAGTAGGCTGGTAGACTCTGATTCAGAGTTGAATCAGGCTTGTGACAGTAGTAGGCTGGTAGACTCTGATTCAGAGTTGAATCAGGCTTGTGACAGTAGTGGGCTGGTAGACTCTGATTCAGAGTTGAATCAGGCTTGTGACAGTAGTGGGCTGGTAGACTCTGATTCAGAGTTGAATCAGGCTTGTGACAGTAGTGGGCTGGTAGACTCTGATTCAGAGTTGAATCAGGCGTGTGACAGTAGTGGGCTGGTAGACTCTGATTCAGAGTTGAATCAGGCTTGTAACAGTAGTAGGCTGGTAGACTCTGATTCAGAGTTGAATCAGGCTTGTAACAGTAGTAGGCTGGTAGACTCTGATTCAGAGTTGAATCAGGCTTGTGACAGTAGTAGGCTGGTAGACTCTGATTCAGAGTTGAATCAGGCGTGTGACAGCTGGTAGACTCTGATTCAGAGTTGAATCAGGCTTGTGACAGTAGTGGGCTGGTAGACTCTGATTCAGAGTTGAATCAGGCTTGTGACAGTAGTGGGCTGGTAGACTCTGATTCAGAGTTGAATCAGGCGTGTGACAGTAGTGGGCTGGTAGACTCTGATTCAGAGTTGAATCAGGCTTGTAACAGTAGTAGGGTGGTAGACTCTGATTCAGAGTTGAATCAGGCTTGTAACAGTAGTAGGCTGGTAGACTCTGATTCAGAGTTGAATCAGGCTTGTGACAGTAGTGGGCTGGTAGACTCTGATTCAGAGTTGAATCAGGCTTGTAACAGTAGTAGGCTGGTAGACTCTGATTCAGAGTTGAATCAGGCTTGTGGCAGTAGTAGGCTGGTAGACTCTGATTCAGAGTTGAATCAGGCTTGTGGCAGTAGTAGGCTGGTAGACTCTGATTCAGAGTTGAATCAGGCTTGTGGCAGTAGTAGGCTGGTAGACTCTGATTCAGAGTTGAATCAGGCTTGTGGCAGTAGTGGGCTGGTAGACTCTGATTCAGAGTTGAATCAGGCTTGTAACAGTAGTAGGCTGGTAGACTCTGATTCAGAGTTGAATCAGGCTTGTAACAGTAGTAGGCTGGTAGACTCTGATTCAGAGTTGAATCAGGCTTGTAACAGTAGTAGGCTGGTAGACTCTGATTCAGAGTTGAATCAGGCTTGTAACAGTAGTAGGCTGGTAGACTCTGATTCAGAGTTGAATCAGGCTTGTAACAGTAGTAGGCTGGTAGACTCTGATTCAGAGTTGAATCAGGCTTGTAACAGTAGTAGGCTGGTAGACTCTGATTCAGAGTTGAATCAGGCTTGTGGCAGTAGTGGGCTGGTAGACTCTGATTCAGAGTTGAATCAGGCTTGTAACAGTAGTAGGGTGGTAGACTCTGATTCAGAGTTGAATCAGGCTTGTAACAGTAGTGGGCTGGTAGACTCTGATTCAGAGTTGAATCAGGCTTGTGGCAGTAGTGGGCTGGTAGACTCTGATTCAGAGTTGAATCAGGCTTGTAACAGTAGTGGGCTGGTAGACTCTGATTCAGAGTTGAATCAGGCTTGTGGCAGTAGTGGGCTGGTAGACTCTGATTCAGAGTTGAATCAGGCTTGTAACAGTAGTGGGCTGGTAGACTCTGATTCAGAGTTGAATCAGGCTTGTGGCAGTAGTGGGCTGGTAGACTCTGATTCAGAGTTGAATCAGGCTTGTAACAGTAGTAGGCTGGTAGACTCTGATTCAGAGTTGAATCAGGCTTGTAACAGTAGTGGGCTGGTAGACTCTGATTCAGAGTTGAATCAGGCTTGTAACAGTAGTGGGCTGGTAGACTCTGATTCAGAGTTGAATCAGGCTTGTGACAGTAGTGGGCTGGTAGACTCTGATTCAGAGTTGAATCAGGCTTGTAACAGTAGTGGGCTGGTAGACTCTGATTCAGAGTTGAATCAGGCTTGTAACAGTAGTAGGGTGGTAGACTCTGATTCAGAGTTGAATCAGGCTTGTGACAGTAGTGGGCTGGTAGACTCTGATTCAGAGTTGAATCAGGCTTGTGACAGTAGTGGGCTGGTAGACTCTGATTCAGAGTTGAATCAGGCTTGTAACAGTAGTGGGCTGGTAGACTCTGATTCAGAGTTGAATCAGGCTTGTAACAGTAGTGGGCTGGTAGACTCTGATTCAGAGTTGAATCAGGCTTGTAACAGTAGTAGGGTGGTAGACTCTGATTCAGAGTTGAATCAGGCTTGTGACAGTAGTGGGCTGGTAGACTCTGATTCAGAGTTGAATCAGGCTTGTGACAGTAGTGGGCTGGTAGACTCTGATTCAGAGTTGAATCAGGCTTGTAACAGTAGTGGGCTGGTAGACTCTGATTCAGAGTTGAATCAGGCTTGTAACAGTAGTGGGCTGGTAGACTCTGATTCAGAGTTGAATCAGGCTTGTAACAGTAGTGGGCTGGTAGACTCTGATTCAGAGTTGAATCAGGCTTGTAACAGTAGTAGGGTGGTAGACTCTGATTCAGAGTTGAATCAGGCTTGTGACAGTAGTGGGCTGGTAGACTCTGATTCAGAGTTGAATCAGGCTTGTGACAGTAGTGGGCTGGTAGACTCTGATTCAGAGTTGAATCAGGCTTGTAACAGTAGTGGGCTGGTAGACTCTGATTCAGAGTTGAATCAGGCTTGTAACAGTAGTGGGCTGGTAGACTCTGATTCAGAGTTGAATCAGGCTTGTAACAGTAGTGGGCTGGTAGACTCTGATTCAGAGTTGAATCAGGCTTGTAACAGTAGTAGGGTGGTAGACTCTGATTCAGAGTTGAATCAGGCTTGTGACAGTAGTGGGCTGGTAGACTCTGATTCAGAGTTGAATCAGGCTTGTAACAGTAGTGGGCTGGTAGACTCTGATTCAGAGTTGAATCAGGCTTGTAACAGTAGTGGGCTGGTAGACTCTGATTCAGAGTTGAATCAGGCTTGTAACAGTAGTGGGCTGGTAGACTCTGATTCAGAGTTGAATCAGGCTTGTAACAGTAGTGGGCTGGTAGACTCTGATTCAGAGTTGAATCAGGCTTGTAACAGTAGTGGGCTGGTAGACTCTGATTCAGAGTTGAATCAGGCTTGTAACAGTAGTAGGGTGGTAGACTCTGATTCAGAGTTGAATCAGGCTTGTGACAGTAGTAGGCTGGTAGACTCTGATTCAGAGTTGAATCAGGCTTGTAACAGTAGTGGGCTGGTAGACTCTGATTCAGAGTTGAATCAGGCTTGTAACAGTAGTGGGCTGGTAGACTCTGATTCAGAGTTGAATCAGGCTTGTAACAGTAGTGGGCTGGTAGACTCTGATTCAGAGTTGAATCAGGCTTGTAACAGTAGTAGGGTGGTAGACTCTGATTCAGAGTTGAATCAGGCTTGTGACAGTAGTGGGCTGGTAGACTCTGATTCAGAGTTGAATCAGGCTTGTGACAGTAGTGGGCTGGTAGACTCTGATTCAGAGTTGAATCAGGCTTGTAACAGTAGTGGGCTGGTAGACTCTGATTCAGAGTTGAATCAGGCTTGTAACAGTAGTGGGCTGGTAGACTCTGATTCAGAGTTGAATCAGGCTTGTAACAGTAGTGGGCTGGTAGACTCTGATTCAGAGTTGAATCAGGCTTGTAACAGTAGTAGGTTGGTAGACTCTGATTCAGAGTTGAATCAGGCTTGTGACAGTAGTGGGCTGGTAGACTCTGATTCAGAGTTGAATCAGGCTTGTGACAGTAGTGGGCTGGTAGACTCTGATTCAGAGTTGAATCAGGCTTGTAACAGTAGTGGGCTGGTAGACTCTGATTCAGAGTTGAATCAGGCTTGTAACAGTAGTGGGCTGGTAGACTCTGATTCAGAGTTGAATCAGGCTTGTAACAGTAGTGGGCTGGTAGACTCTGATTCAGAGTTGAATCAGGCTTGTAACAGTAGTAGGGTGGTAGACTCTGATTCAGAGTTGAATCAGGCTTGTGACAGTAGTGGGCTGGTAGACTCTGATTCAGAGTTGAATCAGGCTTGTAACAGTAGTGGGCTGGTAGACTCTGATTCAGAGTTGAATCAGGCTTGTAACAGTAGTGGGCTGGTAGACTCTGATTCAGAGTTGAATCAGGCTTGTAACAGTAGTGGGCTGGTAGACTCTGATTCAGAGTTGAATCAGGCTTGTAACAGTAGTGGGCTGGTAGACTCTGATTCAGAGTTGAATCAGGCTTGTAACAGTAGTGGGCTGGTAGACTCTGATTCAGAGTTGAATCAGGCTTGTAACAGTAGTAGGGTGGTAGACTCTGATTCAGAGTTGAATCAGGCTTGTGACAGTAGTGGGCTGGTAGACTCTGATTCAGAGTTGAATCAGGCTTGTAACAGTAGTGGGCTGGTAGACTCTGATTCAGAGTTGAATCAGGCTTGTAACAGTAGTGGGCTGGTAGACTCTGATTCAGAGTTGAATCAGGCTTGTAACAGTAGTAGGGTGGTAGACTCTGATTCAGAGTTGAATCAGGCTTGTGACAGTAGTAGGCTGGTAGACTCTGATTCAGAGTTGAATCAGGCTTGTAACAGTAGTGGGCTGGTAGACTCTGATTCAGAGTTGAATCAGGCTTGTAACAGTAGTGGGCTGGTAGACTCTGATTCAGAGTTGAATCAGGCTTGTAACAGTAGTGGGCTGGTAGACTCTGATTCAGAGTTGAATCAGGCTTGTGACAGTAGTAGGGTGGTAGACTCTGATTCAGAGTTGAATCAGGCTTGTGACAGTAGTGGGCTGGTAGACTCTGATTCAGAGTTGAATCAGGCTTGTGACAGTAGTGGGCTGGTAGACTCTGATTCAGAGTTGAATCAGGCTTGTAACAGTAGTGGGCTGGTAGACTCTGATTCAGAGTTGAATCAGGCTTGTAACAGTAGTGGGCTGGTAGACTCTGATTCAGAGTTGAATCAGGCTTGTAACAGTAGTGGGCTGGTAGACTCTGATTCAGAGTTGAATCAGGCTTGTAACAGTAGTAGGTTGGTAGACTCTGATTCAGAGTTGAATCAGGCTTGTGACAGTAGTGGGCTGGTAGACTCTGATTCAGAGTTGAATCAGGCTTGTGACAGTAGTGGGCTGGTAGACTCTGATTCAGAGTTGAATCAGGCTTGTAACAGTAGTGGGCTGGTAGACTCTGATTCAGAGTTGAATCAGGCTTGTAACAGTAGTGGGCTGGTAGACTCTGATTCAGAGTTGAATCAGGCTTGTAACAGTAGTGGGCTGGTAGACTCTGATTCAGAGTTGAATCAGGCTTGTAACAGTAGTAGGGTGGTAGACTCTGATTCAGAGTTGAATCAGGCTTGTGACAGTAGTGGGCTGGTAGACTCTGATTCAGAGTTGAATCAGGCTTGTAACAGTAGTGGGCTGGTAGACTCTGATTCAGAGTTGAATCAGGCTTGTAACAGTAGTGGGCTGGTAGACTCTGATTCAGAGTTGAATCAGGCTTGCAACAGTAGTGGGCTGGTAGACTCTGATTCAGAGTTGAATCAGGCTTGTAACAGTAGTGGGCTGGTAGACTCTGATTCAGAGTTGAATCAGGCTTGTAACAGTAGTGGGCTGGTAGACTCTGATTCAGAGTTGAATCAGGCTTGTAACAGTAGTAGGGTGGTAGACTCTGATTCAGAGTTGAATCAGGCTTGTGACAGTAGTGGGCTGGTAGACTCTGATTCAGAGTTGAATCAGGCTTGTAACAGTAGTGGGCTGGTAGACTCTGATTCAGAGTTGAATCAGGCTTGTAACAGTAGTGGGCTGGTAGACTCTGATTCAGAGTTGAATCAGGCTTGTAACAGTAGTGGGCTGGTAGACTCTGATTCAGAGTTGAATCAGGCTTGTAACAGTAGTAGGGTGGTAGACTCTGATTCAGAGTTGAATCAGGCTTGTGACAGTAGTGGGCTGGTAGACTCTGATTCAGAGTTGAATCAGGCTTGTAACAGTAGTGGGCTGGTAGACTCTGATTCAGAGTTGAATCAGGCTTGTAACAGTAGTGGGCTGGTAGACTCTGATTCAGAGTTGAATCAGGCTTGTAACAGTAGTGGGCTGGTAGACTCTGATTCAGAGTTGAATCAGGCTTGTAACAGTAGTAGGGTGGTAGACTCTGATTCAGAGTTGAATCAGGCTTGTAACAGTAGTGGGCTGGTAGACTCTGATTCAGAGTTGAATCAGGCTTGTAACAGTAGTGGGCTGGTAGACTCTGATTCAGAGTTGAATCAGGCTTGTAACAGTAGTGGGCTGGTAGACTCTGATTCAGAGTTGAATCAGGCTTGTAACAGTAGTGGGCTGGTAGACTCTGATTCAGAGTTGAATCAGGCTTGTAACAGTAGTGGGCTGGTAGACTCTGATTCAGAGTTGAATCAGGCTTGTAACAGTAGTAGGCTGGTAGACTCTGATTCAGAGTTGAATCAGGCTTGTAACAGTAGTGGGCTGGTAGACTTTGATTCAGAGTTGAATCAGGCTTGTAACAGTAGTGGGCTGGTAGACTCTGATTCAGAGTTGAATCAGGCTTGTAACAGTAGTAGGGTGGTAGACTCTGATTCAGAGTTGAATCAGGCTTGTGACAGTAGTGGGCTGGTAGACTCTGATTCAGAGTTGAATCAGGCTTGTAACAGTAGTGGGCTGGTAGACTCTGATTCAGAGTTGAATCAGGCTTGTAACAGTAGTGGGCTGGTAGACTCTGATTCAGAGTTGAATCAGGCTTGTAACAGTAGTGGGCTGGTAGACTCTGATTCAGAGTTGAATCAGGCTTGTAACAGTAGTGGGCTGGTAGACTCTGATTCAGAGTTGAATCAGGCTTGTAACAGTAGTGGGCTGGTAGACTCTGATTCAGAGTTGAATCAGGCTTGTAACAGTAGTAGGGTGGTAGACTCTGATTCAGAGTTGAATCAGGCTTGTGACAGTAGTGGGCTGGTAGACTCTGATTCAGAGTTGAATCAGGCTTGTAACAGTAGTGGGCTGGTAGACTCTGATTCAGAGTTGAATCAGGCTTGTAACAGTAGTGGGCTGGTAGACTCTGATTCAGAGTTGAATCAGGCTTGTAACAGTAGTGGGCTGGTAGACTCTGATTCAGAGTTGAATCAGGCTTGTGACAGTAGTGGGCTGGTAGACTCTGATTCAGAGTTGAATCAGGCTTGTAACAGTAGTGGGCTGGTAGACTCTGATTCAGAGTTGAATCAGGCTTGTAACAGTAGTGGGCTGGTAGACTCTGATTCAGAGTTGAATCAGGCTTGTAACAGTAGTGGGCTGGTAGACTCTGATTCAGAGTTGAATCAGGTTTGTAACAGTAGTAGGGTGGTAGACTCTGATTCAGAGTTGAATCAGGCTTGTAACAGTAGTGGGCTGGTAGACTCTGATTCAGAGTTGAATCAGGCTTGTAACAGTAGTGGGCTGGTAGACTCTGATTCAGAGTTGAATCAGGCTTGTAACAGTAGTGGGCTGGTAGACTCTGATTCAGAGTTGAATCAGGCTTGTAACAGTAGTGGGCTGGTAGACTCTGATTCAGAGTTGAATCAGGCTTGTAACAGTAGTGGGCTGGTAGACTCTGATTCAGAGTTGAATCAGGCTTGTAACAGTAGTAGGCTGGTAGACTCTGATTCAGAGTTGAATCAGGCTTGTAACAGTAGTGGGCTGGTAGACTCTGATTCAGAGTTGAATCAGGCTTGTAACAGTAGTGGGCTGGTAGACTCTGATTCAGAGTTGAATCAGGCTTGTAACAGTAGTGGGCTGGTAGACTCTGATTCAGAGTTGAATCAGGCTTGTAACAGTAGTGGGCTGGTAGACTCTGATTCAGAGTTGAATCAGGCTTGTAACAGTAGTGGGCTGGTAGACTCTGATTCAGAGTTGAATCAGGCTTGTAACAGTAGTAGGCTGGTAGACTCTGATTCAGAGGGGGAGGGGCAGGTCGACTACACACACTGGCAAAGATGTTCGGCTGGCAGGCAGGGTGGCAGACAGGGTGGCAGACAGGGTGGCAGACAGGGTGGCAGACAGGGTGGCAGGCAGGGTGGCAGACAGGGTGGCAGGCAGGGTGGCAGACAGGGTGGCAGGCAGGCTGGCAGACAGGGTGGCAGACAGGGTGGCAGACAGGGTGGCAGACAGGGTGGCAGGCAGGCTGGCAGACAGGGTGGCAGACAGGGTGGCAGGCAGGCTGGCAGGCAGGGAGGCAGACAGGGTGGCAGGCAGGCTGGCAGACAGGGTGGCAGGCAGGCTGGCAGGCAGGGAGGCAGACAGGGTGGCAGGCAGGCTGGCAGACAGGGTGGCAGGCAGGGAGGCAGACAGGGTGGCAGGCAGGGAGGCAGACAGGGTGGCAGGCAGGCTGGCAGACAGGGTGGCAGGCAGGCTGGCAGGCAGGGAGGCAGACAGGCTGGCAGGCAGGCTGGCAGACAGGGAGGCAGGCAGGCTGTCAGACAGGGTGCCAGGCAGGGAGGCAGACAGGGTGGCAGGCAGGCTGGCAGACAGGGTGGCAGACAGGCTGGCAGGCAGGGAGGCAGACAGGGTGGCAGGCAGGCTGGCAGACAGGGTGGCAGGCAGGCTGGCAGGCAGGGAGGCAGGCAGGCTGGCAGACAGGGAGGCAGGCAGGCTGGCAGACAGGCTGGCAGGCAGGCTGGCAGGCAGGGAGGCAGGCAGGCTGGCAGACATGGAGGCAGGCAGGCTGGCAGGCAGGGAGGCAGGCAGGCTGGCAGACAGGGAGGCAGGCAGGCTGGCAGACAGGGTGGCAGGCAGGCTGGCAGACAGGGTGGCAGGCAGGCTGGCAGACATGGAGGCAGGCAGGCTGGCAGACAGGGTGGCAGGCAGGCTGGCAGACAGGGAGGCAGGCAGGCAGGCTGGCAGACAGGGTGGCAGGCAGGCTGGCAGAAATGGAGGCAGGCAGATAGACAGGCAGACAGGCAGGCAGGCAGACAGAAAGGGAGGCTGGTTGGCAGACATTGGAGCGAGATTTTTGCATAGGTGCTTTGTTGAAATTTTTGTGCAAATAGAATTATGTCTGGAACGGTTCCCATGCTTTTAAAATAAGGGTTCTGTTCCAGAACATTATAGATCACTTTTGTTCCCGGTTTTCATTCGGTTCCTCAAAAAATGTCCTTCTTGTCCGGTTTTCGGTTCTGTTCCCTGAACTGGTTCCAACCCCTGGAACACACACGCAAAGGCTTGCAGGTGAGTTTACAGCAGATTCTACTCGTACTGAAGAGACTTACAGACTTGCAGAAGACGTAGGTGAGTTTACAGCAGAATATTCTCGTACGGAAGAAACTTAACAAGCCAGAATTGACTCTATAGAGACACATAGTCAGATGAAAACACAGCCAGACTGCTCAAGATTTACTTCGAAATTGGATGTCTGTCCATGTCCTGAGGACATCGGAAATGGTTTCAAAACCAGCAACTAGGGGCAACAGTGAGCGCTTTCTCCATCAAGTAAACTAGGGTTTTCCTAGGATGTTGCGGATGGGCCTAATCCCATGACTCTGTAATCCCATGACTCTGTAATCCCATGACTCTGCAATCCCATGACTCTGCAATCCCATGACTCTGCAATCCCATGACTCTGCAATCCCATGACTCTGCAATCCCATGACTCTGTAATCCCATGACTCTGTAATCCCATGACTCTGTAATCCCATGACTCTGCAATCCCATGACTCTGCAATCCCATGACTCTGCAATCCCATGACTCTGTAATCCCATGACTCTGCAATCCCATGACTCTGTAATCCCTTGACTCTGTAATCCCTTGACTCTGTAATCCCTTGACTCTGGATCCAAAGGTTGGATGTTCAATCCCAGTGGTGGACACATTTTTCTTTATTTCTTTTTTGGGGGGCGGGGTGTTGAACCCTATCCCAAACTTTAACCCTTAATTTAACCATTCAGAAAGTAATGTTTGACATTTGGAGAAACGTGGATAAACGTCAGAATCAGACGTCAAAAACCGTGAGATCGTGTTGCTGACATTGATTAAATACACTGCTTGTACCCGGCAGAATAAGCTCAATAAACTTTCATAAGAACACTCCCTCTCTTTTTCCTGGAAATGTATTAAATAGGTTTGTTTTTCTTCAAGTCCAATTCACATTTGTTGACAATTTACTCAAACATCAATCAAAATTCGATGCCTGGTAATCTTTCATTGTTTATTTTTGCTCAGTAGGATACTTGCATATAAAGTAACAGTTGTATTCATGCCTACAGTGACCATCATATGTGTGTATTCTAAAGATGGAGAAAAGCTATTTTAATTTTGCTCAGTCAGCATTCATTCGGACTTCCTGATGTTCTATACGTAGGAAATGACATTGTTTTAAATGATTGTCACTGCTTTGAAAGTAAGAGTGGGGATTCAGAGAGAGAGAGAACAGAGAGAGAGAACAGAGAGAGAGAACAGAGAGAGAGAACAGAGAGACAGAGAGAGAGACAGAGAGAGAGAACAGAGAGAGAGAGGGAGAGAATGAGAGAGAGAAGTATGAAAGGGATTTGATTGTTGTTATTGATCCTACATATTCTTTAGTTGCGTTGACAGTGTAAGATACAGAGCTGGTAATAAATGGAACACAACTGAAGTGAATGAAGATAACGTCAGGGAGGGAGAGGGAGAGAATTGAGAGAGAGAGAGAGAGAGAGAATAGAGAGAGAGAGAGAGGGAGAGAACAGAGAGAGAAGGAGAGAACAGAGAGAAAGAGAGAAAGAGAGAAAGAGAGAGAAAGAGAGAGAAAGAGAGAGAGAGAGAGAGAGAGAGAGAGAGAGAGAGAGAGAGAGAGAGAGAGAGAGAGAGAGAGACCGGTGGGGGGGTGGAACGCCTCCCTGGCAGTCACCTCCTTCTCCCACCTCCACGTCTGGTCTCCTCTGGGAGGGAGAGGAGGAGATGATGGGGGGATGGATGGAGGGCCTCCCTGGCAGTCACCTCCTTCTGGCAGGGAGAGGAGGAGGTGATGACCGGTGGGGGGATGGAGTGGCAGCCCTCTGCTCCACCTCATCCATCACTGCATACCACCACCAGGATGTGGCTGTGCTCTCTCCTCCCTCTGTTCTGACTCCGGTGGGGGGGTGAAATAAATGTGATGGTGTGTGTGTTGGAGAATGTATGGCATAGTACAGTACAGGAGACCAAATCTATCATGAATATCTTTATGTCTTCAATTATCACCTCTCAAATCTCTGTGTGTGTGTGCGCGCGTAAAGTATCAGTTTACATCATTATACGGAGAGAAAACGGATAATGAAGTGCGTGAAAGTGTGGTTTCACCAAGACAGACAGTGTTCACACCCAGAAACACATAGAGATTGACATCCTAGAGGAAAGAGACGGGGGAAAGCATGTGGTACGTTACAGTGACAGAACAATGTGTACTGTTATAAATCATCTCTCTCTCTGTCTCTCTCTCTCTCTCTCTCTCTCTCTCTCTCTCTCTCTCTCTCTCTCTCTCTCTCTCTCTCTCTCTCTCTCTCTCTCAATAGAGATTATTTACTTCAAATGAATGTATTGTCTAACGTCTGTGGGAGATCATTTAGCCTACTTAACCTAAAGACAGATATTTCTTTAGATTTTTGAATTGGAAACTTGACTGCTGACATTTACAATTTGAGTGAATTGTATTAACAGAATAATGAACAGAATAATCAAATATATAGTTTATATAGTTTATGGAGCCCAGAGTTTTTCCAGGTAGATCCAGGCAATACATGGGGAAAAAATTAATATATATATATATACAGTACCAGTCCAAAGTTTGGACACACCTACTCATTCAAGAGTTTTTCCTTATTTTTACTATTTTCTACATTGTAGAATAATAGTGAAGACTTCAACACTATGAAATAACACATATGGATTAATGTCATAACCAAAAAAGTGTTAAACAAATCCAAATGTATTTTAGATTTTACATTCTTCAAAGTAGCAACCCTTTGCCTTGACGACAGCTTTGCACACTGTTCTAAAACGTTTGACCGGTAGTGTGTTTACATATATTCGTCTGTTGTTGTGTGTCTTTGTTGATGTTGTGGTGTCATGTTGCTTATTCTGCTCAGTAATGCTATACCGTAGATCAGGCATTCACCATGTAAGCCCCCCTCCCCCCGTCATCACCACCCTGCACAACAGAGCGACACACACACACTCAGCACCACCCTGCACAACAGAGCGACACACACACTCAGCACCACCCTGCACAACAGAACGACACACACACACTCAGCACCACCCTGCACAACAGAACGACACACACACACTCAGCACCACCCTGCACAACAGAGCGACACACACACTCAGCACCACCCTGCACAACAGAGCGACACACACACTCAGCACCACCCTGCACAACAGAACGACACACACACACTCAGCACCACCCTGCACAACAGAACGACACACACACACTCAGCACCACCCTGCACAACAGAACGACACACACACACTCAGCACCACCCTGCACAACAGAACGACACACACACTCAGCACCACCCTGCACAACAGAACGACACACACACACTCAGCACCACCCTGCACAACAGAACGACACACACACTCAGCACCACCCTGCACAACAGAACGACACACACACTCATCACCACCCTGCACAACAGAACGACACACACACTCAGCACCACCCTGCACAACAGAACGACACACACACTCAGCACCACCCTGCACAACAGAACGACACACACACTCAGCACCACCCTGCACAACAGAACGACACACACACTCATCACCACCCTGCACAACAGAACGACACACACACTCAGCACCACCCTGCACAACAGAACGACACACACACTCATCACCACCCTGCACAACAGAACGACACACACACTCAGCACCACCCTGCACAACAGAACGACACATACACTCATCACCACCCTGCACAACAGAACGACACACACACTCAGCACCACCCTGCACAACAGAACGACACACACACTCAACACCACCCTGCACAACAGAACGACACACACACACTCAGCACCACCCTGCACAACAGAGCGACACACACACTCAGCACCACCCTGCACAACAGAACGACACACACACTCAGCACCACCCTGCACAACAGAACGACACACACACTCAGCACCACCAGACGCCGATTGATTTCAACGGAAATCAAAGTCACATGCGGATCGAACAACAGAGGGCGCGGGAGCACCGAGGAGGCAGCGTGTGCCGACGCTGCTGGAATGCTAAACACACAAATCCTCCTGCTACCGACGCAGCACGGAGAGAGAGGGAGAGAGAGAGAGAGACGAGTTACCATGTTGTCCCATTCCTCAGGACTCCTCAGAGCCGCGCTTTAACGGCTGTCTCAGCATACTGTACATGGCCTGCGTCTCCCTCACAGCGTTATGAATGGAGTAGAGACAGGAGACCGGGGAAGTCCCCCCCCCCCTCCCTCCCCCACTTCCGGAAGCGGAATCCTGGTCGGTTGGGGTAACATTATCAGCCCTGACTGGACCCGGCCTGGTATAATTTAATTAAAGAGAAAGAAACAAGGGGAGATCGAAGAAGGGAAGGAGGCATTGGGATTGTGGTTGCGGTGGGATGGAGGACAGAGAGAGAGAAAGAGAGAGAGAGAGAAGGGGGGGTACTGCAGGAAAAAGCTTTATCTCCTCTCCTCTTCCCTCCGCGACGCCTTTTGTTGCGTTCTGTAGCCTAGCGGTACACTACACGAGAGGAGCCGGTTGCTGCATTGCGCTCACCGAGCAGCGCGTGCTGCGGGGCAGCCCGGGAGAGAGAGAGAGTCTGTCGCTGTAACGTCTTCAGTATATTGTGTGTGTGTGAGTGTGTGTGTGTGTGTGTGTGTGTGTGTGTGTGTGTGTGTGTGTGTGTGTGTGTGTGTGTGTGTGTGTGTGTGTGTGTGTGTGTGTGTGTGTGTGTGTGTGCGTGCGTGCGTGCGTGCGTGCGTGCGTGTGTGTTTAGTGCCGCAGTCAGACAAAAGAAAAAGCTACCTCAATATTCTACAGGGAACAACTATACCAAACTAGAACTATACTGCAACGATTCTAACCCACTGACTCAAATATTGACGAATATAAAACAAAATATTAAAATCGAATACATACCCTTTTAAAGGCCTAATCATGTATAATGAAAATGTATATTATCATAAATTATTAAATAATATCCCTTTTATTGTTATTATTATTATTGTTATTAGTCTATATGTTTGCCCTTTGACCTTTAGCCACAGGGGTCATATAGTTTTATAGTGTAAATCTGATAGCTGGCGGCAGAGAGATTAAAGTTACTATGAGACGTCATCAGAGAACCACATGCCGCCGGATGAATGACGACATTCAGATGAGCTGTTGTGGTCATAACTGGATAAAGAAATCTAAGTCATTATAAAAACAAAAACGTGTGTGTTTGTGCCGGTTATTACGTGAGTGGGGCAATTTCCATTAAAACCCCAGTCCCGTAGCCTGTTCAACGCTGGCTGGCAACCGTCCAACACAGTAAAAGAAAATGCCGATTGTGCAGAATAAGTTCCCATTATATTCCTCTGACAACCAATATCCCTTCCTTCCCTGCATCCCCTTTGTGAATAAAGATATTCCCCTCATCTCATCCCGCCCTGAGCCGCGTAAACGCCGCGTTGAATCTAGTGCAGTGTGACAGCGAGGAGGATAGGTCTGTTACCGATACACACACACACGCACACACCGTGAGCGACAAACACTGCCTCTCGTTCCGTTCTCCCGTTTCAGCTGAACGATCAAGTTACGTGGCTAGGGAAATGTTGCAGTGAAGAGAGAGAGAGAGAGGAGCGCAGAGAGAGAGAGACTGCAGCATCATTTCAGAGCAGGCAAAGCAAGCCACGCGCGCACATGCAGTGCAGTAGAACGTGCAGGTGAGAGAAAGAGAGAGAGAGAGAAGGCGTGCGTGGAGAATGAACGATAGAATGCAGGACTCTTGGAAAATACGCATTTTCTCTCGGTTCATTACCGAAACATCCTCGCGAACGCACAAGGAATTATAATTGACCGGTTTGTTGACTTCGGGATCTCTTTAGCCTTTTAAAAAAAAAAACAAGGATTGCTGATGTGAGCGAGCTCCGGTTTACGGTTTAGATTATTATTCCGTCCCGAGAAGTGGCTGTGAAAAGCACTCTTGTCTTTGTGAAGTTCCGTGAAGGCATTCGACCAAACTGCTTGGCACGTTGCTTCACTGCGGGGAAAAACACACGCGTAGTTCAGACTCATACCGGGGAGCGAGAGGTAAGAAACCACAATTAAACTGAACGATTACCGGACGATATCCAATACTTTACTTTTAAACCGATTTTGTTCCGCTTTGTGGATGTAAGTAATTTTTCACAACATTAGTGGTTCGGCGTCCTGAGACAGAGTCGTGTTCAGTTTTCTTTGTGGAAGTGCTGCATTGCAGTTTCTCTTCAACTCGTCAAAACCGCCGAGAGAGCCCCTCGGTCCCCCGGAACGCGACCGGAATTAAGCGAAATTACTAACGGACTAATATAACTGATAAGAGAGTCCTCAAGAGAGGGAGAAACGGAATAAGTCTTCATCATAAAAAGAGAGCGAGAGAGAGTCAAGTGGATTAATTAACGTGAGTGGATGATTTGGTTTCCCTTTTCTTCCTGGATGGATTTTCTGATATCTTTGTGCTCTGAACATCCCAGAGAGACTTAGAGGATTTTTTTTGTTAAAGTTTATTTTTAAACCCACTCTCAACAATAAAGAGAAAGATAAAAGAATAGAGAAAACATACATCCTGACTGAAAAAGAGATCTACAACCAGTCACATTAACGACAGAGAGACTGATCTGCAGTGTGTTATTAGAGTGCTGTAAAGCTTCCCTGGACCCTAGACAGTGGAAACTGCCGAGAGAGAGAGGGGGAGGGGGGAAGAGTGTGAGAAAGAGAGAGGAAACAAAGATCTACAACCAGATAGACACATTAACGACAGAGAAGGAGGGAAAGGTAGAAGTATAGATCCCCAGAGAGAGGAAAGAGAGACAGAGGGATAGAGAGGGAGAGAGAGAGAGAGAGACAGAGAGAGAGAGGGATAGAGACAGAGGGATAGAGAGGGAGAGAGAGAGAGACAGAGAGAGAGACAGAGGGATAGAGAGAGAGAGAGAGAGAGAGACAGAGAAGAAGCAGAAAGGCGGGAGCCATGCGGAGGACAGGGGTAGGTGTCTGTGTTGGAGCAGCGTTCTCCTGCTCGGTAACGCTAACTGGACCGGGGGAGTTGTTCCACCTCCTAGTCCTTCTCCTACTAACGATGACTCAGCTCCCGGTCGCTGACTCGGCACTCCGTTACCGGGTGGCCGAGGAGGGCCCCGCAGACGTTATGATCGGTAATGTGGCTGCCGACCTCGGCCTGTCCGCGGGCTCCGGCTCCGGAGATGTCACATTCGCCCTAGAGAGCGGCTCGGAGTTCTTCAAGATTGATAACGTTACCGGGGAGCTGACTACCGGGCAGCGGAGGATTGACCGGGAGAAGCTGTCCCAGTGTCAGATGATCTTTGACGAGAACGAGTGTTTCCTGGACTTCGAAGTGTCTGTGATTGGTCCGCTCCAGAGTTGGGTGGATCTCTTTGAGGGCCGTGTGGTCATCACCGACATCAACGACAACACTCCCTCGTTTCCGTCGTCGGTGCTGACATTATCTGTCGAGGAGAACCGTCCAATAGGCACGCTGTATCTGTTACCCACAGCGACGGATCGCGACTTCGGGCGCAACGGGATTGATCGTTATGAGTTGATTCAAGATGGCAGCTCTTTCGGGTCGGCGGGGTCAGGGTCGGGGTCAGCGAGGAGAGCAGCCGGTGGGCCTATGGGAAGAGCGGATGGAACAGGAGGAGGAAACGGAGGAGGAGGGGATAGGAGGAGAGGAGCATTGGATAACAACGGAGGAGGAGGTGCAGGAGGAGGTGTGAGGAGCAGTGTGTTTGAGCTCCAGGTCGCCGACACGCCCGACGGCGAGAAGCAACCACAGCTGATCGTGAAAGGTCCTCTGGACCGTGAAGCACGCGACTCGTATGAGCTGGTTCTACGGGTCCGGGACGGTGGGAACCCTCTTCGCTCTTCCCAGGCACTCCTCCGCGTCGCCATCACCGATGTCAATGACAACAGGTAGGATGAAAACGTAGTGAAAAGCTGAGCTGAGGCACACACACATGTTAGTAGAGGTGCTGACTAATGGAGAGTATCCTGTCTAAAAAGTGTGATTGGTTTACCCATTAAACTAAAGAGCTGGAATAGTAGCATCAGCGTAGAGAAACACTACCACAATTATCATAGAGGACCACTAGCACAATTATCATAGAGCACCACTAGCTAAATTAGCATAGAGCACCACTAGCACAATTATCATAGAGCACCACTAGCTAAATTAGCATAGAGCACCACTAGCACAATTATCATAGAGCACCACTAGCTAAATTAGCATAGAGCACCACTAGCTAAATTAGCATAGAGCACCACTAGCTAAATTAGCATAGAGCACCACTAGCTAAATGATCATAGAGCACCATTAGCTAAATTAGCATAGAGCACCACTAGCTAAATTAGCATAGAGCACCACTAGCTAAATTAGCATAGAGCACCACTAGCTAAATTAGCATAGAGCACCACTAGCTAAATTAGGTTGAAAAGCACAAACAATGTTATCTTCTGAATACATGGTATTTCTTTTATTTCTTTATCGACAACAGCCCGCGCTTCGAGAGAGCCATCTATGAGGCCGAGATGGCGGAGAACGCGCCTCCCGGAACCCCCGTCCTCCAGGTGCGCGCTTCGGACCGCGATGTCGGCGTCAACGGACAGGTGGAGTACGTCTTCGGCGCTGCCACGGAATCTGTCCGCCGTCTTCTCCGACTGGACGAGGCTACCGGTTGGCTGAGCGTCCTCCACAGGATTGACCGGGAGGAAGTGGCCCAGTTACGCTTCACGGTCACGGCAAGGGATCGCGGTCAGCCGCCGCGCACCGACCGGACGACCGTAGTCCTGGTGGTCCGGGACGAGAACGACAACGTTCCGGTCGTGGAGATCAGGAAGATCGGACGGATTCTGGTGAGGGACGGAGTGGCGCTGGTACCGGAGAACGTTCTGGTGGACACACCGGTGGCGCTGGTTCAGGTGTCAGACCGTGACCAGGGGGAGAACGGGGCGGTAACCTGCACGGTGGTCGGGGATGTACCGTTCACCCTGAAACCGGCGGGAGAGACGGCGCTCCTACCGCTGCCCGCGGATGACGCCTTCGACAGGTGAGATGAAAACACTTCCTGTCCATATTGATCTGTTTAGAGTTTGTTCCTTTTTCATTTTTAAAGTCAAATTCAGAGTATTCCAGCACGGCGCACCGAGAGGCTGAAATAGTATCGGAGCGTCAACGTACAGCACCATAATATAAACCCGACAGCTAGCTACGTTAAGTTGAAAATCACAAAAATCACATATGTTAATTTGAGCCATATATTTACATTTTCCAATGTAACTCTCCTTCCACAGCAGGAAGTAATTATATTGATTAATTTCGTTGTAATTTTGTTTTATATTAATATTTATCCTTGTTTCCTCAGAAACCGTAAGAAGTATTTCCTCCACACGTCGGCCCTGTTGGATTACGAGGCCACTAAAGAGTACAGCGTCACCATCGTGGCAGTCGACTCTGGTTCCCCCTCTCTCTCCAGCAACAGCTCTCTCATGGTCAGGGTGGTCGACATCAACGACCACACTCCTACCTTCGCCCAGGCCGTGGTCGAGGTCCACTTTGCCGAGAACAACCAACCAGGAGAGCGTGTGGTCACCGTGGTTGCGGCGGATGCCGATTCCGGTAAAAATGCAGAGATTGCGTATTCATTGGATCCGTCCGTTAACGGCCTGTTCTATATTGATGCTGATAATGGGGATATCCGTGCGACGGGGGTTCTGGACCGGGAGGTCAGGGAGAGGTATGAGTTCCAGGTGATCGCCAGGGATAAGGGATTCCCCTCGCTGCAGGGGTCGGCCACGGTGGTAATCATGGTGACCGACCGCAACGACAATGCTCCGAAGTTCGTCCAGGAAGTGTTCACGTTCTACGTGAAGGAGAACCTCCTTGCCAACAGCCCAGTTGGCATGGTAACAGTAACAGACGCGGATGAGGGTGAGAACGCGGAGCTGAGTCTTTTCGTAGAGATGGACGAAGAAGAAGGAGAAGAGGTGGAGGGAGGAGGGGAGAAGAACAAGGGAGTAGGAGAGGAGGGAGGAGGAAGAGGAAGAGGAGGAAGAGGTGAGGAAACGTTCTCCATAGAGAACAACACCGGGACGATCTTCTCCTCCGTGTCCTTTGACCGGGAACGCCGCTCCACCTACACCTTCCGCGTCCGGGCCGTTGACGGAGGAGCTCCGCCTCGCTCCGCCACGGCGACAGTCTCCCTCATCGTAACCGATGAGAACGACAACGCCCCCTCCGTGACCTCACCCACCAACGACTCCTACACCCTCCTCCCCCCGGCCTCCTCCACCCGGACCATCGTCAGAACCGTGGCCGCCTCGGACTCTGACTTTGGCCGCAACGCTGACCTGCGCTTCTCCCTGGTAGGAGGGAACCCGTTCAGGCTGTTTGAGATCGGCCTGGCCAGTGGAGTGATCACCGTGGCAGAGCCCCTAGAGAGGAGACACAGGGGGCTGCATCGCCTGGTGGTCAGGGTCAACGACAGTGGAGAGCCATCGCTCTGCGCCACCGCGCTGGTCCACGTCTTCGTCAACGAGAGTCTGGTCAACGCTACACTGGTGGACGCACAGGTAATTATGAATATGACTTTGCCTGTGTCCTAAATGACAACATATTCCCTATGAAGTGCACTACTTTTGACCAGCTGCCCCATTGACTCTGGTCAAATGTAGTGCACTGTGTAGGTAATAGGGTGCCATTTGAGACGTGTTCATACTGTACATGCATACCTCTCCTCTTTTCCATTCCATTCTGACTTTGGTGACATTGAGTCCATTTGTTCAGGTTCTACTGTTCTGTACAGGCTATATTTACACTTCTCCTGCTCAACAGCTTAGAATGGGCCAATGCACCAGCCTATAATGGAATGGTAGGGATCGAACAACTTAGAATAGTAGAACAAATGAACATGGAATTCTAGAATGGAACAACTTAGAATGGAAAAGTAGAACAAATGAACATGGAATTCTAGAATGGAACAACTTAGAATGGAACAGTAGAATAAATGAACATGGAATTCTAGAATGGAACAACTTAGAATGGAACAATAGAACAAATGAACATGGAATTCTAGAATGGAACAACTTAGAATGGAACAATAGAATGGAATGAATTAGAATGGATCAATAGAATGGAATGAATTAGAATGGAACAATAGAATGGAATGAATTAGAATGGAACAATAGAATGGAATGAATTAGAATGGAACAATAGAATGGAATGAATTAGAATGGAACAATAGAATGGAATGGATTAGAATGGAACAATAGAATGGAATGAATTAGAATGGAACAATAGAATGGAATGAATTAGAATGGAACAATAGAATGGAATGAACTAGAATGGAACAATAGAATGGAACAATAGAATGGAATGCATTAGAATGGAACAATAGAATGGAATGAATTTGAATGGAACAATAGAATGGTATAATGGAATGGGGCCGCTCAGAGTGGGACATCGTTTCATCTTTTAATAAGAACAGTGTAGACCAGCCCAGAGCAATAGAGGGCAGACAAATGGACGGATCGAATCAACATATTATCACAACTGCTCAATGGGCTTGATGATTAGTTCATTAGTTTGATCAGGTGTGCTAGTGTTGGGATAGAATAAAGCAGTGTAAGTTAGGGAGGCCCCAGGTCAAGGTCTGAGTTTATACATGAAACTGCGGTCCAGAGTTTCTCCTGGTACAGGTTACAGGGTTAGGAAAACTCCTGGCTATGAAGAAACATTTCCATCTAGTTTCTCATTGGCTAACTTGTGACTCCTACTGACGAGTTGAGTCATTTTCTGCTGCGTTGCCATTTCATTCACTAATCACTTTGGCATCCTTCCACTCTCTCTCTCTCTCTCACACACACACACACACACACACACACACACACACACACACACACACCCCTTCGGCATCATTCCACTGTCACACACACACCCATTTGGCATCATTCCGCTGTCACACACACACACACACACACACACACACACACACACACACACACACACACACACACACACACACACACACACACACACACACACACACACACACACACACACACACACACACACACAGACACACACACACACCCCACCCCCACCCCTTTGGCATCATTCCACTGTCAGAGAGAATTCCTTATGCGATGGAGGCAGTAACACAAGCATTTCACTGTGAGATAACGTCTGCGTATCTGTGACCAATACACTTTGATTGGATATCCTTCTAGTCCATTACTGTATATTGAGAGCTGTGCTCTGCTGGACTGTTCCAATCTAAACTGACTGTGGTGTAATGTCAAGGAGTTCTAGATTACAACATGCTTCCACACATTACAATCCATTGTTCCGTAGAATCATTCTGTCATTCCATTGTGTTCTGGTCCACTCTACCATTCTATTGCAATCAAATGTGTCTGGTTCTAAGCCGGGGCTTCTCATGTCCGGTTCTTTTCGTTGCATCTGAACCTGTCCCAGGCAGAACTCTGTGCCCTTGTTATAGGCTTCAACTTGGACCAGGAGTTCTCCTTAAATTTCAGCCATAACAAGGGCCCAGGGTGTTTCATGTTTAGGTCACAAGGTAATGAATAACTCCTGGCCCTAAAGATACACCACTAACTAAAGATACACCGCTAGCTAAAGATACACCACTAACTAAAGATACACCGCTAACTAAAGATACACCACTAACTAAAGATCCACCACTAACTAAAGATCCACCACTAACTAAAGATCCACCGCTAGCTAAAGCTACACCGCTAACTAAAGATACACCGCTAGCTAAAGATCCACCGCTAGCTAAAGCTACACCACTAACTAAAGATACACCGCTAGCTAAAGCTACACCGCTAACTAAAGATACACCGCTAACTAAAGATCCACCGCTAGCTAAAGCTACACCACTAACTAAAGATACACTGCTAGCTAAAGCTACACCGATAACTAAAGATCCACCGCTAACTAAAGATCCACCGCTAACTAAAGATCCACCGCTAACTAAAGATCCACCGCTAACTAAAGATCCACCGCTAGCTAAAGATACACCACTAACTAAAGATCCACCACTAACTAAAGATACACCGCTAGCTAAAGCTACACCGCTAACTAAAGATACACCGCTAGCTAAAGATACACCACTAACTAAAGATACACCGCTAACTAAAGATACACCACTAACTAAAGATCCACCACTAACTAAAGATCCACCACTAACTAAAGATCCACCGCTAACTAAAGCTACACCGCTAACTAAAGATCCACCGCTAACTAAAGATCCACCGCTAACTAAAGCTACACCGATAACTAAAGATCCACCGCTAACTAAAGATCCACCGCTACCTAAAGATCCACCACTAACTAAAGATCCACCGCTAACTAAAGCTACACCGCTAACTAAAGATCCACCGCTAACTAAAGATCCACCACTAACTAAAGATCCACCGCTAACTAAAGATCCACCGCTAACTAAAGATCCACCGCTAACTATTCATTGTATCAATATCAAGAGAGACACAGCATTACCTGCAGAGTGAAACGGTTCTGGTGTTTAAAGCTAAGCAGTACAAACCTTGGTGCAGCAGAGTGGAAGACTCCTGGGGGAGCTGGGGGCTGGGGTGGGGGGACTGAGGGGAGTGAGAGAGAGATGTGTCAGGATGGATGATGAGGCACTGCTAGAGCTAGAGTGGTAGTGCTGCATTCTCCTGTTGAACACTTACAAGGAGACACACACTGGAGTGCAGGAATGCACACACACACATGCCGCATATACACACACCTAGCATGCACACATACACACACATAGCAGAGACACACACACACACCCACACACAGTGTGCTAGAGGCATGCTCAGCAGAATGTCAATGGGACAGAAGAAGACTGCAGAACAGCGAACAGAGCAGAGAAGAACGGAGGAGAACAGAAGAGAACAGAACAGAGAACAAAGAAGATAAGAGGAGAACAGAGAGAGAACAGTGAAGAACAGAACAGAACAGAGAACAGAGAAGATAAGAGGAGAACAGAACAGAGGAGAGAGAACAGAGAACAACAGAGAACAGAGGGGAACAGAACAGAAGAGAACAGAGGGGAACAGAACAGAACAGAGGGGAACAGAGAACAGAGAAGAGGAGAACGGATGAGAACAGAGGAGAACAGAACAGAGGAGAACAGAACAGAGGAGAACAGAACAGAGGAGAACAGAACAGAACAGAGGGGAACAGGGGGGAGCAGTGGGGAACAGAAGAGGAGAACGGATGAGAACAGAGGAGAACAGAGAACAGAGGAGAACAGAAAACAGAGGAACAGAACAGAGGACATCAGAGGAGAACAGAGGACAACAGCGAAGAACATTGAACACAGGAGAACAGATGAGAACATAGGAGAACAGAACAGAGAACAGAGGAGAACAGAACTGAGAACAGGGGAGAACAGAGAACAGAGGAGAACAGAACGGAGAACAGATGAGAACATAACTGAGAACAGGGGAGAACAGAGAACAGAGGAGAACAGAGAACAGAGGAGAACAGAGAACAGAACTGAGAACAGGGGAGAACAGAGAACAGAGGAGAACAGAGAACAGAGGAGAACAGAGAACAGAACTGAGAACAGGGGAGAACAGAGAACAGAGGAGAAAAGAGGAGAAAGGAGAACAGAACAGAGGACAACAGAGGAGAACAGAGAACAGATGAGAACAGTTAACAGAGGAGAACAGAGGAGAACAGAGAACAGAGGAGAAAGGAGAACAGAACAAAGGAGAACAGAGGAGAACAGTGAAAAGAGGAGAACAGAGGAGAACAGAACCAGGCAACAGAAGAACAATATAATGGAACAGAGAAGAGGAGATGAATGGAACCAACGCAATAGAATCTACCAAGACAATAGAAAGTTAGCCTAACCAAGTCCATTCACTGGTATCAATGTAATGCATGTATTTAGCCAGGATAGTCCACTCCATTAGAAAGTTAGCCTAACCAAGTCCATTCACTGGTATCAATGTAATGTATTTATTAGCCAGGATAGTCCACTCCATTAGAAAGTTAGCCTAACCAAGTCCATTCACTGGTATCAATGTAATGTATTTATTAGCCAGGATAGTCCACTCCATTAGAAAGTTAGCCTAACCAAGTCCATTCACTGATATCAATGTAATGCATGTATTTAGCCAGGATAGTCCACTCCATTAGAAAGTTAGCCTAACCAAGTCCATTCACTGGTATCAATGTAATGCATGTATTTAGCCAGGATAGTCCACTCCATTAGAAAGTTAGCCTAACCAAGTCCAGTCACTGGTATCAATGTAATGCATGTATTTAGCCAGGATAGTCCACTCCATTACAGTTGCCACTGTTTTCCAGGGTTTATTGTTGAGGTTATGTAAGGTTATTTACTGAATGTAATACAGTGAAACACTTGAACAGTCAAACCAACCACTGTTATAAACTCATGAACCAATACAATAGAATCTACCAAGACAATGCAATGTATTGTGTTGTAAAACAATAGAGCAGGACCTTAGTGTGACTGGGGCAAATTGCTTTTCTAACTGTGTTACGTTGCAAATTAAACCTCTTGAACAAGAGAGAGATGGGATAATGTGTGAATGTTATATTGAGTGTTGTAGGGGTAATGTGTGAATCTTATATTGAGTGTTGTAGGGGTAATGTGTGAATGTTATATTGAGTGTTGTAGAGGTAATGTGTGAATCTTATATTGAGTGTTGTAGGGGTAATGTGTGAATGTTATATTGAGTGTTGTAGGGGTAATGTGTGAATCTTATATTGAGTGTTGTAGGGGTAATGTGTGAATGTTATATTGAGTGTTGTAGGGGTAATGTGTGAATCTTATATTGAGTGTTGTAGGGGTAATGTGTTAATGTATGAATGTTGTATTGAGTGTTGTAGAGGTAATGTGTTAATGTATGAATGTTGTATTGAGTGTTGTAGAGGTAATGTGTTAATGTATGAATGTTGTATTGAGTGTTGTAGAGGTAATGTGTTAATGTATGAATGTTGTATTGAGTGTTGTAGAGGTAATGTGTTAATGTATGAATGTTGTATTGAGTGTTGTAGAGGTAATGTGTTAATGTATGAATGTTGTATTGAGTGTTGTAGAGGTAATGTGTTAATGTGTGAATCTTATATTGAGTGTTGTAGAGGTAATGTGTTAATGTATGAATGTTGTATTGAGTGTTGTAGAGGTAATGTGTTAATGTGTGAATCTTATATTGAGTGTTGTAGAGGTAATGTGTTAATGTGTGAATCTTATATTGAGTTTTGTAGAGGTAATGTGTTAATGTTGTAGATCTGGAGTGGTACTTTGTCATA
>NC_092091.1:86868255-86873255 GCF_045679555.1 Salvelinus alpinus | reverse complement strand
CAGTACTGACCTTACCATGTCTCTAACCACTACTGACCTTACCATGACCTTACCATGTCTCTAACCAGTACTGACCTTACCATGTCTCTAACCAGTACTGACCTTACCATGTCTCTAACCAGTACTGGCCTTACCATGTCTCTAACCAGTACTGACCTTACCATGTCTCTAACCAGTACTGACCTTACCATGTCCCTAACCAGTACTGACCTTACCATGTCTCTAACCAGTACTGACCTTACCCTGACCTTACCATGTCTCTAACCAGTACTGACCTTACCATGTCTCTAACCAGTACTGGCCTTACCATGTCTCTAACCAGTACTGGCCTTACCATGTCTCTAACCAGTACTGACCTTACCCTGACCTTACCATGTCTCTAACCAGTACTGACCTTACCATGTATCTAACCAGTAGTGACCTTACCATGTCTCTAACCAGTACTGACCTTACCATAACCTTACCATGTCTCTAACCAGTACTGACCTTACCATGTCTCTAACCAGTACTGACCTTACCATGTATCTAACCAGTAGTGACCTTACCATGTCTCTAACCAGTACTGACCTTACCATAACCTTACCATGTCTCTAACCAGTACTGACCTTACCATGTCTCTAACCAGTACTGACCTTACCATGTATCTAACCAGTACTGACCTTACCATAACCTTACCATGTCTCTAACCAGTACTGACCTTACCATGTCTCTAACCAGTACTGACCTTACCATATACCTAACCAGTACTGACCTTACCATGTCTCTAACCAGTACTGACCTTACCATGTCTCTAACCAGTACTGACCTTACCATGTCTCTAACCAGTACTGACCTTACCATGTCTCTAACCAGTACTGACCTTACCATGACCCTAACCAGTACTGACCTTACCATGACCTTACCATGTCTCTAACCAGTACTGACCTTACCATGTCTCTAACCAGTACTGACCTTACCATGTCTCTAACCAGTACTGACCTTACCATGACCTTACCATGTCTCTAACCAGTACTGACCTTACCATGTCTCTAACCAGTACTGACCTTACCATATACCTAACCAGTACTGACCTTACCATGTCTCTAACCAGTACTGACCTTACCATGTCTCTAACCAGTACTGACCTTACCATGTCCCTAACCAGTACTGACCTTACAGCCGACTAGATACAGCAGACTAGATACAGCCGACTAGCTACAGCCGACATAATTACAGCCGACTAGATACAGCCGACTAGCTACTGCCGACTAGGTACAGCCGACTAGGTACAGCCGACTAGCTACAGCCGACTAGATACAGCCGACTAGCTACAGCCGACTAGGTATAGCCGACTAGCTACAGCCGACTAGGTACAGCCGACTAGCTACAGCCGACTAGATACAGCCGACTAGATACAGCCGACTAGCTGCAGCCGACTAGGTACAGCCGAGTAAATACAGCCGACTAGCTACAGCCGACTAGATACAGCCGACTAGCTGCAGCCGACTAGGTACAGCCGACTAGCTACAGCCGACTAGATACAGCCGACTAGCTGCAGCCGACTTGCTACAGCCGACTAGGTACAGCCGACTAGCTACAGCCGACTAGCTACAGCCGACTAGATACAGCCGACTAGCTACAGCCGACTAGATACAGACGACTAGCTACAGCCGACTAGCTACAGCCGACTAGCTACAGCCGACTAGATACAGCCGACTAGCTACAGCCGACTAGGTACAGCCGACTAGCTACAGCCGATTAGATACAGCCGACTAGCTACAGCCGACTAGCTACAGCCGACTAGATACAGCCGCCTAGCTTCAGCCGACTAGATACAGCCGACTAGCTACAGCCGACTAGCTACAGCCGACTAGCTACAGCCGACTAGATACAGCCGACTAGCTACAGCCGATTAGCTACAGCCGGACTAGATACAGTTGACTAACTACAGCCGACTAGCTACAGCCGATTAGCTACAGCCGACTAGGTACAGCCGACTAGCTACAGCCGACTAGGTACAGCCGACTAGCTACAGCCGACTAGGTACAGCCGACTAGCTACAGCCGACTAGCTACAGCCGACTAACTACAGCCGACTAGCTACAGCCGACTAGCTACAGCCGACTAGGTACAGCCGACTAGATACAGCCGACTAGATACAGCCGACTAGCTACAGCCGACTAGGTACAGCCGACTAGATACAGCCGACTAGGTACAGCCGACTAGGTACAGCCGACTAGGTACAGCCGACTAGGTACAGCCGACTAGATACAGCCGACTAGGTACAGCCGACTAGGTACAGCCGACTAGGTACAGCCGACTAGATACAGCCGACTAGCTACAGCCGACTAGCTACAGCCGACTAGATACAGCCGACTAGCTACAGCCGACTAGATACAGCCGACTAGCTACAGCCGACTAGATACAGCCGACTAGCTACAGCCGACTAGGTACAGCCGACTAGCTACAGCCGATTAGCTACAGCCGGACTAGATACAGCCGACTAGATACAGTCGACTAGCTACAGCCGATTAGGTACAGCCGACTAGGTACAGCCGACTAGGTACAGCCGACTAGGTACAGCCGACTAGCTACAGCCGACTAGCTACAGCCGACTAGCTACAGCCGCCGACTAATGCTACCTAGCATTTTATTAAATTTTGTTTATTTATTTTTTACAGTTCGATACTAGAAGTCAGATATTGATATAATTTAGTCTGAAATAATATTTCGATATGTAAATGTATTGATTTTTCTCTCTCTCTTTCTCCGGGTGTCTTGTAGTCTACTCACTCTGGCGTTATAATGCAAAACGCCGTAACTAAGTAATGTTTTTTTACTGCAAAATCTGACTTCAAAGTATTTTTCTGTCTAGACAGACTCCATGATATATTCTGAACAACTGCCTTGTTCTTGTGTAAGGAAACTAAATACCACATTCATCAGATAATATACCTGGCCATCACAGCAGATCAGAGATTTTTTTACCAAATTGGTGGTTACTGCGTTTTGCCTTGGTAGGGCAGAGTAGTGATTTACAGTGTCTGCTTTTCTTAACATAAACCCTTGAATTCTTTTATATCCCCTTCCCACCCACCACCCCTCTCTCTAGGTGGCTCGTAGTCTGGCCGCCCCTCTCTACCTGGACATCGCGGGCGACCCCGACAGCGAGCGAGCGTTGGGGAAACAGCGTCTCTCGGTAGCCATCGGTGTGCTGGCGGGCGCCGCCGCAGTCATCCTGGTCATCCTCCTAGTGGTGATGGCCCGCCAGTGCGGCGCCCAGGGCAAGAACGGATACGAGGCCGGGAAGAAAGAACCAGAGGAGGATTTCTTTAGCCCTCAACCGGCCGTGCCACAAACCAGGGGAGGGACGTTGGACCGCGGACGGAAGCCCCGCAGGGACAAACGGAACGCAGGCGCTGGAGGAGCCGGAGCCGGTAATAAAACAGAACGGCCACTCTACAGCGGCATCGTCACGGTCAACGGGCTCCGTCGCCACGGCAACGACCACCACATCGCCGACATCGACGATGACGACGAGGACGTGAGCAGCGCCAGCGAGAGGTTGGCGGCGAGGTACTGCGCTGTGGACGGAGACCCCGGGAGCCCACGCATGGGCGCCAGGCATCACCAGTCGAGCCCAGATCTGGCCAGGCATTATAAGTCAAGCTCGCCGCTCCCCGCGGTACACCTCCAGCCCTACAGCCCCCCAGCCGAGGGGAAAAAGCACCAGGCCGTACAGGAGCTGCCCCCCTCTAACACCTTTGTGGGGTCTGGAGGGTCCAGTGGTAGTGGGGGAAGTGGGAATGCTGATGCCATGTCTCTGGGGTCAGACCAGTGTTCTGAGTATGGATCCCAAACGGGGAATAAGTACAGCAAACAGGTAGGACTGATTCAGTTATTCTACTGACACAAACTGAACTGAGCTGGGCTGGCCTGGCTACTCATCCACCACAGGTCGACTGAGTGGTGGTGGTGATAGTACTGACTGGTGATAATAGGACTGACTAGTGATGGTGATAGTAGGACTGACTAGTGGTGGTGATAATAGGACTGACTGGTGGTGGTGATAATAGGACTGACTAGTGGTGGTGATAGTAGGACTGACTAGTGGTGGTGATAGTAGGACTGACTAGTGGTGGTGATAATAGGACTGACTAGTGGTGGTGATAGTAGGACTGACTAGTGGTGGTGATAGTAGGACTGACTAGTGGTGGTGATAGTAGGACTGACTAGTGGTGGTGATAGTAGGACTGACTAGTGGTGGTGATAGTAGGACTGACTAGTGGTGGTGATAGTAGGACTGACTAGTGGTGGTGATAGTAGGACTGACTAGTGGTGGTGATAGTAGGACTGACTAGTGATAATAGGACTGACTAGTGGTGGTGATAGTAGGACTGACTAGTGGTGGTGATAGTAGGACTGACTAGTGGTGGTGATAGTAGGACTGACTAGTGGTGGTGATAGTAGGACTGACTAGTGGTGGTGATAGTAGGACTGACTAGTGGTGGTGATAGTAGGACTGACTAGTGGTGGTGATAGTAGGACTGACTAGTGATAATAGGACTGACTAGTGGTGGTGATAGTAGGACTGACTAGTGGTGGTGATAGTAGGACTGACTAGTGGTGGTGATAGTAGGACTGACTAGTGGTGGTGATAGTAGGACTGACTAGTGGTGGTGATAGTAGGACTGACTAGTGGTGGTGATAATAGGACTGACTATTGGTGGTGGTAATAGGACTGACTAGTGGTGGTGATAATAGGACTGACTAGTGGTGGTGATAATAGGACGGACTAGTGGTGGTGATAATAGGACTGGACTAGTGGTGGTGATAATAGGACTGACTAGTGGTGGTGATGATAGGACTGACTAGTGGTGGTGATAATAGGACTGACTGGTGGTGGTGATAATAGGACTGACTAGTGATGGTGATAATAGGACTGACTGGTGGTGGTGATAATAGGACTGACTAGTGATGGTGATAATAGGACTGACTGGTGGTGGTGATAGTAGGACTGAC
>NC_092091.1:86811387-86868155 GCF_045679555.1 Salvelinus alpinus | reverse complement strand
GGCTGGTAGACTCTGATTCAGAGTTGAATCAGGCTTGTAACAGTAGTAGGCTGGTAGACTCTGATTCAGAGTTGAATCAGGCTTGTAACAGTAGTAGGCTGGTAGACTCTGATTCAGAGTTGAATCAGGCTTGTAACAGTAGTAGGCTGGTAGACTCTGATTCAGAGTTGAATCAGGCTTGTGACAGTAGTGGGCTGGTAGACTCTGATTCAGAGTTGAATCAGGCTTGTAACAGTAGTGGGCTGGTAGACTCTGATTCAGAGTTGAATCAGGCTTGTAACAGTAGTGGGCTGGTAGACTCTGATTCAGAGTTGAATCAGGCTTGTAACAGTAGTAGGCTGGTAGACTCTGATTCAGAGTTGAATCAGGCTTGTAACAGTAGTAGGGTGGTAGACTCTGATTCAGAGTTGAATCAGGCTTGTGACAGTAGTAGGCTGGTAGACTCTGATTCAGAGTTGAATCAGGCTTGTAACAGTAGTGGGCTGGTAGACTCTGATTCAGAGTTGAATCAGGCTTGTAACAGTAGTAGGCTGGTAGACTCTGATTCAGAGTTGAATCAGGCTTGTGACAGTAGTAGGCTGGTAGACTCTGATTCAGAGTTGAATCAGGCTTGTAACAGTAGTGGGCTGGTAGACTCTGATTCAGAGTTGAATCAGGGCTTGTAACAGTAGTAGGCTGGTAGACTCTGATTCAGAGTTGAATCAGCCTTGTGACAGTAGTGGGCTGGTAGACTCTGATTCAGAGTTGAATCAGGCTTGTAACAGTAGTAGGCTGGTAGACTCTGATTCAGAGTTGAATCAGGCTTGTAACAGTAGTAGGGTGGTAGACTCTGATTCAGAGTTGAATCAGGCTTGTAACAGTAGTGGGCTGGTAGACTCTGATTCAGAGTTGAATCAGGCTTGTGACAGTAGTGGGCTGGTAGACTCTGATTCAGAGTTGAATCAGGCTTGTAACAGTAGTGGGCTGGTAGACTCTGATTCAGAGTTGAATCAGGCTTGTAACAGTAGTAGGCTGGTAGACTCTGATTCAGAGTTGAATCAGGCTTGTGACAGTAGTAGGCTGGTAGACTCTGATTCAGAGTTGAATCAGGCTTGTAACAGTAGTAGGCTGGTAGACTCTGATTCAGAGTTGAATCAGGCTTGTGACAGTAGTGGGCTGGTAGACTCTGATTCAGAGTTGAATCAGGCTTGTAACAGTAGTAAGCTGGTAGACTCTGATTCAGAGTTGAATCAGGCTTGTAACAGTAGTAGGCTGGTAGACTCTGATTCAGAGTTGAATCAGGCTTGTAACAGTAGTAGGCTGGTAGACTCTGATTCAGAGTTGAATCAGGCTTGTAACAGTAGTAGGCTGGTAGACTCTGATTCAGAGTTGAATCAGGCTTGTAACAGTAGTAGGCTGGTAGACTCTGATTCAGAGTTGAATCAGGCTTGTGACAGTAGTGGGCTGGTAGACTCTGATTCAGAGTTGAATCAGGCTTGTAACAGTAGTGGGCTGGTAGACTCTGATTCAGAGTTGAATCAGGCTTGTAACAGTAGTGGGCTGGTAGACTCTGATTCAGAGTTGAATCAGGCTTGTAACAGTAGTGGGCTGGTAGACTCTGATTCAGAGTTGAATCAGGCTTGTGACAGTAGTGGGCTGGTAGACTCTGATTCAGAGTTGAATCAGGCTTGTAACAGTAGTAGGGTGGTCACTCTAGATCAGAGTTCAATCAGGCTTGTGACAGTAGTAGGCTGGTAGACTCTGATTCAGAGTTGAATCAGGCTTGTAACAGTAGTGGGCTGGTAGACTCTGATTCAGAGTTGAATCAGGCTTGTAACAGTAGTAGGGTGGTAGACTGAGACTCAGAGTTGAATCAGGCTTGTGACAGTAGTAGGCTGGTAGACTCTGATTCAGAGTTGAATCAGGCTTGTAACAGTAGTGGGCTGGTAGACTCTGATTCAGAGTTGAATCAGGCTTGTAACAGTAGTAGGCTGGTAGACTCTGATTCAGAGTTGAATCAGGCTTGTAACAGTAGTAGGGTGGTAGACTCTGATTCAGAGTTGAATCAGGCTTGTAACAGTAGTGGGCTGGTAGACTCTGATTCAGAGTTGAATCAGGCTTGTAACAGTAGTAGGCTGGTAGACTCTGATTCAGAGTTGAATCAGGCTTGTAACAGTAGTGGGCTGGTAGACTCTGATTCAGAGTTGAATCAGGCTTGTAACAGTAGTAGGCTGGTAGACTCTGATTCAGAGTTGAATCAGGCTTGTAACAGTAGTAGGCTGGTAGACTCTGATTCAGAGTTGAATCAGGCTTGTAACAGTAGTAGGCTGGTAGACTCTCATTCAGAGTTGAATCAGGCTTGTAACAGTAGTAGGCTGGTAAACTGATACGAGAGTTGAATCAGGCTTGTAACAGTAGTAGGCTGGTAGACTCTGATTCAGAGTTGAATCAGGCTTGTAACAGTAGTAGGCTGGTAGACTCTGATTCAGAGTTGAATCAGGCTGGTAACAGTAGTAGGCTGGTAGACTCTGATTCAGAGTTGAATCAGGCTTGTAACAGTAGTAGGGTGGTAGACTCTGATTCAGAGTTGAATCAGGCTTGTAACAGTAGTGGGCTGGTAGCTCTCCAGAGTTGAATCAGGCTTGTAACAGTAGTAGGCTGGTAGACTCTGATTCAGAGTTGAATCAGGCTTGTAACAGTAGTGGGCTGGTAGACTCTGATTCAGAGTTGAATCAGGCTTGTAACAGTAGTAGGCTGGTAGACTCTGATTCAGAGTTGAATCAGGCTTGTAACAGTAGTAGGCTGGTAGACTCTGATTCAGAGTTGAATCAGGCTTGTAACAGTAGTAGGCTGGTAGACTCTGATTCAGAGTTGAATCAGGCTTGTAACAGTAGTAGGCTGGTAGACTCTGATTCAGAGTTGAATCAGGCTTGTAACAGTAGTAGGCTGGTAGACTCTGAATTCAGAGTTGAATCAGGCTTGTAACAGTAGTAGGCTGGTAGACTCTGATTCAGAGTTGAATCAGGCTTGTGACAGTAGTGGGCTGGTAGACTCTGATTCAGAGTTGAATCAGGCTTGTAACAGTAGTAGGGTGGTAGACTCTGGATTCAGAGTTGAATCAGGCTTGTGACAGTAGTGGGCTTGGTAGACTCTGATTCAGAGTTGAATCAGGCTTGTGACAGTAGTGGGCTGGTAGACTCTGATTCAGAGTTGAATCAGGCTTGTAACAGTAGTAGGGTGGTAGACTCTGATTCCAGAGTTGAATCAGGCTTGTGACAGTAGTGGGCTGGTAGACTCTGATTCAGAGTTGAATCAGGCTTGTGACAGTAGTGGGCTGGTAGACTCTGATTCAGAGTTGAATCAGGCTTGTAACAGTAGTGGGCTGGTAGACTCTGATTCAGAGTTGAATCAGGCTTGTAACAGTAGTAGGGTGGTAGACTCTGATTCAGAGTTGAATCAGGCTTGTGACAGTAGTGGGCTGGTAGACTCTGATTCAGAGTTGAATCAGGCTTGTGACAGTAGTGGGCTGGTAGACTCTGATTCAGAGTTGAATCAGGCTTGTAACAGTAGTAGGCTGGTAGACTCTGATTCAGAGTTGAATCAGGCTTGTAACAGTAGTAGGCTGGTAGACTCTGATTCAGAGTTGAATCAGGCTTGTAACAGTAGTAGGGTGGTAGACTCTGATTCAGAGTTGAATCAGGCTTGTGACAGTAGTAGGCTGGTAGACTCTGATTCAGAGTTGAATCAGGCTTGTAACAGTAGTGGGCTGGTAGACTCTGATTCAGAGTTGAATCAGGCTTGTAACAGTAGTAGGGCTGGTAGACTCTGATTCAGAGTTGAATCAGGCTTGTGACAGTAGTAGGCTGGTAGACTCTGATTCAGAGTTGAATCAGGCTTGTAACAGTAGTGGGCTGGTAGACTCTGATTCAGAGTTGAATCAGGCTTGTAACAGTAGTAGGCTGGTAGACTCTGATTCAGAGTTGAATCAGGCTTGTAACAGTAGTAGGCTGGTAGAGCTCTGATTCAGAGTTGAATCAGGCTTGTAACAGTAGTAGGGTGGTAGACTCTGATTCAGAGTTGAATCAGGCTTGTAACAGTAGTGGGCTGGTAGACTCTGATTCAGAGTTGAATCAGGCTTGTAACAGTAGTAGGCTGGTAGACTCTGATTCAGAGTTGAATCAGGCTTGTAACAGTAGTGGGCTGGTAGACTCTGATTCAGAGTTGAATCAGGCTTGTAACAGTAGTAGGCTGGTAGACTCTGATTCAGAGTTGAATCAGGCTTGTAACAGTAGTAGGCTGGTAGACTCTGATTCAGAGTTGAATCAGGCTTGTAACAGTAGTAGGCTGGTAGACTCTGATTCAGAGTTGAATCAGGCTTGTAACAGTAGTAGGCTGGTAGACTCTGATTCAGAGTTGAATCAGGCTTGTAACAGTAGTAGGCTGGTAGACTCTGATTCAGAGTTGAATCAGGCTTGTAACAGTAGTAGGCTGGTAGACTCTGATTCAGAGTTGAATCAGGCTTGTGACAGTAGTGGGCTGGTAGACTCTGATTCAGAGTTGAATCAGGCTTGTAACAGTAGTAGGGTGGTAGACTCTGATTCAGAGTTGAATCAGGCTTGTGACAGTAGTGGGCTGGTAGACTCTGATTCAGAGTTGAATCAGGCTTGTGACAGTAGTGGGCTGGTAGACTCTGATTCAGAGTTGAATCAGGCTTGTAACAGTAGTAGGCTGGTAGACTCTGATTCAGAGTTGAATCAGGCTTGTGACAGTAGTGGGCTGGTAGACTCTGATTCAGAGTTGAATCAGGCTTGTAACAGTAGTAGGCTGGTAGACTCTGATTCAGAGTTGAATCAGGCTTGTAACAGTAGTAGGGTGGTAGACTCTGATTCAGAGTTGAATCAGGCTTGTGACAGTAGTGGGCTGGTAGACTCTGATTCAGAGTTGAATCAGGCTTGTGACAGTAGTGGGCTGGTAGACTCTGATTCAGAGTTGAATCAGGCTTGTAACAGTAGTAGGCTGGTAGACTCTGATTCAGAGTTGAATCAGGCTTGTAACAGTAGTAGGCTGGTAGACTCTGATTCAGAGTTGAATCAGGCTTGTAACAGTAGTAGGGTGGTAGACTCTGATTCAGAGTTGAATCAGGCTTGTGACAGTAGTAGGCTGGTAGACTCTGATTCAGAGTTGAATCAGGCTTGTAACAGTAGTGGGCTGGTAGACTCTGATTCAGAGTTGAATCAGGCTTGTAACAGTAGTAGGGTGGTAGACTCTGATTCAGAGTTGAATCAGGCTTGTGACAGTAGTAGGCTGGTAGACTCTGATTCAGAGTTGAATCAGGCTTGTAACAGTAGTGGGCTGGTAGACTCTGATTCAGAGTTGAATCAGGCTTGTAACAGTAGTAGGCTGGTAGACTCTGATTCAGAGTTGAATCAGCCTTGTGACAGTAGTGGGCTGGTAGACTCTGATTCAGAGTTGAATCAGGCTTGTAACAGTAGTAGGCTGGTAGACTCTGATTCAGAGTTGAATCAGGCTTGTAACAGTAGTAGGGTGGTAGACTCTGATTCAGAGTTGAATCAGGCTTGTAACAGTAGTGGGCTGGTAGACTCTGATTCAGAGTTGAATCAGGCTTGTGACAGTAGTGGGCTGGTAGACTCTGATTCAGAGTTGAATCAGGCTTGTAACAGTAGTGGGCTGGTAGACTCTGATTCAGAGTTGAATCAGGCTTGTAACAGTAGTAGGCTGGTAGACTCTGATTCAGAGTTGAATCAGGCTTGTGACAGTAGTAGGCTGGTAGACTCTGATTCAGAGTTGAATCAGGCTTGTAACAGTAGTAGGCTGGTAGACTCTGATTCAGAGTTGAATCAGGCTTGTGACAGTAGTGGGCTGGTAGACTCTGATTCAGAGTTGAATCAGGCTTGTAACAGTAGTAAGCTGGTAGACTCTGATTCAGAGTTGAATCAGGCTTGTAACAGTAGTAGGCTGGTAGACTCTGATTCAGAGTTGAATCAGGCTTGTAACAGTAGTAGGCTGGTAGACTCTGATTCAGAGTTGAATCAGGCTTGTAACAGTAGTAGGCTGGTAGACTCTGATTCAGAGTTGAATCAGGCTTGTAACAGTAGTAGGCTGGTAGACTCTGATTCAGAGTTGAATCAGGCTTGTAACAGTAGTAGGCTGGTAGACTCTGATTCAGAGTTGAATCAGGCTTGTAACAGTAGTAGGGTGGTAGACTCTGATTCAGAGTTGAATCAGGCTTGTAACAGTAGTGGGCTGGTAGACTCTGATTCAGAGTTGAATCAGGCTTGTAACAGTAGTAGGCTGGTAGACTCTGATTCAGAGTTGAATCAGGCTTGTAACAGTAGTGGGCTGGTAGACTCTGATTCAGAGTTGAATCAGGCTTGTAACAGTAGTAGGCTGGTAGACTCTGATTCAGAGTTGAATCAGGCTTGTAACAGTAGTAGGCTGGTAGACTCTGATTCAGAGTTGAATCAGGCTTGTAACAGTAGTAGGCTGGTAGACTCTGATTCAGAGTTGAATCAGGCTTGTAACAGTAGTAGGCTGGTAGACTCTGATTCAGAGTTGAATCAGGCTTGTAACAGTAGTAGGCTGGTAGACTCTGATTCAGAGTTGAATCAGGCTTGTAACAGTAGTAGGCTGGTAGACTCTGATTCAGAGTTGAATCAGGCTTGTGACAGTAGTGGGCTGGTAGACTCTGATTCAGAGTTGAATCAGGCTTGTAACAGTAGTAGGGTGGTAGACTCTGATTCAGAGTTGAATCAGGCTTGTGACAGTAGTGGGCTGGTAGACTCTGATTCAGAGTTGAATCAGGCTTGTGACAGTAGTGGGCTGGTAGACTCTGATTCAGAGTTGAATCAGGCTTGTAACAGTAGTAGGCTGGTAGACTCTGATTCAGAGTTGAATCAGGCTTGTGACAGTAGTGGGCTGGTAGACTCTGATTCAGAGTTGAATCAGGCTTGTAACAGTAGTAGGCTGGTAGACTCTGATTCAGAGTTGAATCAGGCTTGTAACAGTAGTAGGGTGGTAGACTCTGATTCAGAGTTGAATCAGGCTTGTAACAGTAGTAGGCTGGTAGACTCTGATTCAGAGTTGAATCAGGCTTGTAACAGTAGTAGGGTGGTAGACTCTGATTCAGAGTTGAATCAGGCTTGTAACAGTAGTAGGCTGGTAGACTCTGATTCAGAGTTGAATCAGGCTTGTGACAGTAGTAGGCTGGTAGACTCTGATTCAGAGTTGAATCAGGCTTGTAACAGTAGTAGGCTGGTAGACTCTGATTCAGAGTTGAATCAGCCTTGTGACAGTAGTGGGCTGGTAGACTCTGATTCAGAGTTGAATCAGGCTTGTAACAGTAGTGGGCTGGTAGACTCTGATTCAGAGTTGAATCAGGCTTGTAACAGTAGTAGGCTGGTAGACTCTGATTCAGAGTTGAATCAGGCTTGTAACAGTAGTAGGGTGGTAGACTCTGATTCAGAGTTGAATCAGGCTTGTAACAGTAGTAGGGTGGTAGACTCTGATTCAGAGTTGAATCAGGCTTGTAACAGTAGTGGGCTGGTAGACTCTGATTCAGAGTTGAATCAGGCTTGTAACAGTAGTAGGCTGGTAGACTCTGATTCAGAGTTGAATCAGGCTTGTAACAGTAGTGGGCTGGTAGACTCTGATTCAGAGTTGAATCAGGCTTGTAACAGTAGTAGGCTGGTAGACTCTGATTCAGAGTTGAATCAGGCTTGTAACAGTAGTAGGCTGGTAGACTCTGATTCAGAGTTGAATCAGGCTTGTAACAGTAGTGGGCTGGTAGACTCTGATTCAGAGTTGAATCAGGCTTGTAACAGTAGTAGGGTGGTAGACTCTGATTCAGAGTTGAATCAGGCTTGTGACAGTAGTAGGCTGGTAGACTCTGATTCAGAGTTGAATCAGGCTTGTAACAGTAGTGGGCTGGTAGACTCTGATTCAGAGTTGAATCAGGCTTGTAACAGTAGTAGGCTGGTAGACTCTGATTCAGAGTTGAATCAGGCTTGTAACAGTAGTAGGCTGGTAGACTCTGATTCAGAGTTGAATCAGGCTTGTAACAGTAGTAGGGTGGTAGACTCTGATTCAGAGTTGAATCAGGCTTGTAACAGTAGTGGGCTGGTAGACTCTGATTCAGAGTTGAATCAGGCTTGTAACAGTAGTAGGCTGGTAGACTCTGATTCAGAGTTGAATCAGGCTTGTAACAGTAGTGGGCTGGTAGACTCTGATTCAGAGTTGAATCAGGCTTGTAACAGTAGTAGGCTGGTAGACTCTGATTCAGAGTTGAATCAGGCTTGTAACAGTAGTAGGCTGGTAGACTCTGATTCAGAGTTGAATCAGGCTTGTAACAGTAGTAGGCTGGTAGACTCTGATTCAGAGTTGAATCAGGCTTGTAACAGTAGTAGGCTGGTAGACTCTGATTCAGAGTTGAATCAGGCTTGTAACAGTAGTAGGCTGGTAGACTCTGATTCAGAGTTGAATCAGGCTTGTAACAGTAGTAGGCTGGTAGACTCTGATTCAGAGTTGAATCAGGCTTGTGACAGTAGTGGGCTGGTAGACTCTGATTCAGAGTTGAATCAGGCTTGTAACAGTAGTAGGGTGGTAGACTCTGATTCAGAGTTGAATCAGGCTTGTGACAGTAGTGGGCTGGTAGACTCTGATTCAGAGTTGAATCAGGCTTGTGACAGTAGTGGGCTGGTAGACTCTGATTCAGAGTTGAATCAGGCTTGTAACAGTAGTAGGCTGGTAGACTCTGATTCAGAGTTGAATCAGGCTTGTGACAGTAGTGGGCTGGTAGACTCTGATTCAGAGTTGAATCAGGCTTGTAACAGTAGTAGGCTGGTAGACTCTGATTCAGAGTTGAATCAGGCTTGTAACAGTAGTAGGGTGGTAGACTCTGATTCAGAGTTGAATCAGGCTTGTGACAGTAGTGGGCTGGTAGACTCTGATTCAGAGTTGAATCAGGCTTGTGACAGTAGTGGGCTGGTAGACTCTGATTCAGAGTTGAATCAGGCTTGTAACAGTAGTAGGCTGGTAGACTCTGATTCAGAGTTGAATCAGGCTTGTAACAGTAGTAGGCTGGTAGACTCTGATTCAGAGTTGAATCAGGCTTGTAACAGTAGTAGGGTGGTAGACTCTGATTCAGAGTTGAATCAGGCTTGTGACAGTAGTAGGCTGGTAGACTCTGATTCAGAGTTGAATCAGGCTTGTAACAGTAGTGGGCTGGTAGACTCTGATTCAGAGTTGAATCAGGCTTGTAACAGTAGTAGGGTGGTAGACTCTGATTCAGAGTTGAATCAGGCTTGTGACAGTAGTAGGCTGGTAGACTCTGATTCAGAGTTGAATCAGGCTTGTAACAGTAGTGGGCTGGTAGACTCTGATTCAGAGTTGAATCAGGCTTGTAACAGTAGTAGGCTGGTAGACTCTGATTCAGAGTTGAATCAGCCTTGTGACAGTAGTGGGCTGGTAGACTCTGATTCAGAGTTGAATCAGGCTTGTAACAGTAGTAGGCTGGTAGACTCTGATTCAGAGTTGAATCAGGCTTGTAACAGTAGTAGGGTGGTAGACTCTGATTCAGAGTTGAATCAGGCTTGTAACAGTAGTGGGCTGGTAGACTCTGATTCAGAGTTGAATCAGGCTTGTGACAGTAGTGGGCTGGTAGACTCTGATTCAGAGTTGAATCAGGCTTGTAACAGTAGTGGGCTGGTAGACTCTGATTCAGAGTTGAATCAGGCTTGTAACAGTAGTAGGCTGGTAGACTCTGATTCAGAGTTGAATCAGGCTTGTGACAGTAGTAGGCTGGTAGACTCTGATTCAGAGTTGAATCAGGCTTGTAACAGTAGTAGGCTGGTAGACTCTGATTCAGAGTTGAATCAGGCTTGTGACAGTAGTGGGCTGGTAGACTCTGATTCAGAGTTGAATCAGGCTTGTAACAGTAGTAAGCTGGTAGACTCTGATTCAGAGTTGAATCAGGCTTGTAACAGTAGTAGGCTGGTAGACTCTGATTCAGAGTTGAATCAGGCTTGTAACAGTAGTAGGCTGGTAGACTCTGATTCAGAGTTGAATCAGGCTTGTAACAGTAGTAGGCTGGTAGACTCTGATTCAGAGTTGAATCAGGCTTGTAACAGTAGTAGGCTGGTAGACTCTGATTCAGAGTTGAATCAGGCTTGTGACAGTAGTGGGCTGGTAGACTCTGATTCAGAGTTGAATCAGGCTTGTAACAGTAGTGGGCTGGTAGACTCTGATTCAGAGTTGAATCAGGCTTGTAACAGTAGTGGGCTGGTAGACTCTGATTCAGAGTTGAATCAGGCTTGTAACAGTAGTGGGCTGGTAGACTCTGATTCAGAGTTGAATCAGGCTTGTGACAGTAGTGGGCTGGTAGACTCTGATTCAGAGTTGAATCAGGCTTGTAACAGTAGTAGGGTGGTAGACTCTGATTCAGAGTTGAATCAGGCTTGTGACAGTAGTAGGCTGGTAGACTCTGATTCAGAGTTGAATCAGGCTTGTAACAGTAGTGGGCTGGTAGACTCTGATTCAGAGTTGAATCAGGCTTGTAACAGTAGTAGGGTGGTAGACTCTGATTCAGAGTTGAATCAGGCTTGTGACAGTAGTAGGCTGGTAGACTCTGATTCAGAGTTGAATCAGGCTTGTAACAGTAGTGGGCTGGTAGACTCTGATTCAGAGTTGAATCAGGCTTGTAACAGTAGTAGGCTGGTAGACTCTGATTCAGAGTTGAATCAGGCTTGTAACAGTAGTAGGGTGGTAGACTCTGATTCAGAGTTGAATCAGGCTTGTAACAGTAGTGGGCTGGTAGACTCTGATTCAGAGTTGAATCAGGCTTGTAACAGTAGTAGGCTGGTAGACTCTGATTCAGAGTTGAATCAGGCTTGTAACAGTAGTGGGCTGGTAGACTCTGATTCAGAGTTGAATCAGGCTTGTAACAGTAGTAGGCTGGTAGACTCTGATTCAGAGTTGAATCAGGCTTGTAACAGTAGTAGGCTGGTAGACTCTGATTCAGAGTTGAATCAGGCTTGTAACAGTAGTAGGCTGGTAGACTCTGATTCAGAGTTGAATCAGGCTTGTAACAGTAGTAGGCTGGTAGACTCTGATTCAGAGTTGAATCAGGCTTGTAACAGTAGTAGGCTGGTAGACTCTGATTCAGAGTTGAATCAGGCTTGTAACAGTAGTAGGCTGGTAGACTCTGATTCAGAGTTGAATCAGGCTTGTAACAGTAGTAGGCTGGTAGACTCTGATTCAGAGTTGAATCAGGCTTGTAACAGTAGTAGGGTGGTAGACTCTGATTCAGAGTTGAATCAGGCTTGTAACAGTAGTGGGCTGGTAGACTCTGATTCAGAGTTGAATCAGGCTTGTAACAGTAGTAGGCTGGTAGACTCTGATTCAGAGTTGAATCAGGCTTGTAACAGTAGTGGGCTGGTAGACTCTGATTCAGAGTTGAATCAGGCTTGTAACAGTAGTAGGCTGGTAGACTCTGATTCAGAGTTGAATCAGGCTTGTAACAGTAGTAGGCTGGTAGACTCTGATTCAGAGTTGAATCAGGCTTGTGACAGTAGTGGGCTGGTAGACTCTGATTCAGAGTTGAATCAGGCTTGTAACAGTAGTAGGGTGGTAGACTCTGATTCAGAGTTGAATCAGGCTTGTGACAGTAGTGGGCTGGTAGACTCTGATTCAGAGTTGAATCAGGCTTGTGACAGTAGTGGGCTGGTAGACTCTGATTCAGAGTTGAATCAGGCTTGTAACAGTAGTAGGCTGGTAGACTCTGATTCAGAGTTGAATCAGGCTTGTGACAGTAGTAGGCTGGTAGACTCTGATTCAGAGTTGAATCAGGCTTGTAACAGTAGTGGGCTGGTAGACTCTGATTCAGAGTTGAATCAGGCTTGTAACAGTAGTAGGCTGGTAGACTCTGATTCAGAGTTGAATCAGCCTTGTGACAGTAGTGGGCTGGTAGACTCTGATTCAGAGTTGAATCAGGCTTGTAACAGTAGTAGGCTGGTAGACTCTGATTCAGAGTTGAATCAGGCTTGTAACAGTAGTAGGGTGGTAGACTCTGATTCAGAGTTGAATCAGGCTTGTAACAGTAGTGGGCTGGTAGACTCTGATTCAGAGTTGAATCAGGCTTGTGACAGTAGTGGGCTGGTAGACTCTGATTCAGAGTTGAATCAGGCTTGTAACAGTAGTGGGCTGGTAGACTCTGATTCAGAGTTGAATCAGGCTTGTAACAGTAGTAGGCTGGTAGACTCTGATTCAGAGTTGAATCAGGCTTGTGACAGTAGTAGGCTGGTAGACTCTGATTCAGAGTTGAATCAGGCTTGTAACAGTAGTAGGCTGGTAGACTCTGATTCAGAGTTGAATCAGGCTTGTGACAGTAGTGGGCTGGTAGACTCTGATTCAGAGTTGAATCAGGCTTGTAACAGTAGTAAGCTGGTAGACTCTGATTCAGAGTTGAATCAGGCTTGTAACAGTAGTAGGCTGGTAGACTCTGATTCAGAGTTGAATCAGGCTTGTAACAGTAGTAGGCTGGTAGACTCTGATTCAGAGTTGAATCAGGCTTGTAACAGTAGTAGGCTGGTAGACTCTGATTCAGAGTTGAATCAGGCTTGTAACAGTAGTAGGCTGGTAGACTCTGATTCAGAGTTGAATCAGGCTTGTGACAGTAGTGGGCTGGTAGACTCTGATTCAGAGTTGAATCAGGCTTGTAACAGTAGTGGGCTGGTAGACTCTGATTCAGAGTTGAATCAGGCTTGTAACAGTAGTGGGCTGGTAGACTCTGATTCAGAGTTGAATCAGGCTTGTAACAGTAGTGGGCTGGTAGACTCTGATTCAGAGTTGAATCAGGCTTGTGACAGTAGTGGGCTGGTAGACTCTGATTCAGAGTTGAATCAGGCTTGTAACAGTAGTAGGGTGGTAGACTCTGATTCAGAGTTGAATCAGGCTTGTGACAGTAGTAGGCTGGTAGACTCTGATTCAGAGTTGAATCAGGCTTGTAACAGTAGTGGGCTGGTAGACTCTGATTCAGAGTTGAATCAGGCTTGTAACAGTAGTAGGGTGGTAGACTCTGATTCAGAGTTGAATCAGGCTTGTGACAGTAGTAGGCTGGTAGACTCTGATTCAGAGTTGAATCAGGCTTGTAACAGTAGTGGGCTGGTAGACTCTGATTCAGAGTTGAATCAGGCTTGTAACAGTAGTAGGCTGGTAGACTCTGATTCAGAGTTGAATCAGGCTTGTAACAGTAGTAGGGTGGTAGACTCTGATTCAGAGTTGAATCAGGCTTGTAACAGTAGTGGGCTGGTAGACTCTGATTCAGAGTTGAATCAGGCTTGTAACAGTAGTAGGCTGGTAGACTCTGATTCAGAGTTGAATCAGGCTTGTAACAGTAGTGGGCTGGTAGACTCTGATTCAGAGTTGAATCAGGCTTGTAACAGTAGTAGGCTGGTAGACTCTGATTCAGAGTTGAATCAGGCTTGTAACAGTAGTAGGCTGGTAGACTCTGATTCAGAGTTGAATCAGGCTTGTAACAGTAGTAGGCTGGTAGACTCTGATTCAGAGTTGAATCAGGCTTGTAACAGTAGTAGGCTGGTAGACTCTGATTCAGAGTTGAATCAGGCTTGTAACAGTAGTAGGCTGGTAGACTCTGATTCAGAGTTGAATCAGGCTTGTAACAGTAGTAGGCTGGTAGACTCTGATTCAGAGTTGAATCAGGCTTGTAACAGTAGTAGGCTGGTAGACTCTGATTCAGAGTTGAATCAGGCTTGTAACAGTAGTAGGGTGGTAGACTCTGATTCAGAGTTGAATCAGGCTTGTAACAGTAGTGGGCTGGTAGACTCTGATTCAGAGTTGAATCAGGCTTGTAACAGTAGTAGGCTGGTAGACTCTGATTCAGAGTTGAATCAGGCTTGTAACAGTAGTGGGCTGGTAGACTCTGATTCAGAGTTGAATCAGGCTTGTAACAGTAGTAGGCTGGTAGACTCTGATTCAGAGTTGAATCAGGCTTGTAACAGTAGTAGGCTGGTAGACTCTGATTCAGAGTTGAATCAGGCTTGTGACAGTAGTGGGCTGGTAGACTCTGATTCAGAGTTGAATCAGGCTTGTAACAGTAGTAGGGTGGTAGACTCTGATTCAGAGTTGAATCAGGCTTGTGACAGTAGTGGGCTGGTAGACTCTGATTCAGAGTTGAATCAGGCTTGTGACAGTAGTGGGCTGGTAGACTCTGATTCAGAGTTGAATCAGGCTTGTAACAGTAGTAGGCTGGTAGACTCTGATTCAGAGTTGAATCAGGCTTGTGACAGTAGTGGGCTGGTAGACTCTGATTCAGAGTTGAATCAGGCTTGTAACAGTAGTAGGCTGGTAGACTCTGATTCAGAGTTGAATCAGGCTTGTAACAGTAGTAGGCTGGTAGACTCTGATTCAGAGTTGAATCAGGCTTGTAACAGTAGTAGGGTGGTAGACTCTGATTCAGAGTTGAATCAGGCTTGTAACAGTAGTAGGCTGGTAGACTCTGATTCAGAGTTGAATCAGGCTTGTAACAGTAGTAGGGTGGTAGACTCTGATTCAGAGTTGAATCAGGCTTGTAACAGTAGTAGGCTGGTAGACTCTGATTCAGAGTTGAATCAGGCTTGTGACAGTAGTAGGCTGGTAGACTCTGATTCAGAGTTGAATCAGGCTTGTAACAGTAGTAGGCTGGTAGACTCTGATTCAGAGTTGAATCAGCCTTGTGACAGTAGTGGGCTGGTAGACTCTGATTCAAAGTTGAATCAGGCTTGTAACAGTAGTGGGCTGGTAGACTCTGATTCAGAGTTGAATCAGGCTTGTAACAGTAGTAGGCTGGTAGACTCTGATTCAGAGTTGAATCAGGCTTGTAACAGTAGTAGGGTGGTAGACTCTGATTCAGAGTTGAATCAGGCTTGTAACAGTAGTAGGCTGGTAGACTCTGATTCAGAGTTGAATCAGGCTTGTGACAGTAGTAGGCTGGTAGACTCTGATTCAGAGTTGAATCAGGCTTGTAACAGTAGTAGGCTGGTAGACTCTGATTCAGAGTTGAATCAGCCTTGTGACAGTAGTAGGCTGGTAGACTCTGATTCAGAGTTGAATCAGGCTTGTAACAGTAGTAGGCTGGTAGACTCTGATTCAGAGTTGAATCAGGCTTGTAACAGTAGTAGGCTGGTAGACTCTGATTCAGAGTTGAATCAGGCTTGTGACAGTAGTGGGCTGGTAGACTCTGATTCAGAGTTGAATCAGGCTTGTAACAGTAGTAGGCTGGTAGACTCTGATTCAGAGTTGAATCAGGCTTGTAACAGTAGTGGGCTGGTAGACTCTGATTCAGAGTTGAATCAGGCTTGTGACAGTAGTGGGCTGGTAGACTCTGATTCAGAGTTGAATCAGGCTTGTAACAGTAGTGGGCTGGTAGACTCTGATTCAGAGTTGAATCAGGCTTGTGACAGTAGTGGGCTGGTAGACTCTGATTCAGAGTTGAATCAGGCTTGTGACAGTAGTAGGCTGGTAGACTCTGATTCAGAGTTGAATCAGGCTTGTAACAGTAGTAGGCTGGTAGACTCTGATTCAGAGTTGAATCAGCCTTGTGACAGTAGTAGGCTGGTAGACTCTGATTCAGAGTTGAATCAGGCTTGTAACAGTAGTAGGCTGGTAGACTCTGATTCAGAGTTGAATCAGGCTTGTAACAGTAGTAGGCTGGTAGACTCTGATTCAGAGTTGAATCAGGCTTGTGACAGTAGTGGGCTGGTAGACTCTGATTCAGAGTTGAATCAGGCTTGTAACAGTAGTAGGCTGGTAGACTCTGATTCAGAGTTGAATCAGGCTTGTAACAGTAGTGGGCTGGTAGACTCTGATTCAGAGTTGAATCAGGCTTGTGACAGTAGTGGGCTGGTAGACTCTGATTCAGAGTTGAATCAGGCTTGTAACAGTAGTGGGCTGGTAGACTCTGATTCAGAGTTGAATCAGGCTTGTGACAGTAGTGGGCTGGTAGACTCTGATTCAGAGTTGAATCAGGCTTGTGACAGTAGTGGGCTGGTAGACTCTGATTCAGAGTTGAATCAGGCTTGTAACAGTAGTGGGCTGGTAGACTCTGATTCAGAGTTGAATCAGGCTTGTAACAGTAGTGGGCTGGTAGACTCTGATTCAGAGTTGAATCAGGCTTGTAACAGTAGTGGGCTGGTAGACTCTGATTCAGAGTTGAATCAGGCTTGTAACAGTAGTGGGCTGGTAGACTCTGATTCAGAGTTGAATCAGGCTTGTAACAGTAGTGGGCTGGTAGACTCTGATTCAGAGTTGAATCAGGCTTGTAACAGTAGTGGGCTGGTAGACTCTGATTCAGAGTTGAATCAGGCTTGTAACAGTAGTGGGCTGGTAGACTCTGATTCAGAGTTGAATCAGGCTTGTGACAGTAGTGGGCTGGTAGACTCTGATTCAGAGTTGAATCAGGCTTGTAACAGTAGTAGGGTGGTAGACTCTGATTCAGAGTTGAATCAGGCTTGTGACAGTAGTAGGCTGGTAGACTCTGATTCAGAGTTGAATCAGGCTTGTAACAGTAGTGGGCTGGTAGACTCTGATTCAGAGTTGAATCAGGCTTGTAACAGTAGTAGGGTGGTAGACTCTGATTCAGAGTTGAATCAGGCTTGTGACAGTAGTAGGCTGGTAGACTCTGATTCAGAGTTGAATCAGGCTTGTAACAGTAGTGGGCTGGTAGACTCTGATTCAGAGTTGAATCAGGCTTGTAACAGTAGTAGGCTGGTAGACTCTGATTCAGAGTTGAATCAGGCTTGTAACAGTAGTAGGGTGGTAGACTCTGATTCAGAGTTGAATCAGGCTTGTAACAGTAGTGGGCTGGTAGACTCTGATTCAGAGTTGAATCAGGCTTGTAACAGTAGTAGGCTGGTAGACTCTGATTCAGAGTTGAATCAGGCTTGTAACAGTAGTGGGCTGGTAGACTCTGATTCAGAGTTGAATCAGGCTTGTAACAGTAGTAGGCTGGTAGACTCTGATTCAGAGTTGAATCAGGCTTGTAACAGTAGTAGGCTGGTAGACTCTGATTCAGAGTTGAATCAGGCTTGTAACAGTAGTAGGCTGGTAGACTCTGATTCAGAGTTGAATCAGGCTTGTAACAGTAGTAGGCTGGTAGACTCTGATTCAGAGTTGAATCAGGCTTGTAACAGTAGTAGGCTGGTAGACTCTGATTCAGAGTTGAATCAGGCTTGTAACAGTAGTAGGCTGGTAGACTCTGATTCAGAGTTGAATCAGGCTTGTAACAGTAGTAGGCTGGTAGACTCTGATTCAGAGTTGAATCAGGCTTGTAACAGTAGTAGGGTGGTAGACTCTGATTCAGAGTTGAATCAGGCTTGTAACAGTAGTGGGCTGGTAGACTCTGATTCAGAGTTGAATCAGGCTTGTAACAGTAGTAGGCTGGTAGACTCTGATTCAGAGTTGAATCAGGCTTGTAACAGTAGTGGGCTGGTAGACTCTGATTCAGAGTTGAATCAGGCTTGTAACAGTAGTAGGCTGGTAGACTCTGATTCAGAGTTGAATCAGGCTTGTAACAGTAGTAGGCTGGTAGACTCTGATTCAGAGTTGAATCAGGCTTGTAACAGTAGTAGGCTGGTAGACTCTGATTCAGAGTTGAATCAGGCTTGTAACAGTAGTAGGCTGGTAGACTCTGATTCAGAGTTGAATCAGGCTTGTAACAGTAGTAGGCTGGTAGACTCTGATTCAGAGTTGAATCAGGCTTGTAACAGTAGTAGGCTGGTAGACTCTGATTCAGAGTTGAATCAGGCTTGTAACAGTAGTAGGGTGGTAGACTCTGATTCAGAGTTGAATCAGGCTTGTAACAGTAGTGGGCTGGTAGACTCTGATTCAGAGTTGAATCAGGCTTGTAACAGTAGTAGGCTGGTAGACTCTGATTCAGAGTTGAATCAGGCTTGTAACAGTAGTGGGCTGGTAGACTCTGATTCAGAGTTGAATCAGGCTTGTAACAGTAGTAGGCTGGTAGACTCTGATTCAGAGTTGAATCAGGCTTGTAACAGTAGTAGGCTGGTAGACTCTGATTCAGAGTTGAATCAGGCTTGTAACAGTAGTAGGCTGGTAGACTCTGATTCAGAGTTGAATCAGGCTTGTAACAGTAGTAGGCTGGTAGACTCTGATTCAGAGTTGAATCAGGCTTGTAACAGTAGTAGGCTGGTAGACTCTGATTCAGAGTTGAATCAGGCTTGTAACAGTAGTAGGCTGGTAGACTCTGATTCAGAGTTGAATCAGGCTTGTGACAGTAGTGGGCTGGTAGACTCTGATTCAGAGTTGAATCAGGCTTGTAACAGTAGTAGGGTGGTAGACTCTGATTCAGAGTTGAATCAGGCTTGTAACAGTAGTGGGCTGGTAGACTCTGATTCAGAGTTGAATCAGGCTTGTAACAGTAGTGGGCTGGTAGACTCTGATTCAGAGTTGAATCAGGCTTGTAACAGTAGTGGGCTGGTAGACTCTGATTCAGAGTTGAATCAGCCTTGTGACAGTAGTGGGCTGGTAGACTCTGATTCAGAGTTGAATCAGGCTTGTAACAGTAGTGGGCTGGTAGACTCTGATTCAGAGTTGAATCAGGCTTGTAACAGTAGTAGGCTGGTAGACTCTGATTCAGAGTTGAATCAGGCTTGTAACAGTAGTAGGCTGGTAGACTCTGATTCAGAGTTGAATCAGGCTTGTAACAGTAGTAGGCTGGTAGACTCTGATTCAGAGTTGAATCAGGCTTGTAACAGTAGTAGGCTGGTAGACTCTGATTCAGAGTTGAATCAGGCTTGTAACAGTAGTAGGCTGGTAGACTCTGATTCAGAGTTGAATCAGGCTTGTAACAGTAGTAGGCTGGTAGACTCTGATTCAGAGTTGAATCAGGCTTGTAACAGTAGTAGGCTGGTAGACTCTGATTCAGAGTTGAATCAGGCTTGTAACAGTAGTAGGGTGGTAGACTCTGATTCAGAGTTGAATCAGGCTTGTAACAGTAGTGGGCTGGTAGACTCTGATTCAGAGTTGAATCAGGCTTGTAACAGTAGTAGGCTGGTAGACTCTGATTCAGAGTTGAATCAGGCTTGTAACAGTAGTGGGCTGGTAGACTCTGATTCAGAGTTGAATCAGGCTTGTAACAGTAGTAGGCTGGTAGACTCTGATTCAGAGTTGAATCAGGCTTGTAACAGTAGTAGGCTGGTAGACTCTGATTCAGAGTTGAATCAGGCTTGTAACAGTAGTAGGCTGGTAGACTCTGATTCAGAGTTGAATCAGGCTTGTAACAGTAGTAGGCTGGTAGACTCTGATTCAGAGTTGAATCAGGCTTGTAACAGTAGTAGGCTGGTAGACTCTGATTCAGAGTTGAATCAGGCTTGTAACAGTAGTAGGCTGGTAGACTCTGATTCAGAGTTGAATCAGGCTTGTAACAGTAGTAGGGTGGTAGACTCTGATTCAGAGTTGAATCAGGCTTGTAACAGTAGTGGGCTGGTAGACTCTGATTCAGAGTTGAATCAGGCTTGTAACAGTAGTAGGCTGGTAGACTCTGATTCAGAGTTGAATCAGGCTTGTAACAGTAGTGGGCTGGTAGACTCTGATTCAGAGTTGAATCAGGCTTGTAACAGTAGTAGGCTGGTAGACTCTGATTCAGAGTTGAATCAGGCTTGTAACAGTAGTAGGCTGGTAGACTCTGATTCAGAGTTGAATCAGGCTTGTAACAGTAGTAGGCTGGTAGACTCTGATTCAGAGTTGAATCAGGCTTGTAACAGTAGTAGGCTGGTAGACTCTGATTCAGAGTTGAATCAGGCTTGTAACAGTAGTAGGCTGGTAGACTCTGATTCAGAGTTGAATCAGGCTTGTAACAGTAGTAGGCTGGTAGACTCTGATTCAGAGTTGAATCAGGCTTGTGACAGTAGTGGGCTGGTAGACTCTGATTCAGAGTTGAATCAGGCTTGTAACAGTAGTAGGGTGGTAGACTCTGATTCAGAGTTGAATCAGGCTTGTAACAGTAGTGGGCTGGTAGACTCTGATTCAGAGTTGAATCAGGCTTGTAACAGTAGTGGGCTGGTAGACTCTGATTCAGAGTTGAATCAGGCTTGTAACAGTAGTGGGCTGGTAGACTCTGATTCAGAGTTGAATCAGCCTTGTGACAGTAGTGGGCTGGTAGACTCTGATTCAGAGTTGAATCAGGCTTGTAACAGTAGTGGGCTGGTAGACTCTGATTCAGAGTTGAATCAGGCTTGTAACAGTAGTAGGCTGGTAGACTCTGATTCAGAGTTGAATCAGGCTTGTAACAGTAGTGGGCTGGTAGACTCTGATTCAGAGTTGAATCAGGCTTGTAACAGTAGTAGGCTGGTAGACTCTGATTCAGAGTTGAATCAGGCTTGTAACAGTAGTAGGCTGGTAGACTCTGATTCAGAGTTGAATCAGGCTTGTAACAGTAGTAGGCTGGTAGACTCTGATTCAGAGTTGAATCAGGCTTGTAACAGTAGTAGGCTGGTAGACTCTGATTCAGAGTTGAATCAGGCTTGTAACAGTAGTAGGCTGGTAGACTCTGATTCAGAGTTGAATCAGGCTTGTGACAGTAGAGGGCTGGTAGACTCTGATTCAGAGTTGAATCAGGCTTGTAACAGTAGTAGGCTGGTAGACTCTGATTCAGAGTTGAATCAGGCTTGTAACAGTAGTGGGCTGGTAGACTCTGATTCAGAGTTGAATCAGGCTTGTGACAGTAGTGGGCTGGTAGACTCTGATTCAGAGTTGAATCAGGCTTGTAACAGTAGTGGGCTGGTAGACTCTGATTCAGAGTTGAATCAGGCTTGTGACAGTAGTGGGCTGGTAGACTCTGATTCAGAGTTGAATCAGGCTTGTGACAGTAGTGGGCTGGTAGACTCTGATTCAGAGTTGAATCAGGCTTGTAACAGTAGTGGGCTGGTAGACTCTGATTCAGAGTTGAATCAGGCTTGTAACAGTAGTGGGCTGGTAGACTCTGATTCAGAGTTGAATCAGGCTTGTAACAGTAGTGGGCTGGTAGACTCTGATTCAGAGTTGAATCAGGCTTGTAACAGTAGTGGGCTGGTAGACTCTGATTCAGAGTTGAATCAGGCTTGTAACAGTAGTGGGCTGGTAGACTCTGATTCAGAGTTGAATCAGGCTTGTAACAGTAGTGGGCTGGTAGACTCTGATTCAGAGTTGAATCAGGCTTGTGACGGTAGTGGGCTGGTAGACTCTGATTCAGAGTTGAATCAGGCTTGTAACAGTAGTGGGCTGGTAGACTCTGATTCAGAGTTGAATCAGGCTTGTAACAGTAGTGGGCTGGTAGACTCTGATTCAGAGTTGAATCAGGCTTGTAACAGTAGTAGGCTGGTAGACTCTGATTCAGAGTTGAATCAGGCTTGTAACAGTAGTAGGGTGGTAGACTCTGATTCAGAGTTGAATCAGGCTTGTAACAGTAGTAGGCTGGTAGACTCTGATTCAGAGTTGAATCAGGCTTGTGACAGTAGTAGGCTGGTAGACTCTGATTCAGAGTTGAATCAGGCTTGTAACAGTAGTAGGCTGGTAGACTCTGATTCAGAGTTGAATCAGCCTTGTGACAGTAGTGGGCTGGTAGACTCTGATTCAGAGTTGAATCAGGCTTGTAACAGTAGTGGGCTGGTAGACTCTGATTCAGAGTTGAATCAGGCTTGTAACAGTAGTAGGCTGGTAGACTCTGATTCAGAGTTGAATCAGGCTTGTAACAGTAGTAGGGTGGTAGACTCTGATTCAGAGTTGAATCAGGCTTGTAACAGTAGTAGGCTGGTAGACTCTGATTCAGAGTTGAATCAGGCTTGTGACAGTAGTAGGCTGGTAGACTCTGATTCAGAGTTGAATCAGGCTTGTAACAGTAGTAGGCTGGTAGACTCTGATTCAGAGTTGAATCAGCCTTGTGACAGTAGTAGGCTGGTAGACTCTGATTCAGAGTTGAATCAGGCTTGTAACAGTAGTAGGCTGGTAGACTCTGATTCAGAGTTGAATCAGGCTTGTAACAGTAGTAGGCTGGTAGACTCTGATTCAGAGTTGAATCAGGCTTGTGACAGTAGTGGGCTGGTAGACTCTGATTCAGAGTTGAATCAGGCTTGTAACAGTAGTAGGCTGGTAGACTCTGATTCAGAGTTGAATCAGGCTTGTAACAGTAGTAGGCTGGTAGACTCTGATTCAGAGTTGAATCAGGCTTGTAACAGTAGTAGGCTGGTAGACTCTGATTCAGAGTTGAATCAGGCTTGTAACAGTAGTAGGCTGGTAGACTCTGATTCAGAGTTGAATCAGGCTTGTAACAGTAGTAGGGTGGTAGACTCTGATTCAGAGTTGAATCAGGCTTGTAACAGTAGTGGGCTGGTAGACTCTGATTCAGAGTTGAATCAGGCTTGTAACAGTAGTAGGCTGGTAGACTCTGATTCAGAGTTGAATCAGGCTTGTAACAGTAGTGGGCTGGTAGACTCTGATTCAGAGTTGAATCAGGCTTGTAACAGTAGTAGGCTGGTAGACTCTGATTCAGAGTTGAATCAGGCTTGTAACAGTAGTAGGCTGGTAGACTCTGATTCAGAGTTGAATCAGGCTTGTAACAGTAGTAGGCTGGTAGACTCTGATTCAGAGTTGAATCAGGCTTGTAACAGTAGTAGGCTGGTAGACTCTGATTCAGAGTTGAATCAGGCTTGTAACAGTAGTAGGCTGGTAGACTCTGATTCAGAGTTGAATCAGGCTTGTAACAGTAGTAGGCTGGTAGACTCTGATTCAGAGTTGAATCAGGCTTGTAACAGTAGTAGGGTGGTAGACTCTGATTCAGAGTTGAATCAGGCTTGTAACAGTAGTGGGCTGGTAGACTCTGATTCAGAGTTGAATCAGGCTTGTAACAGTAGTAGGCTGGTAGACTCTGATTCAGAGTTGAATCAGGCTTGTAACAGTAGTGGGCTGGTAGACTCTGATTCAGAGTTGAATCAGGCTTGTAACAGTAGTAGGCTGGTAGACTCTGATTCAGAGTTGAATCAGGCTTGTAACAGTAGTAGGCTGGTAGACTCTGATTCAGAGTTGAATCAGGCTTGTAACAGTAGTAGGCTGGTAGACTCTGATTCAGAGTTGAATCAGGCTTGTAACAGTAGTAGGCTGGTAGACTCTGATTCAGAGTTGAATCAGGCTTGTAACAGTAGTAGGCTGGTAGACTCTGATTCAGAGTTGAATCAGGCTTGTAACAGTAGTAGGCTGGTAGACTCTGATTCAGAGTTGAATCAGGCTTGTGACAGTAGTGGGCTGGTAGACTCTGATTCAGAGTTGAATCAGGCTTGTAACAGTAGTAGGGTGGTAGACTCTGATTCAGAGTTGAATCAGGCTTGTAACAGTAGTAGGCTGGTAGACTCTGATTCAGAGTTGAATCAGGCTTGTAACAGTAGTAGGGTGGTAGACTCTGATTCAGAGTTGAATCAGGCTTGTAACAGTAGTAGGCTGGTAGACTCTGATTCAGAGTTGAATCAGGCTTGTGACAGTAGTAGGCTGGTAGACTCTGATTCAGAGTTGAATCAGGCTTGTAACAGTAGTAGGCTGGTAGACTCTGATTCAGAGTTGAATCAGCCTTGTGACAGTAGTAGGCTGGTAGACTCTGATTCAGAGTTGAATCAGGCTTGTAACAGTAGTAGGCTGGTAGACTCTGATTCAGAGTTGAATCAGGCTTGTAACAGTAGTAGGCTGGTAGACTCTGATTCAGAGTTGAATCAGGCTTGTGACAGTAGTGGGCTGGTAGACTCTGATTCAGAGTTGAATCAGGCTTGTAACAGTAGTAGGCTGGTAGACTCTGATTCAGAGTTGAATCAGGCTTGTAACAGTAGTAGGCTGGTAGACTCTGATTCAGAGTTGAATCAGGCTTGTAACAGTAGTAGGCTGGTAGACTCTGATTCAGAGTTGAATCAGGCTTGTAACAGTAGTAGGCTGGTAGACTCTGATTCAGAGTTGAATCAGGCTTGTAACAGTAGTAGGGTGGTAGACTCTGATTCAGAGTTGAATCAGGCTTGTAACAGTAGTGGGCTGGTAGACTCTGATTCAGAGTTGAATCAGGCTTGTAACAGTAGTAGGCTGGTAGACTCTGATTCAGAGTTGAATCAGGCTTGTAACAGTAGTGGGCTGGTAGACTCTGATTCAGAGTTGAATCAGGCTTGTAACAGTAGTAGGCTGGTAGACTCTGATTCAGAGTTGAATCAGGCTTGTAACAGTAGTAGGCTGGTAGACTCTGATTCAGAGTTGAATCAGGCTTGTAACAGTAGTAGGCTGGTAGACTCTGATTCAGAGTTGAATCAGGCTTGTAACAGTAGTAGGCTGGTAGACTCTGATTCAGAGTTGAATCAGGCTTGTAACAGTAGTAGGCTGGTAGACTCTGATTCAGAGTTGAATCAGGCTTGTAACAGTAGTAGGCTGGTAGACTCTGATTCAGAGTTGAATCAGGCTTGTAACAGTAGTAGGGTGGTAGACTCTGATTCAGAGTTGAATCAGGCTTGTAACAGTAGTGGGCTGGTAGACTCTGATTCAGAGTTGAATCAGGCTTGTAACAGTAGTAGGCTGGTAGACTCTGATTCAGAGTTGAATCAGGCTTGTAACAGTAGTGGGCTGGTAGACTCTGATTCAGAGTTGAATCAGGCTTGTAACAGTAGTAGGCTGGTAGACTCTGATTCAGAGTTGAATCAGGCTTGTAACAGTAGTAGGCTGGTAGACTCTGATTCAGAGTTGAATCAGGCTTGTAACAGTAGTAGGCTGGTAGACTCTGATTCAGAGTTGAATCAGGCTTGTAACAGTAGTAGGCTGGTAGACTCTGATTCAGAGTTGAATCAGGCTTGTAACAGTAGTAGGCTGGTAGACTCTGATTCAGAGTTGAATCAGGCTTGTAACAGTAGTAGGCTGGTAGACTCTGATTCAGAGTTGAATCAGGCTTGTAACAGTAGTAGGCTGGTAGACTCTGATTCAGAGTTGAATCAGGCTTGTAACAGTAGTAGGCTGGTAGACTCTGATTCAGAGTTGAATCAGGCTTGTAACAGTAGTAGGGTGGTAGACTCTGATTCAGAGTTGAATCAGGCTTGTAACAGTAGTGGGCTGGTAGACTCTGATTCAGAGTTGAATCAGGCTTGTAACAGTAGTAGGCTGGTAGACTCTGATTCAGAGTTGAATCAGGCTTGTAACAGTAGTGGGCTGGTAGACTCTGATTCAGAGTTGAATCAGGCTTGTAACAGTAGTAGGCTGGTAGACTCTGATTCAGAGTTGAATCAGGCTTGTAACAGTAGTAGGCTGGTAGACTCTGATTCAGAGTTGAATCAGGCTTGTAACAGTAGTAGGCTGGTAGACTCTGATTCAGAGTTGAATCAGGCTTGTAACAGTAGTAGGCTGGTAGACTCTGATTCAGAGTTGAATCAGGCTTGTAACAGTAGTAGGCTGGTAGACTCTGATTCAGAGTTGAATCAGGCTTGTAACAGTAGTAGGCTGGTAGACTCTGATTCAGAGTTGAATCAGGCTTGTGACAGTAGTGGGCTGGTAGACTCTGATTCAGAGTTGAATCAGGCTTGTAACAGTAGTAGGGTGGTAGACTCTGATTCAGAGTTGAATCAGGCTTGTAACAGTAGTGGGCTGGTAGACTCTGATTCAGAGTTGAATCAGGCTTGTAACAGTAGTGGGCTGGTAGACTCTGATTCAGAGTTGAATCAGGCTTGTAACAGTAGTGGGCTGGTAGACTCTGATTCAGAGTTGAATCAGCCTTGTGACAGTAGTGGGCTGGTAGACTCTGATTCAGAGTTGAATCAGGCTTGTAACAGTAGTGGGCTGGTAGACTCTGATTCAGAGTTGAATCAGGCTTGTAACAGTAGTAGGCTGGTAGACTCTGATTCAGAGTTGAATCAGGCTTGTAACAGTAGTGGGCTGGTAGACTCTGATTCAGAGTTGAATCAGGCTTGTAACAGTAGTAGGCTGGTAGACTCTGATTCAGAGTTGAATCAGGCTTGTAACAGTAGTAGGCTGGTAGACTCTGATTCAGAGTTGAATCAGGCTTGTAACAGTAGTAGGCTGGTAGACTCTGATTCAGAGTTGAATCAGGCTTGTAACAGTAGTAGGCTGGTAGACTCTGATTCAGAGTTGAATCCGGCTTGTAACAGTAGTAGGCTGGTAGACTCTGATTCAGAGTTGAATCAGGCTTGTAACAGTAGTAGGCTGGTAGACTCTGATTCAGAGTTGAATCAGGCTTGTGACAGTAGTGGGCTGGTAGACTCTGATTCAGAGTTGAATCAGGCTTGTAACAGTAGTAGGCTGGTAGACTCTGATTCAGAGTTGAATCAGGCTTGTAACAGTAGTGGGCTGGTAGACTCTGATTCAGAGTTGAATCAGGCTTGTGACAGTAGTGGGCTGGTAGACTCTGATTCAGAGTTGAATCAGGCTTGTAACAGTAGTGGGCTGGTAGACTCTGATTCAGAGTTGAATCAGGCTTGTGACAGTAGTGGGCTGGTAGACTCTGATTCAGAGTTGAATCAGGCTTGTGACAGTAGTGGGCTGGTAGACTCTGATTCAGAGTTGAATCAGGCTTGTAACAGTAGTGGGCTGGTAGACTCTGATTCAGAGTTGAATCAGGCTTGTAACAGTAGTGGGCTGGTAGACTCTGATTCAGAGTTGAATCAGGCTTGTAACAGTAGTGGGCTGGTAGACTCTGATTCAGAGTTGAATCAGGCTTGTAACAGTAGTGGGCTGGTAGACTCTGATTCAGAGTTGAATCAGGCTTGTAACAGTAGTGGGCTGGTAGACTCTGATTCAGAGTTGAATCAGGCTTGTAACAGTAGTGGGCTGGTAGACTCTGATTCAGAGTTGAATCAGGCTTGTGACGGTAGTGGGCTGGTAGACTCTGATTCAGAGTTGAATCAGGCTTGTAACAGTAGTGGGCTGGTAGACTCTGATTCAGAGTTGAATCAGGCTTGTAACAGTAGTGGGCTGGTAGACTCTGATTCAGAGTTGAATCAGGCTTGTAACAGTAGTAGGCTGGTAGACTCTGATTCAGAGTTGAATCAGGCTTGTAACAGTAGTAGGGTGGTAGACTCTGATTCAGAGTTGAATCAGGCTTGTAACAGTAGTAGGCTGGTAGACTCTGATTCAGAGTTGAATCAGGCTTGTGACAGTAGTAGGCTGGTAGACTCTGATTCAGAGTTGAATCAGGCTTGTAACAGTAGTAGGCTGGTAGACTCTGATTCAGAGTTGAATCAGCCTTGTGACAGTAGTGGGCTGGTAGACTCTGATTCAGAGTTGAATCAGGCTTGTAACAGTAGTGGGCTGGTAGACTCTGATTCAGAGTTGAATCAGGCTTGTAACAGTAGTAGGCTGGTAGACTCTGATTCAGAGTTGAATCAGGCTTGTAACAGTAGTAGGGTGGTAGACTCTGATTCAGAGTTGAATCAGGCTTGTAACAGTAGTAGGCTGGTAGACTCTGATTCAGAGTTGAATCAGGCTTGTGACAGTAGTAGGCTGGTAGACTCTGATTCAGAGTTGAATCAGGCTTGTAACAGTAGTAGGCTGGTAGACTCTGATTCAGAGTTGAATCAGCCTTGTGACAGTAGTAGGCTGGTAGACTCTGATTCAGAGTTGAATCAGGCTTGTAACAGTAGTAGGCTGGTAGACTCTGATTCAGAGTTGAATCAGGCTTGTAACAGTAGTAGGCTGGTAGACTCTGATTCAGAGTTGAATCAGGCTTGTGACAGTAGTGGGCTGGTAGACTCTGATTCAGAGTTGAATCAGGCTTGTAACAGTAGTAGGCTGGTAGACTCTGATTCAGAGTTGAATCAGGCTTGTAACAGTAGTGGGCTGGTAGACTCTGATTCAGAGTTGAATCAGGCTTGTAACAGTAGTGGGCTGGTAGACTCTGATTCAGAGTTGAATCAGGCTTGTAACAGTAGTGGGCTGGTAGACTCTGATTCAGAGTTGAATCAGCCTTGTGACAGTAGTGGGCTGGTAGACTCTGATTCAGAGTTGAATCAGGCTTGTAACAGTAGTGGGCTGGTAGACTCTGATTCAGAGTTGAATCAGGCTTGTAACAGTAGTAGGCTGGTAGACTCTGATTCAGAGTTGAATCAGGCTTGTAACAGTAGTAGGCTGGTAGACTCTGATTCAGAGTTGAATCAGGCTTGTAACAGTAGTAGGCTGGTAGACTCTGATTCAGAGTTGAATCAGGCTTGTAACAGTAGTAGGCTGGTAGACTCTGATTCAGAGTTGAATCAGGCTTGTAACAGTAGTAGGCTGGTAGACTCTGATTCAGAGTTGAATCAGGCTTGTGACAGTAGTGGGCTGGTAGACTCTGATTCAGAGTTGAATCAGGCTTGTGACAGTAGTGGGCTGGTAGACTCTGATTCAGAGTTGAATCAGGCTTGTAACAGTAGTAGGCTGGTAGACTCTGATTCAGAGTTGAATCAGGCTTGTGACAGTAGTGGGCTGGTAGACTCTGATTCAGAGTTGAATCAGGCTTGTAACAGTAGTAGGCTGGTAGACTCTGATTCAGAGTTGAATCAGGCTTGTAACAGTAGTAGGGTGGTAGACTCTGATTCAGAGTTGAATCAGGCTTGTAACAGTAGTAGGCTGGTAGACTCTGATTCAGAGTTGAATCAGGCTTGTAACAGTAGTAGGGTGGTAGACTCTGATTCAGAGTTGAATCAGGCTTGTAACAGTAGTAGGCTGGTAGACTCTGATTCAGAGTTGAATCAGGCTTGTGACAGTAGTAGGCTGGTAGACTCTGATTCAGAGTTGAATCAGGCTTGTAACAGTAGTAGGCTGGTAGACTCTGATTCAGAGTTGAATCAGCCTTGTGACAGTAGTGGGCTGGTAGACTCTGATTCAGAGTTGAATCAGGCTTGTAACAGTAGTGGGCTGGTAGACTCTGATTCAGAGTTGAATCAGGCTTGTAACAGTAGTAGGCTGGTAGACTCTGATTCAGAGTTGAATCAGGCTTGTAACAGTAGTAGGGTGGTAGACTCTGATTCAGAGTTGAATCAGGCTTGTAACAGTAGTAGGCTGGTAGACTCTGATTCAGAGTTGAATCAGGCTTGTGACAGTAGTGGGCTGGTAGACTCTGATTCAGAGTTGAATCAGGCTTGTGACAGTAGTGGGCTGGTAGACTCTGATTCAGAGTTGAATCAGGCTTGTGACAGTAGTAGGCTGGTAGACTCTGATTCAGAGTTGAATCAGGCTTGTAACAGTAGTAGGCTGGTAGACTCTGATTCAGAGTTGAATCAGCCTTGTGACAGTAGTGGGCTGGTAGACTCTGATTCAGAGTTGAATCAGGCTTGTAACAGTAGTGGGCTGGTAGACTCTGATTCAGAGTTGAATCAGGCTTGTAACAGTAGTAGGCTGGTAGACTCTGATTCAGAGTTGAATCAGGCTTGTAACAGTAGTAGGGTGGTAGACTCTGATTCAGAGTTGAATCAGGCTTGTAACAGTAGTAGGCTGGTAGACTCTGATTCAGAGTTGAATCAGGCTTGTGACAGTAGTGGGCTGGTAGACTCTGATTCAGAGTTGAATCAGGCTTGTGACAGTAGTGGGCTGGTAGACTCTGATTCAGAGTTGAATCAGGCTTGTAACAGTAGTAGGCTGGTAGACTCTGATTCAGAGTTGAATCAGGCTTGTGACAGTAGTGGGCTGGTAGACTCTGATTCAGAGTTGAATCAGGCTTGTAACAGTAGTAGGCTGGTAGACTCTGATTCAGAGTTGAATCAGGCTTGTAACAGTAGTAGGCTGGTAGACTCTGATTCAGAGTTGAATCAGGCTTGTAACAGTAGTAGGCTGGTAGACTCTGATTCAGAGTTGAATCAGGCTTGTGACAGTAGTGGGCTGGTAGACTCTGATTCAGAGTTGAATCAGGCTTGTGACAGTAGTGGGCTGGTAGACTCTGATTCAGAGTTGAATCAGGCTTGTAACAGTAGTAGGCTGGTAGACTCTGATTCAGAGTTGAATCAGGCTTGTGACAGTAGTGGGCTGGTAGACTCTGATTCAGAGTTGAATCAGGCTTGTAACAGTAGTAGGCTGGTAGACTCTGATTCAGAGTTGAATCAGGCTTGTAACAGTAGTAGGGTGGTAGACTCTGATTCAGAGTTGAATCAGGCTTGTAACAGTAGTAGGCTGGTAGACTCTGATTCAGAGTTGAATCAGGCTTGTAACAGTAGTAGGGTGGTAGACTCTGATTCAGAGTTGAATCAGGCTTGTAACAGTAGTAGGCTGGTAGACTCTGATTCAGAGTTGAATCAGGCTTGTAACAGTAGTAGGCTGGTAGACTCTGATTCAGAGTTGAATCAGGCTTGTAACAGTAGTAGGCTGGTAGACTCTGATTCAGAGTTGAATCAGGCTTGTAACAGTAGTAGGGTGGTAGACTCTGATTCAGAGTTGAATCAGGCTTGTAACAGTAGTGGGCTGGTAGACTCTGATTCAGAGTTGAATCAGGCTTGTAACAGTAGTAGGCTGGTAGACTCTGATTCAGAGTTGAATCAGGCTTGTAACAGTAGTGGGCTGGTAGACTCTGATTCAGAGTTGAATCAGGCTTGTAACAGTAGTAGGCTGGTAGACTCTGATTCAGAGTTGAATCAGGCTTGTAACAGTAGTAGGCTGGTAGACTCTGATTCAGAGTTGAATCAGGCTTGTAACAGTAGTAGGCTGGTAGACTCTGATTCAGAGTTGAATCAGGCTTGTAACAGTAGTAGGCTGGTAGACTCTGATTCAGAGTTCAATCAGGCTTGTAACAGTAGTAGGCTGGTAGACTCTGATTCAGAGTTGAATCAGGCTTGTAACAGTAGTAGGCTGGTAGACTCTGATTCAGAGTTGAATCAGGCTTGTGACAGTAGTGGGCTGGTAGACTCTGATTCAGAGTTGAATCAGGCTTGTAACAGTAGTAGGGTGGTAGACTCTGATTCAGAGTTGAATCAGGCTTGTAACAGTAGTGGGCTGGTAGACTCTGATTCAGAGTTGAATCAGGCTTGTAACAGTAGTGGGCTGGTAGACTCTGATTCAGAGTTGAATCAGGCTTGTAACAGTAGTGGGCTGGTAGACTCTGATTCAGAGTTGAATCAGCCTTGTGACAGTAGTGGGCTGGTAGACTCTGATTCAGAGTTGAATCAGGCTTGTAACAGTAGTGGGCTGGTAGACTCTGATTCAGAGTTGAATCAGGCTTGTAACAGTAGTAGGCTGGTAGACTCTGATTCAGAGTTGAATCAGGCTTGTAACAGTAGTGGGCTGGTAGACTCTGATTCAGAGTTGAATCAGGCTTGTAACAGTAGTAGGCTGGTAGACTCTGATTCAGAGTTGAATCAGGCTTGTAACAGTAGTAGGCTGGTAGACTCTGATTCAGAGTTGAATCAGGCTTGTAACAGTAGTAGGCTGGTAGACTCTGATTCAGAGTTGAATCAGGCTTGTAACAGTAGTAGGCTGGTAGACTCTGATTCAGAGTTGAATCCGGCTTGTAACAGTAGTAGGCTGGTAGACTCTGATTCAGAGTTGAATCAGGCTTGTAACAGTAGTAGGCTGGTAGACTCTGATTCAGAGTTGAATCAGGCTTGTGACAGTAGTGGGCTGGTAGACTCTGATTCAGAGTTGAATCAGGCTTGTAACAGTAGTAGGCTGGTAGACTCTGATTCAGAGTTGAATCAGGCTTGTAACAGTAGTGGGCTGGTAGACTCTGATTCAGAGTTGAATCAGGCTTGTGACAGTAGTGGGCTGGTAGACTCTGATTCAGAGTTGAATCAGGCTTGTAACAGTAGTGGGCTGGTAGACTCTGATTCAGAGTTGAATCAGGCTTGTGACAGTAGTGGGCTGGTAGACTCTGATTCAGAGTTGAATCAGGCTTGTGACAGTAGTGGGCTGGTAGACTCTGATTCAGAGTTGAATCAGGCTTGTAACAGTAGTGGGCTGGTAGACTCTGATTCAGAGTTGAATCAGGCTTGTAACAGTAGTGGGCTGGTAGACTCTGATTCAGAGTTGAATCAGGCTTGTAACAGTAGTGGGCTGGTAGACTCTGATTCAGAGTTGAATCAGGCTTGTAACAGTAGTGGGCTGGTAGACTCTGATTCAGAGTTGAATCAGGCTTGTAACAGTAGTGGGCTGGTAGACTCTGATTCAGAGTTGAATCAGGCTTGTAACAGTAGTGGGCTGGTAGACTCTGATTCAGAGTTGAATCAGGCTTGTGACGGTAGTGGGCTGGTAGACTCTGATTCAGAGTTGAATCAGGCTTGTAACAGTAGTGGGCTGGTAGACTCTGATTCAGAGTTGAATCAGGCTTGTAACAGTAGTGGGCTGGTAGACTCTGATTCAGAGTTGAATCAGGCTTGTAACAGTAGTAGGCTGGTAGACTCTGATTCAGAGTTGAATCAGGCTTGTAACAGTAGTAGGGTGGTAGACTCTGATTCAGAGTTGAATCAGGCTTGTAACAGTAGTAGGCTGGTAGACTCTGATTCAGAGTTGAATCAGGCTTGTGACAGTAGTAGGCTGGTAGACTCTGATTCAGAGTTGAATCAGGCTTGTAACAGTAGTAGGCTGGTAGACTCTGATTCAGAGTTGAATCAGCCTTGTGACAGTAGTGGGCTGGTAGACTCTGATTCAGAGTTGAATCAGGCTTGTAACAGTAGTGGGCTGGTAGACTCTGATTCAGAGTTGAATCAGGCTTGTAACAGTAGTAGGCTGGTAGACTCTGATTCAGAGTTGAATCAGGCTTGTAACAGTAGTAGGGTGGTAGACTCTGATTCAGAGTTGAATCAGGCTTGTAACAGTAGTAGGCTGGTAGACTCTGATTCAGAGTTGAATCAGGCTTGTGACAGTAGTAGGCTGGTAGACTCTGATTCAGAGTTGAATCAGGCTTGTAACAGTAGTAGGCTGGTAGACTCTGATTCAGAGTTGAATCAGCCTTGTGACAGTAGTAGGCTGGTAGACTCTGATTCAGAGTTGAATCAGGCTTGTAACAGTAGTAGGCTGGTAGACTCTGATTCAGAGTTGAATCAGGCTTGTAACAGTAGTAGGCTGGTAGACTCTGATTCAGAGTTGAATCAGGCTTGTGACAGTAGTGGGCTGGTAGACTCTGATTCAGAGTTGAATCAGGCTTGTAACAGTAGTAGGCTGGTAGACTCTGATTCAGAGTTGAATCAGGCTTGTAACAGTAGTGGGCTGGTAGACTCTGATTCAGAGTTGAATCAGGCTTGTAACAGTAGTGGGCTGGTAGACTCTGATTCAGAGTTGAATCAGGCTTGTAACAGTAGTGGGCTGGTAGACTCTGATTCAGAGTTGAATCAGCCTTGTGACAGTAGTGGGCTGGTAGACTCTGATTCAGAGTTGAATCAGGCTTGTAACAGTAGTGGGCTGGTAGACTCTGATTCAGAGTTGAATCAGGCTTGTAACAGTAGTAGGCTGGTAGACTCTGATTCAGAGTTGAATCAGGCTTGTAACAGTAGTAGGCTGGTAGACTCTGATTCAGAGTTGAATCAGGCTTGTAACAGTAGTAGGCTGGTAGACTCTGATTCAGAGTTGAATCAGGCTTGTAACAGTAGTAGGCTGGTAGACTCTGATTCAGAGTTGAATCAGGCTTGTAACAGTAGTAGGCTGGTAGACTCTGATTCAGAGTTGAATCAGGCTTGTGACAGTAGTGGGCTGGTAGACTCTGATTCAGAGTTGAATCAGGCTTGTGACAGTAGTGGGCTGGTAGACTCTGATTCAGAGTTGAATCAGGCTTGTAACAGTAGTAGGCTGGTAGACTCTGATTCAGAGTTGAATCAGGCTTGTGACAGTAGTGGGCTGGTAGACTCTGATTCAGAGTTGAATCAGGCTTGTAACAGTAGTAGGCTGGTAGACTCTGATTCAGAGTTGAATCAGGCTTGTAACAGTAGTAGGGTGGTAGACTCTGATTCAGAGTTGAATCAGGCTTGTAACAGTAGTAGGGTGGTAGACTCTGATTCAGAGTTGAATCAGGCTTGTAACAGTAGTAGGCTGGTAGACTCTGATTCAGAGTTGAATCAGGCTTGTAACAGTAGTAGGGTGGTAGACTCTGATTCAGAGTTGAATCAGGCTTGTAACAGTAGTAGGCTGGTAGACTCTGATTCAGAGTTGAATCAGGCTTGTGACAGTAGTAGGCTGGTAGACTCTGATTCAGAGTTGAATCAGGCTTGTAACAGTAGTAGGCTGGTAGACTCTGATTCAGAGTTGAATCAGCCTTGTGACAGTAGTGGGCTGGTAGACTCTGATTCAGAGTTGAATCAGGCTTGTAACAGTAGTGGGCTGGTAGACTCTGATTCAGAGTTGAATCAGGCTTGTAACAGTAGTAGGCTGGTAGACTCTGATTCAGAGTTGAATCAGGCTTGTAACAGTAGTAGGGTGGTAGACTCTGATTCAGAGTTGAATCAGGCTTGTAACAGTAGTAGGCTGGTAGACTCTGATTCAGAGTTGAATCAGGCTTGTGACAGTAGTGGGCTGGTAGACTCTGATTCAGAGTTGAATCAGGCTTGTGACAGTAGTGGGCTGGTAGACTCTGATTCAGAGTTGAATCAGGCTTGTGACAGTAGTAGGCTGGTAGACTCTGATTCAGAGTTGAATCAGGCTTGTAACAGTAGTAGGCTGGTAGACTCTGATTCAGAGTTGAATCAGCCTTGTGACAGTAGTGGGCTGGTAGACTCTGATTCAGAGTTGAATCAGGCTTGTAACAGTAGTGGGCTGGTAGACTCTGATTCAGAGTTGAATCAGGCTTGTAACAGTAGTAGGCTGGTAGACTCTGATTCAGAGTTGAATCAGGCTTGTAACAGTAGTAGGGTGGTAGACTCTGATTCAGAGTTGAATCAGGCTTGTAACAGTAGTAGGCTGGTAGACTCTGATTCAGAGTTGAATCAGGCTTGTGACAGTAGTGGGCTGGTAGACTCTGATTCAGAGTTGAATCAGGCTTGTGACAGTAGTGGGCTGGTAGACTCTGATTCAGAGTTGAATCAGGCTTGTAACAGTAGTAGGCTGGTAGACTCTGATTCAGAGTTGAATCAGGCTTGTGACAGTAGTGGGCTGGTAGACTCTGATTCAGAGTTGAATCAGGCTTGTAACAGTAGTAGGCTGGTAGACTCTGATTCAGAGTTGAATCAGGCTTGTAACAGTAGTAGGCTGGTAGACTCTGATTCAGAGTTGAATCAGGCTTGTAACAGTAGTAGGCTGGTAGACTCTGATTCAGAGTTGAATCAGGCTTGTGACAGTAGTGGGCTGGTAGACTCTGATTCAGAGTTGAATCAGGCTTGTGACAGTAGTGGGCTGGTAGACTCTGATTCAGAGTTGAATCAGGCTTGTAACAGTAGTAGGCTGGTAGACTCTGATTCAGAGTTGAATCAGGCTTGTGACAGTAGTGGGCTGGTAGACTCTGATTCAGAGTTGAATCAGGCTTGTAACAGTAGTAGGCTGGTAGACTCTGATTCAGAGTTGAATCAGGCTTGTAACAGTAGTAGGGTGGTAGACTCTGATTCAGAGTTGAATCAGGCTTGTAACAGTAGTAGGCTGGTAGACTCTGATTCAGAGTTGAATCAGGCTTGTAACAGTAGTAGGGTGGTAGACTCTGATTCAGAGTTGAATCAGGCTTGTAACAGTAGTAGGCTGGTAGACTCTGATTCAGAGTTGAATCAGGCTTGTGACAGTAGTAGGCTGGTAGACTCTGATTCAGAGTTGAATCAGGCTTGTAACAGTAGTAGGCTGGTAGACTCTGATTCAGAGTTGAATCAGCCTTGTGACAGTAGTGGGCTGGTAGACTCTGATTCAGAGTTGAATCAGGCTTGTAACAGTAGTGGGCTGGTAGACTCTGATTCAGAGTTGAATCAGGCTTGTAACAGTAGTAGGCTGGTAGACTCTGATTCAGAGTTGAATCAGGCTTGTAACAGTAGTAGGCTGGTAGACTCTGATTCAGAGTTGAATCAGGCTTGTAACAGTAGTAGGCTGGTAGACTCTGATTCAGAGTTGAATCAGGCTTGTAACAGTAGTAGGCTGGTAGACTCTGATTCAGAGTTGAATCAGGCTTGTGACAGTAGTGGGCTGGTAGACTCTGATTCAGAGTTGAATCAGGCTTGTAACAGTAGTAGGCTGGTAGACTCTGATTCAGAGTTGAATCAGGCTTGTAACAGTAGTGGGCTGGTAGACTCTGATTCAGAGTTGAATCAGGCTTGTGACAGTAGTGGGCTGGTAGACTCTGATTCAGAGTTGAATCAGGCTTGTAACAGTAGTGGGCTGGTAGACTCTGATTCAGAGTTGAATCAGGCTTGTAACAGTAGTAGGCTGGTAGACTCTGATTCAGAGTTGAATCAGGCTTGTAACAGTAGTAGGGTGGTAGACTCTGATTCAGAGTTGAATCAGGCTTGTAACAGTAGTAGGCTGGTAGACTCTGATTCAGAGTTGAATCAGGCTTGTGACAGTAGTAGGCTGGTAGACTCTGATTCAGAGTTGAATCAGGCTTGTAACAGTAGTAGGCTGGTAGACTCTGATTCAGAGTTGAATCAGCCTTGTGACAGTAGTGGGCTGGTAGACTCTGATTCAGAGTTGAATCAGGCTTGTAACAGTAGTGGGCTGGTAGACTCTGATTCAGAGTTGAATCAGGCTTGTAACAGTAGTAGGCTGGTAGACTCTGATTCAGAGTTGAATCAGGCTTGTAACAGTAGTAGGGTGGTAGACTCTGATTCAGAGTTGAATCAGGCTTGTAACAGTAGTAGGCTGGTAGACTCTGATTCAGAGTTGAATCAGGCTTGTGACAGTAGTAGGCTGGTAGACTCTGATTCAGAGTTGAATCAGGCTTGTAACAGTAGTAGGCTGGTAGACTCTGATTCAGAGTTGAATCAGCCTTGTGACAGTAGTAGGCTGGTAGACTCTGATTCAGAGTTGAATCAGGCTTGTAACAGTAGTAGGCTGGTAGACTCTGATTCAGAGTTGAATCAGGCTTGTAACAGTAGTAGGCTGGTAGACTCTGATTCAGAGTTGAATCAGGCTTGTAACAGTAGTAGGCTGGTAGACTCTGATTCAGAGTTGAATCAGGCTTGTAACAGTAGTAGGCTGGTAGACTCTGATTCAGAGTTGAATCAGGCTTGTAACAGTAGTAGGCTGGTAGACTCTGATTCAGAGTTGAATCAGGCTTGTGACAGTAGTGGGCTGGTAGACTCTGATTCAGAGTTGAATCAGGCTTGTAACAGTAGTAGGGTGGTAGACTCTGATTCAGAGTTGAATCAGGCTTGTAACAGTAGTGGGCTGGTAGACTCTGATTCAGAGTTGAATCAGGCTTGTAACAGTAGTGGGCTGGTAGACTCTGATTCAGAGTTGAATCAGGCTTGTAACAGTAGTGGGCTGGTAGACTCTGATTCAGAGTTGAATCAGCCTTGTGACAGTAGTGGGCTGGTAGACTCTGATTCAGAGTTGAATCAGGCTTGTAACAGTAGTGGGCTGGTAGACTCTGATTCAGAGTTGAATCAGGCTTGTAACAGTAGTAGGCTGGTAGACTCTGATTCAGAGTTGAATCAGGCTTGTAACAGTAGTGGGCTGGTAGACTCTGATTCAGAGTTGAATCAGGCTTGTAACAGTAGTAGGCTGGTAGACTCTGATTCAGAGTTGAATCAGGCTTGTAACAGTAGTAGGCTGGTAGACTCTGATTCAGAGTTGAATCAGGCTTGTAACAGTAGTAGGCTGGTAGACTCTGATTCAGAGTTGAATCAGGCTTGTAACAGTAGTAGGCTGGTAGACTCTGATTCAGAGTTGAATCAGGCTTGTAACAGTAGTAGGCTGGTAGACTCTGATTCAGAGTTGAATCAGGCTTGTAACAGTAGTAGGCTGGTAGACTCTGATTCAGAGTTGAATCAGGCTTGTGACAGTAGTGGGCTGGTAGACTCTGATTCAGAGTTGAATCAGGCTTGTAACAGTAGTAGGCTGGTAGACTCTGATTCAGAGTTGAATCAGGCTTGTAACAGTAGTGGGCTGGTAGACTCTGATTCAGAGTTGAATCAGGCTTGTGACAGTAGTGGGCTGGTAGACTCTGATTCAGAGTTGAATCAGGCTTGTAACAGTAGTGGGCTGGTAGACTCTGATTCAGAGTTGAATCAGGCTTGTGACAGTAGTGGGCTGGTAGACTCTGATTCAGAGTTGAATCAGGCTTGTGACAGTAGTGGGCTGGTAGACTCTGATTCAGAGTTGAATCAGGCTTGTAACAGTAGTAGGCTGGTAGACTCTGATTCAGAGTTGAATCAGGCTTGTAACAGTAGTAGGGTGGTAGACTCTGATTCAGAGTTGAATCAGGCTTGTAACAGTAGTAGGCTGGTAGACTCTGATTCAGAGTTGAATCAGGCTTGTAACAGTAGTAGGGTGGTAGACTCTGATTCAGAGTTGAATCAGGCTTGTAACAGTAGTAGGCTGGTAGACTCTGATTCAGAGTTGAATCAGGCTTGTGACAGTAGTAGGCTGGTAGACTCTGATTCAGAGTTGAATCAGGCTTGTAACAGTAGTAGGCTGGTAGACTCTGATTCAGAGTTGAATCAGCCTTGTGACAGTAGTGGGCTGGTAGACTCTGATTCAGAGTTGAATCAGGCTTGTAACAGTAGTGGGCTGGTAGACTCTGATTCAGAGTTGAATCAGGCTTGTAACAGTAGTAGGCTGGTAGACTCTGATTCAGAGTTGAATCAGGCTTGTAACAGTAGTAGGGTGGTAGACTCTGATTCAGAGTTGAATCAGGCTTGTAACAGTAGTAGGCTGGTAGACTCTGATTCAGAGTTGAATCAGGCTTGTGACAGTAGTAGGCTGGTAGACTCTGATTCAGAGTTGAATCAGGCTTGTAACAGTAGTAGGCTGGTAGACTCTGATTCAGAGTTGAATCAGCCTTGTGACAGTAGTAGGCTGGTAGACTCTGATTCAGAGTTGAATCAGGCTTGTAACAGTAGTAGGCTGGTAGACTCTGATTCAGAGTTGAATCAGGCTTGTAACAGTAGTAGGCTGGTAGACTCTGATTCAGAGTTGAATCAGGCTTGTGACAGTAGTGGGCTGGTAGACTCTGATTCAGAGTTGAATCAGGCTTGTAACAGTAGTAGGCTGGTAGACTCTGATTCAGAGTTGAATCAGGCTTGTAACAGTAGTGGGCTGGTAGACTCTGATTCAGAGTTGAATCAGGCTTGTGACAGTAGTGGGCTGGTAGACTCTGATTCAGAGTTGAATCAGGCTTGTAACAGTAGTGGGCTGGTAGACTCTGATTCAGAGTTGAATCAGGCTTGTGACAGTAGTGGGCTGGTAGACTCTGATTCAGAGTTGAATCAGGCTTGTGACAGTAGTGGGCTGGTAGACTCTGATTCAGAGTTGAATCAGGCTTGTAACAGTAGTGGGCTGGTAGACTCTGATTCAGAGTTGAATCAGGCTTGTAACAGTAGTAGGCTGGTAGACTCTGATTCAGAGTTGAATCAGGCTTGTAACAGTAGTAGGGTGGTAGACTCTGATTCAGAGTTGAATCAGGCTTGTAACAGTAGTAGGCTGGTAGACTCTGATTCAGAGTTGAATCAGGCTTGTGACAGTAGTAGGCTGGTAGACTCTGATTCAGAGTTGAATCAGGCTTGTAACAGTAGTAGGCTGGTAGACTCTGATTCAGAGTTGAATCAGCCTTGTGACAGTAGTAGGCTGGTAGACTCTGATTCAGAGTTGAATCAGGCTTGTAACAGTAGTAGGCTGGTAGACTCTGATTCAGAGTTGAATCAGGCTTGTAACAGTAGTAGGCTGGTAGACTCTGATTCAGAGTTGAATCAGGCTTGTGACAGTAGTGGGCTGGTAGACTCTGATTCAGAGTTGAATCAGGCTTGTAACAGTAGTAGGCTGGTAGACTCTGATTCAGAGTTGAATCAGGCTTGTAACAGTAGTGGGCTGGTAGACTCTGATTCAGAGTTGAATCAGGCTTGTGACAGTAGTGGGCTGGTAGACTCTGATTCAGAGTTGAATCAGGCTTGTAACAGTAGTGGGCTGGTAGACTCTGATTCAGAGTTGAATCAGGCTTGTGACAGTAGTGGGCTGGTAGACTCTGATTCAGAGTTGAATCAGGCTTGTGACAGTAGTGGGCTGGTAGACTCTGATTCAGAGTTGAATCAGGCTTGTAACAGTAGTGGGCTGGTAGACTCTGATTCAGAGTTGAATCAGGCTTGTAACAGTAGTGGGCTGGTAGACTCTGATTCAGAGTTGAATCAGGCTTGTAACAGTAGTGGGCTGGTAGACTCTGATTCAGAGTTGAATCAGGCTTGTAACAGTAGTGGGCTGGTAGACTCTGATTCAGAGTTGAATCAGGCTTGTAACAGTAGTGGGCTGGTAGACTCTGATTCAGAGTTGAATCAGGCTTGTAACAGTAGTGGGCTGGTAGACTCTGATTCAGAGTTGAATCAGGCTTGTAACAGTAGTAGGCTGGTAGACTCTGATTCAGAGTTGAATCAGGCTTGTAACAGTAGTGGGCTGGTAGACTCTGATTCAGAGTTGAATCAGGCTTGTAACAGTAGTAGGCTGGTAGACTCTGATTCAGAGTTGAATCAGGCTTGTAACAGTAGTAGGCTGGTAGACTCTGATTCAGAGTTGAATCAGGCTTGTGACAGTAGTAGGCTGGTAGACTCTGATTCAGAGTTGAATCAGGCTTGTAACAGTAGTGGGCTGGTAGACTCTGATTCAGAGTTGAATCAGGCTTGTAACAGTAGTAGGCTGGTAGACTCTGATTCAGAGTTGAATCAGGCTTGTAACAGTAGTGGGCTGGTAGACTCTGATTCAGAGTTGAATCAGGCTTGTAACAGTAGTAGGCTGGTAGACTCTGATTCAGAGTTGAATCAGGCTTGTAACAGTAGTAGGCTGGTAGACTCTGATTCAGAGTTGAATCAGGCTTGTAACAGTAGTAGGCTGGTAGACTCTGATTCAGAGTTGAATCAGGCTTGTAACAGTAGTAGGCTGGTAGACTCTGATTCAGAGTTGAATCAGGCTTGTAACAGTAGTAGGCTGGTAGACTCTGATTCAGAGTTGAATCAGGCTTGTAACAGTAGTAGGCTGGTAGACTCTGATTCAGAGTTGAATCAGGCTTGTGACAGTAGTGGGCTGGTAGACTCTGATTCAGAGTTGAATCAGGCTTGTAACAGTAGTAGGCTGGTAGACTCTGATTCAGAGTTGAATCAGGCTTGTAACAGTAGTGGGCTGGTAGACTCTGATTCAGAGTTGAATCAGGCTTGTGACAGTAGTGGGCTGGTAGACTCTGATTCAGAGTTGAATCAGGCTTGTAACAGTAGTGGGCTGGTAGACTCTGATTCAGAGTTGAATCAGGCTTGTGACAGTAGTGGGCTGGTAGACTCTGATTCAGAGTTGAATCAGGCTTGTGACAGTAGTGGGCTGGTAGACTCTGATTCAGAGTTGAATCAGGCTTGTAACAGTAGTAGGCTGGTAGACTCTGATTCAGAGTTGAATCAGGCTTGTAACAGTAGTAGGGTGGTAGACTCTGATTCAGAGTTGAATCAGGCTTGTAACAGTAGTAGGCTGGTAGACTCTGATTCAGAGTTGAATCAGGCTTGTAACAGTAGTAGGGTGGTAGACTCTGATTCAGAGTTGAATCAGGCTTGTAACAGTAGTAGGCTGGTAGACTCTGATTCAGAGTTGAATCAGGCTTGTGACAGTAGTAGGCTGGTAGACTCTGATTCAGAGTTGAATCAGGCTTGTAACAGTAGTAGGCTGGTAGACTCTGATTCAGAGTTGAATCAGCCTTGTGACAGTAGTGGGCTGGTAGACTCTGATTCAGAGTTGAATCAGGCTTGTAACAGTAGTGGGCTGGTAGACTCTGATTCAGAGTTGAATCAGGCTTGTAACAGTAGTAGGCTGGTAGACTCTGATTCAGAGTTGAATCAGGCTTGTAACAGTAGTAGGGTGGTAGACTCTGATTCAGAGTTGAATCAGGCTTGTAACAGTAGTAGGCTGGTAGACTCTGATTCAGAGTTGAATCAGGCTTGTGACAGTAGTAGGCTGGTAGACTCTGATTCAGAGTTGAATCAGGCTTGTAACAGTAGTAGGCTGGTAGACTCTGATTCAGAGTTGAATCAGCCTTGTGACAGTAGTAGGCTGGTAGACTCTGATTCAGAGTTGAATCAGGCTTGTAACAGTAGTAGGCTGGTAGACTCTGATTCAGAGTTGAATCAGGCTTGTAACAGTAGTAGGCTGGTAGACTCTGATTCAGAGTTGAATCAGGCTTGTGACAGTAGTGGGCTGGTAGACTCTGATTCAGAGTTGAATCAGGCTTGTAACAGTAGTAGGCTGGTAGACTCTGATTCAGAGTTGAATCAGGCTTGTAACAGTAGTGGGCTGGTAGACTCTGATTCAGAGTTGAATCAGGCTTGTGACAGTAGTGGGCTGGTAGACTCTGATTCAGAGTTGAATCAGGCTTGTAACAGTAGTGGGCTGGTAGACTCTGATTCAGAGTTGAATCAGGCTTGTGACAGTAGTGGGCTGGTAGACTCTGATTCAGAGTTGAATCAGGCTTGTGACAGTAGTGGGCTGGTAGACTCTGATTCAGAGTTGAATCAGGCTTGTAACAGTAGTGGGCTGGTAGACTCTGATTCAGAGTTGAATCAGGCTTGTAACAGTAGTAGGCTGGTAGACTCTGATTCAGAGTTGAATCAGGCTTGTAACAGTAGTAGGGTGGTAGACTCTGATTCAGAGTTGAATCAGGCTTGTAACAGTAGTAGGCTGGTAGACTCTGATTCAGAGTTGAATCAGGCTTGTGACAGTAGTAGGCTGGTAGACTCTGATTCAGAGTTGAATCAGGCTTGTAACAGTAGTAGGCTGGTAGACTCTGATTCAGAGTTGAATCAGCCTTGTGACAGTAGTAGGCTGGTAGACTCTGATTCAGAGTTGAATCAGGCTTGTAACAGTAGTAGGCTGGTAGACTCTGATTCAGAGTTGAATCAGGCTTGTAACAGTAGTAGGCTGGTAGACTCTGATTCAGAGTTGAATCAGGCTTGTGACAGTAGTGGGCTGGTAGACTCTGATTCAGAGTTGAATCAGGCTTGTAACAGTAGTAGGCTGGTAGACTCTGATTCAGAGTTGAATCAGGCTTGTAACAGTAGTGGGCTGGTAGACTCTGATTCAGAGTTGAATCAGGCTTGTGACAGTAGTGGGCTGGTAGACTCTGATTCAGAGTTGAATCAGGCTTGTAACAGTAGTGGGCTGGTAGACTCTGATTCAGAGTTGAATCAGGCTTGTGACAGTAGTGGGCTGGTAGACTCTGATTCAGAGTTGAATCAGGCTTGTGACAGTAGTGGGCTGGTAGACTCTGATTCAGAGTTGAATCAGGCTTGTAACAGTAGTGGGCTGGTAGACTCTGATTCAGAGTTGAATCAGGCTTGTAACAGTAGTGGGCTGGTAGACTCTGATTCAGAGTTGAATCAGGCTTGTAACAGTAGTGGGCTGGTAGACTCTGATTCAGAGTTGAATCAGGCTTGTAACAGTAGTGGGCTGGTAGACTCTGATTCAGAGTTGAATCAGGCTTGTAACAGTAGTGGGCTGGTAGACTCTGATTCAGAGTTGAATCAGGCTTGTAACAGTAGTGGGCTGGTAGACTCTGATTCAGAGTTGAATCAGGCTTGTAACAGTAGTAGGCTGGTAGACTCTGATTCAGAGTTGAATCAGGCTTGTAACAGTAGTGGGCTGGTAGACTCTGATTCAGAGTTGAATCAGGCTTGTAACAGTAGTAGGCTGGTAGACTCTGATTCAGAGTTGAATCAGGCTTGTAACAGTAGTAGGCTGGTAGACTCTGATTCAGAGTTGAATCAGGCTTGTGACAGTAGTAGGCTGGTAGACTCTGATTCAGAGTTGAATCAGGCTTGTAACAGTAGTAGGCTGGTAGACTCTGATTCAGAGTTGAATCAGGCTTGTAACAGTAGTAGGCTGGTAGACTCTGATTCAGAGTTGAATCAGGCTTGTAACAGTAGTAGGCTGGTAGACTCTGATTCAGAGTTGAATCAGGCTTGTAACAGTAGTAGGCTGGTAGACTCTGATTCAGAGTTGAATCAGGCTTGTAACAGTAGTAGGCTGGTAGACTCTGATTCAGAGTTGAATCAGGCTTGTAACAGTAGTAGGCTGGTAGACTCTGATTCAGAGTTGAATCAGGCTTGTAACAGTAGTGGGCTGGTAGACTCTGATTCAGAGTTGAATCAGGCTTGTAACAGTAGTGGGCTGGTAGACTCTGATTCAGAGTTGAATCAGGCTTGTAACAGTAGTAGGCTGGTAGACTCTGATTCAGAGTTGAATCAGGCTTGTAACAGTAGTAGGCTGGTAGACTCTGATTCAGAGTTGAATCAGGCTTGTAACAGTAGTAGGCTGGTAGACTCTGATTCAGAGTTGAATCAGGCTTGTAACAGTAGTAGGCTGGTAGACTCTGATTCAGAGTTGAATCAGGCTTGTAACAGTAGTAGGCTGGTAGACTCTGATTCAGAGTTGAATCAGGCTTGTGACAGTAGTAGGCTGGTAGACTCTGATTCAGAGTTGAATCAGGCTTGTAACAGTAGTAGGCTGGTAGACTCTGATTCAGAGTTGAATCAGGCTTGTAACAGTAGTAGGCTGGTAGACTCTGATTCAGAGTTGAATCAGGCTTGTAACAGTAGTAGGCTGGTAGACTCTGATTCAGAGTTGAATCAGGCTTGTAACAGTAGTAGGCTGGTAGACTCTGATTCAGAGTTGAATCAGGCTTGTAACAGTAGTAGGCTGGTAGACTCTGATTCAGAGTTGAATCAGGCTTGTAACAGTAGTAGGCTGGTAGACTCTGATTCAGAGTTGAATCAGGCTTGTAACAGTAGTGGGCTGGTAGACTCTGATTCAGAGTTGAATCAGGCTTGTAACAGTAGTAGGCTGGTAGACTCTGATTCAGAGTTGAATCAGGCTTGTAACAGTAGTAGGCTGGTAGACTCTGATTCAGAGTTGAATCAGGCTTGTAACAGTAGTAGGCTGGTAGACTCTGATTCAGAGTTGAATCAGGCTTGTAACAGTAGTAGGCTGGTAGACTCTGATTCAGAGTTGAATCAGGCTTGTAACAGTAGTAGGCTGGTAGACTCTGATTCAGAGTTGAATCAGGCTTGTGACAGTAGTAGGCTGGTAGACTCTGATTCAGAGTTGAATCAGGCTTGTAACAGTAGTAGGCTGGTAGACTCTGATTCAGAGTTGAATCAGGCTTGTAACAGTAGTAGGCTGGTAGACTCTGATTCAGAGTTGAATCAGGCTTGTAACAGTAGTAGGCTGGTAGACTCTGATTCAGAGTTGAATCAGGCTTGTAACAGTAGTAGGCTGGTAGACTCTGATTCAGAGTTGAATCAGGCTTGTAACAGTAGTAGGCTGGTAGACTCTGATTCAGAGTTGAATCAGGCTTGTAACAGTAGTAGGCTGGTAGACTCTGATTCAGAGTTGAATCAGGCTTGTAACAGTAGTAGGCTGGTAGACTCTGATTCAGAGTTGAATCAGGCTTGTAACAGTAGTGGGCTGGTAGACTCTGATTCAGAGTTGAATCAGGCTTGTAACAGTAGTGGGCTGGTAGACTCTGATTCAGAGTTGAATCAGGCTTGTAACAGTAGTAGGCTGGTAGACTCTGATTCAGAGTTGAATCAGGCTTGTAACAGTAGTAGGCTGGTAGACTCTGATTCAGAGTTGAATCAGGCTTGTAACAGTAGTAGGCTGGTAGACTCTGATTCAGAGTTGAATCAGGCTTGTAACAGTAGTGGGCTGGTAGACTCTGATTCAGAGTTGAATCAGGCTTGTAACAGTAGTAGGCTGGTAGACTCTGATTCAGAGTTGAATCAGGCTTGTAACAGTAGTGGGCTGGTAGACTCTGATTCAGAGTTGAATCAGGCTTGTAACAGTAGTAGGGTGGTAGACTCTGATTCAGAGTTGAATCAGGCTTGTAACAGTAGTAGGCTGGTAGACTCTGATTCAGAGTTGAATCAGGCTTGTAACAGTAGTAGGCTGGTAGACTCTGATTCAGAGTTGAATCAGGCTTGTAACAGTAGTAGGCTGGTAGACTCTGATTCAGAGTTGAATCAGGCTTGTAACAGTAGTAGGCTGGTAGACTCTGATTCAGAGTTGAATCAGGCTTGTAACAGTAGTAGGCTGGTAGACTCTGATTCAGAGTTGAATCAGGCTTGTAACAGTAGTGGGCTGGTAGACTCTGATTCAGAGTTGAATCAGGCTTGTAACAGTAGTAGGCTGGTAGACTCTGATTCAGAGTTGAATCAGGCTTGTAACAGTAGTAGGCTGGTAGACTCTGATTCAGAGTTGAATCAGGCTTGTAACAGTAGTAGGCTGGTAGACTCTGATTCAGAGTTGAATCAGGCTTGTGACAGTAGTAGGCTGGTAGACTCTGATTCAGAGTTGAATCAGGCTTGTAACAGTAGTAGGCTGGTAGACTCTGATTCAGAGTTGAATCAGGCTTGTGACAGTAGTAGGCTGGTAGACTCTGATTCAGAGTTGAATCAGGCTTGTGACAGTAGTAGGCTGGTAGACTCTGATTCAGAGTTGAATCAGGCTTGTAACAGTAGTAGGCTGGTAGACTCTGATTCAGAGTTGAATCAGGCTTGTGACAGTAGTAGGCTGGTAGACTCTGATTCAGAGTTGAATCAGGCTTGTAACAGTAGTAGGCTGGTAGACTCTGATTCAGAGTTGAATCAGGCTTGTAACAGTAGTAGGCTGGTAGACTCTGATTCAGAGTTGAATCAGGCTTGTAACAGTAGTAGGCTGGTAGACTCTGATTCAGAGTTGAATCAGGCTTGTAACAGTAGTAGGCTGGTAGACTCTGATTCAGAGTTGAATCAGGCTTGTAACAGTAGTAGGCTGGTAGACTCTGATTCAGAGTTGAATCAGGCTTGTAACAGTAGTAGGCTGGTAGACTCTGATTCAGAGTTGAATCAGGCTTGTAACAGTAGTAGGCTGGTAGACTCTGATTCAGAGTTGAATCAGGCTTGTAACAGTAGTGGGCTGGTAGACTCTGATTCAGAGTTGAATCAGGCTTGTAACAGTAGTGGGCTGGTAGACTCTGATTCAGAGTTGAATCAGGCTTGTAACAGTAGTAGGCTGGTAGACTCTGATTCAGAGTTGAATCAGGCTTGTAACAGTAGTAGGCTGGTAGACTCTGATTCAGAGTTGAATCAGGCTTGTAACAGTAGTAGGCTGGTAGACTCTGATTCAGAGTTGAATCAGGCTTGTAACAGTAGTGGGCTGGTAGACTCTGATTCAGAGTTGAATCAGGCTTGTAACAGTAGTAGGCTGGTAGACTCTGATTCAGAGTTGAATCAGGCTTGTAACAGTAGTGGGCTGGTAGACTCTGATTCAGAGTTGAATCAGGCTTGTAACAGTAGTAGGGTGGTAGACTCTGATTCAGAGTTGAATCAGGCTTGTAACAGTAGTAGGCTGGTAGACTCTGATTCAGAGTTGAATCAGGCTTGTAACAGTAGTAGGCTGGTAGACTCTGATTCAGAGTTGAATCAGGCTTGTAACAGTAGTAGGCTGGTAGACTCTGATTCAGAGTTGAATCAGGCTTGTAACAGTAGTAGGCTGGTAGACTCTGATTCAGAGTTGAATCAGGCTTGTAACAGTAGTAGGCTGGTAGACTCTGATTCAGAGTTGAATCAGGCTTGTAACAGTAGTGGGCTGGTAGACTCTGATTCAGAGTTGAATCAGGCTTGTAACAGTAGTAGGCTGGTAGACTCTGATTCAGAGTTGAATCAGGCTTGTAACAGTAGTAGGCTGGTAGACTCTGATTCAGAGTTGAATCAGGCTTGTAACAGTAGTAGGCTGGTAGACTCTGATTCAGAGTTGAATCAGGCTTGTGACAGTAGTAGGCTGGTAGACTCTGATTCAGAGTTGAATCAGGCTTGTAACAGTAGTAGGCTGGTAGACTCTGATTCAGAGTTGAATCAGGCTTGTAACAGTAGTAGGCTGGTAGACTCTGATTCAGAGTTGAATCAGGCTTGTGACAGTAGTAGGCTGGTAGACTCTGATTCAGAGTTGAATCAGGCTTGTAACAGTAGTAGGCTGGTAGACTCTGATTCAGAGTTGAATCAGGCTTGTAACAGTAGTGGGCTGGTAGACTCTGATTCAGAGTTGAATCAGGCTTGTAACAGTAGTAGGCTGGTAGACTCTGATTCAGAGTTGAATCAGGCTTGTAACAGTAGTAGGGTGGTAGACTCTGATTCAGAGTTGAATCAGGCTTGTAACAGTAGTAGGCTGGTAGACTCTGATTCAGAGTTGAATCAGGCTTGTAACAGTAGTAGGCTGGTAGACTCTGATTCAGAGTTGAATCAGGCTTGTGACAGTAGTAGGCTGGTAGACTCTGATTCAGAGTTGAATCAGGCTTGTAACAGTAGTAGGCTGGTAGACTCTGATTCAGAGTTGAATCAGGCTTGTAACAGTAGTAGGCTGGTAGACTCTGATTCAGAGTTGAATCAGGCTTGTAACAGTAGTGGGCTGGTAGACTCTGATTCAGAGTTGAATCAGGCTTGTAACAGTAGTGGGCTGGTAGACTCTGATTCAGAGTTGAATCAGGCTTGTAACAGTAGTAGGCTGGTAGACTCTGATTCAGAGTTGAATCAGGCTTGTAACAGTAGTAGGCTGGTAGACTCTGATTCAGAGTTGAATCAGGCTTGTAACAGTAGTAGGCTGGTAGACTCTGATTCAGAGTTGAATCAGGCTTGTAACAGTAGTAGGCTGGTAGACTCTGATTCAGAGTTGAATCAGGCTTGTAACAGTAGTAGGCTGGTAGACTCTGATTCAGAGTTGAATCAGGCTTGTGACAGTAGTAGGCTGGTAGACTCTGATTCAGAGTTGAATCAGGCTTGTAACAGTAGTAGGCTGGTAGACTCTGATTCAGAGTTGAATCAGGCTTGTAACAGTAGTAGGCTGGTAGACTCTGATTCAGAGTTGAATCAGGCTTGTAACAGTAGTAGGCTGGTAGACTCTGATTCAGAGTTGAATCAGGCTTGTAACAGTAGTAGGCTGGTAGACTCTGATTCAGAGTTGAATCAGGCTTGTAACAGTAGTAGGCTGGTAGACTCTGATTCAGAGTTGAATCAGGCTTGTAACAGTAGTAGGCTGGTAGACTCTGATTCAGAGTTGAATCAGGCTTGTAACAGTAGTGGGCTGGTAGACTCTGATTCAGAGTTGAATCAGGCTTGTAACAGTAGTAGGCTGGTAGACTCTGATTCAGAGTTGAATCAGGCTTGTAACAGTAATAGGCTGGTAGACTCTGATTCAGAGTTGAATCAGGCTTGTAACAGTAGTAGGCTGGTAGACTCTGATTCAGAGTTGAATCAGGCTTGTAACAGTAGTAGGCTGGTAGACTCTGATTCAGAGTTGAATCAGGCTTGTAACAGTAGTAGGCTGGTAGACTCTGATTCAGAGTTGAATCAGGCTTGTGACAGTAGTAGGCTGGTAGACTCTGATTCAGAGTTGAATCAGGCTTGTAACAGTAGTAGGCTGGTAGACTCTGATTCAGAGTTGAATCAGGCTTGTAACAGTAGTAGGCTGGTAGACTCTGATTCAGAGTTGAATCAGGCTTGTAACAGTAGTAGGCTGGTAGACTCTGATTCAGAGTTGAATCAGGCTTGTAACAGTAGTAGGCTGGTAGACTCTGATTCAGAGTTGAATCAGGCTTGTAACAGTAGTAGGCTGGTAGACTCTGATTCAGAGTTGAATCAGGCTTGTAACAGTAGTAGGCTGGTAGACTCTGATTCAGAGTTGAATCAGGCTTGTAACAGTAGTAGGCTGGTAGACTCTGATTCAGAGTTGAATCAGGCTTGTAACAGTAGTGGGCTGGTAGACTCTGATTCAGAGTTGAATCAGGCTTGTAACAGTAGTGGGCTGGTAGACTCTGATTCAGAGTTGAATCAGGCTTGTAACAGTAGTAGGCTGGTAGACTCTGATTCAGAGTTGAATCAGGCTTGTAACAGTAGTAGGCTGGTAGACTCTGATTCAGAGTTGAATCAGGCTTGTAACAGTAGTAGGCTGGTAGACTCTGATTCAGAGTTGAATCAGGCTTGTAACAGTAGTGGGCTGGTAGACTCTGATTCAGAGTTGAATCAGGCTTGTAACAGTAGTAGGCTGGTAGACTCTGATTCAGAGTTGAATCAGGCTTGTAACAGTAGTGGGCTGGTAGACTCTGATTCAGAGTTGAATCAGGCTTGTAACAGTAGTAGGGTGGTAGACTCTGATTCAGAGTTGAATCAGGCTTGTAACAGTAGTAGGCTGGTAGACTCTGATTCAGAGTTGAATCAGGCTTGTAACAGTAGTAGGCTGGTAGACTCTGATTCAGAGTTGAATCAGGCTTGTAACAGTAGTAGGCTGGTAGACTCTGATTCAGAGTTGAATCAGGCTTGTAACAGTAGTAGGCTGGTAGACTCTGATTCAGAGTTGAATCAGGCTTGTAACAGTAGTAGGCTGGTAGACTCTGATTCAGAGTTGAATCAGGCTTGTAACAGTAGTGGGCTGGTAGACTCTGATTCAGAGTTGAATCAGGCTTGTAACAGTAGTAGGCTGGTAGACTCTGATTCAGAGTTGAATCAGGCTTGTAACAGTAGTAGGCTGGTAGACTCTGATTCAGAGTTGAATCAGGCTTGTAACAGTAGTAGGCTGGTAGACTCTGATTTAGAATTGAATCAGGCTTGTGACAGTAGTAGGCTGGTAGACTCTGATTCAGAGTTGAATCAGGCTTGTAACAGTAGTAGGCTGGTAGACTCTGATTCAGAGTTGAATCAGGCTTGTAACAGTAGTAGGCTGGTAGACTCTGATTCAGAGTTGAATCAGGCTTGTGACAGTAGTAGGCTGGTAGACTCTGATTCAGAGTTGAATCAGGCTTGTAACAGTAGTAGGCTGGTAGACTCTGATTCAGAGTTGAATCAGGCTTGTGACAGTAGTAGGCTGGTAGACTCTGATTCAGAGTTGAATCAGGCTTGTAACAGTAGTAGGCTGGTAGACTCTGATTCAGAGTTGAATCAGGCTTGTAACAGTAGTAGGCTGGTAGACTCTGATTCAGAGTTGAATCAGGCTTGTAACAGTAGTAGGCTGGTAGACTCTGATTCAGAGTTGAATCAGGCTTGTAACAGTAGTAGGCTGGTAGACTCTGATTCAGAGTTGAATCAGGCTTGTAACAGTAGTAGGCTGGTAGACTCTGATTCAGAGTTGAATCAGGCTTGTAACAGTAGTAGGCTGGTAGACTCTGATTCAGAGTTGAATCAGGCTTGTAACAGTAGTAGGCTGGTAGACTCTGATTCAGAGTTGAATCAGGCTTGTAACAGTAGTGGGCTGGTAGACTCTGATTCAGAGTTGAATCAGGCTTGTAACAGTAGTGGGCTGGTAGACTCTGATTCAGAGTTGAATCAGGCTTGTAACAGTAGTAGGCTGGTAGACTCTGATTCAGAGTTGAATCAGGCTTGTAACAGTAGTAGGCTGGTAGACTCTGATTCAGAGTTGAATCAGGCTTGTAACAGTAGTAGGCTGGTAGACTCTGATTCAGAGTTGAATCAGGCTTGTAACAGTAGTGGGCTGGTAGACTCTGATTCAGAGTTGAATCAGGCTTGTAACAGTAGTAGGCTGGTAGACTCTGATTCAGAGTTGAATCAGGCTTGTAACAGTAGTGGGCTGGTAGACTCTGATTCAGAGTTGAATCAGGCTTGTAACAGTAGTAGGGTGGTAGACTCTGATTCAGAGTTGAACCAGGCTTGTAACAGTAGTAGGCTGGTAGACTCTGATTCAGAGTTGAATCAGGCTTGTAACAGTAGTAGGCTGGTAGACTCTGATTCAGAGTTGAATCAGGCTTGTAACAGTAGTAGGCTGGTAGACTCTGATTCAGAGTTGAATCAGGCTTGTAACAGTAGTAGGCTGGTAGACTCTGATTCAGAGTTGAATCAGGCTTGTAACAGTAGTAGGCTGGTAGACTCTGATTCAGAGTTGAATCAGGCTTGTAACAGTAGTGGGCTGGTAGACTCTGATTCAGAGTTGAATCAGGCTTGTAACAGTAGTAGGCTGGTAGACTCTGATTCAGAGTTGAATCAGGCTTGTAACAGTAGTAGGCTGGTAGACTCTGATTCAGAGTTGAATCAGGCTTGTAACAGTAGTAGGCTGGTAGACTCTGATTCAGAGTTGAATCAGGCTTGTGACAGTAGTAGGCTGGTAGACTCTGATTCAGAGTTGAATCAGGCTTGTAACAGTAGTAGGCTGGTAGACTCTGATTCAGAGTTGAATCAGGCTTGTAACAGTAGTAGGCTGGTAGACTCTGATTCAGAGTTGAATCAGGCTTGTGACAGTAGTAGGCTGGTAGACTCTGATTCAGAGTTGAATCAGGCTTGTAACAGTAGTAGGCTGGTAGACTCTGATTCAGAGTTGAATCAGGCTTGTAACAGTAGTGGGCTGGTAGACTCTGATTCAGAGTTGAATCAGGCTTGTAACAGTAGTAGGCTGGTAGACTCTGATTCAGAGTTGAATCAGGCTTGTAACAGTAGTAGGGTGGTAGACTCTGATTCAGAGTTGAATCAGGCTTGTAACAGTAGTAGGCTGGTAGACTCTGATTCAGAGTTGAATCAGGCTTGTAACAGTAGTAGGCTGGTAGACTCTGATTCAGAGTTGAATCAGGCTTGTGACAGTAGTAGGCTGGTAGACTCTGATTCAGAGTTGAATCAGGCTTGTAACAGTAGTAGGCTGGTAGACTCTGATTCAGAGTTGAATCAGGCTTGTAACAGTAGTAGGGTGGTAGACTCTGATTCAGAGTTGAATCAGGCTTGTAACAGTAGTAGGCTGGTAGACTCTGATTCAGAGTTGAATCAGGCTTGTAACAGTAGTAGGCTGGTAGACTCTGATTCAGAGTTGAATCAGGCTTGTGACAGTAGTAGGCTGGTAGACTCTGATTCAGAGTTGAATCAGGCTTGTAACAGTAGTAGGCTGGTAGACTCTGATTCAGAGTTGAATCAGGCTTGTGACAGTAGTAGGCTGGTAGACTCTGATTCAGAGTTGAATCAGGCTTGTGACAGTAGTAGGCTGGTAGACTCTGATTCAGAGTTGAATCAGGCTTGTGACAGTAGTAGGCTGGTAGACTCTGATTCAGAGTTGAATCAGGCTTGTGACAGTAGTAGGCTGGTAGACTCTGATTCAGAGTTGAATCAGGCTTGTAACAGTAGTGGGCTGGTAGACTCTGATTCAGAGTTGAATCAGGCTTGTAACAGTAGTAGGGTGGTAGACTCTGATTCAGAGTTGAATCAGGCTTGTAACAGTAGTAGGCTGGTAGACTCTGATTCAGAGTTGAATCAGGCTTGTAACAGTAGTAGGCTGGTAGACTCTGATTCAGAGTTGAATCAGGCTTGTAACAGTAGTAGGCTGGTAGACTCTGATTCAGAGTTGAATCAGGCTTGTAACAGTAGTAGGCTGGTAGACTCTGATTCAGAGTTGAATCAGGCTTGTAACAGTAGTAGGCTGGTAGACTCTGATTCAGAGTTGAATCAGGCTTGTAACAGTAGTGGGCTGGTAGACTCTGATTCAGAGTTGAATCAGGCTTGTAACAGTAGTAGGCTGGTAGACTCTGATTCAGAGTTGAATCAGGCTTGTAACAGTAGTAGGCTGGTAGACTCTGATTCAGAGTTGAATCAGGCTTGTAACAGTAGTAGGCTGGTAGACTCTGATTCAGAGTTGAATCAGGCTTGTGACAGTAGTAGGCTGGTAGACTCTGATTCAGAGTTGAATCAGGCTTGTAACAGTAGTAGGCTGGTAGACTCTGATTCAGAGTTGAATCAGGCTTGTAACAGTAGTAGGCTGGTAGACTCTGATTCAGAGTTGAATCAGGCTTGTGACAGTAGTAGGCTGGTAGACTCTGATTCAGAGTTGAATCAGGCTTGTAACAGTAGTAGGCTGGTAGACTCTGATTCAGAGTTGAATCAGGCTTGTGACAGTAGTAGGCTGGTAGACTCTGATTCAGAGTTGAATCAGGCTTGTAACAGTAGTAGGCTGGTAGACTCTGATTCAGAGTTGAATCAGGCTTGTAACAGTAGTAGGCTGGTAGACTCTGATTCAGAGTTGAATCAGGCTTGTAACAGTAGTAGGCTGGTAGACTCTGATTCAGAGTTGAATCAGGCTTGTAACAGTAGTAGGCTGGTAGACTCTGATTCAGAGTTGAATCAGGCTTGTAACAGTAGTAGGCTGGTAGACTCTGATTCAGAGTTGAATCAGGCTTGTAACAGTAGTAGGCTGGTAGACTCTGATTCAGAGTTGAATCAGGCTTGTAACAGTAGTAGGCTGGTAGACTCTGATTCAGAGTTGAATCAGGCTTGTAACAGTAGTGGGCTGGTAGACTCTGATTCAGAGTTGAATCAGGCTTGTAACAGTAGTGGGCTGGTAGACTCTGATTCAGAGTTGAATCAGGCTTGTAACAGTAGTAGGCTGGTAGACTCTGATTCAGAGTTGAATCAGGCTTGTAACAGTAGTAGGCTGGTAGACTCTGATTCAGAGTTGAATCAGGCTTGTAACAGTAGTAGGCTGGTAGACTCTGATTCAGAGTTGAATCAGGCTTGTAACAGTAGTGGGCTGGTAGACTCTGATTCAGAGTTGAATCAGGCTTGTAACAGTAGTAGGCTGGTAGACTCTGATTCAGAGTTGAATCAGGCTTGTAACAGTAGTGGGCTGGTAGACTCTGATTCAGAGTTGAATCAGGCTTGTAACAGTAGTAGGGTGGTAGTCTCTGATTCAGAGTTGAATCAGGCTTGTAACAGTAGTAGGCTGGTAGACTCTGATTCAGAGTTGAATCAGGCTTGTAACAGTAGTAGGCTGGTAGACTCTGATTCAGAGTTGAATCAGGCTTGTAACAGTAGTAGGCTGGTAGACTCTGATTCAGAGTTGAATCAGGCTTGTAACAGTAGTAGGCTGGTAGACTCTGATTCAGAGTTGAATCAGGCTTGTAACAGTAGTAGGCTGGTAGACTCTGATTCAGAGTTGAATCAGGCTTGTAACAGTAGTGGGCTGGTAGACTCTGATTCAGAGTTGAATCAGGCTTGTAACAGTAGTAGGCTGGTAGACTCTGATTCAGAGTTGAATCAGGCTTGTAACAGTAGTAGGCTGGTAGACTCTGATTCAGAGTTGAATCAGGCTTGTAACAGTAGTAGGCTGGTAGACTCTGATTCAGAGTTGAATCAGGCTTGTGACAGTAGTAGGCTGGTAGACTCTGATTCAGAGTTGAATCAGGCTTGTAACAGTAGTAGGCTGGTAGACTCTGATTCAGAGTTGAATCAGGCTTGTAACAGTAGTAGGCTGGTAGACTCTGATTCAGAGTTGAATCAGGCTTGTGACAGTAGTAGGCTGGTAGACTCTGATTCAGAGTTGAATCAGGCTTGTAACAGTAGTAGGCTGGTAGACTCTGATTCAGAGTTGAATCAGGCTTGTAACAGTAGTGGGCTGGTAGACTCTGATTCAGAGTTGAATCAGGCTTGTAACAGTAGTAGGCTGGTAGACTCTGATTCAGAGTTGAATCAGGCTTGTAACAGTAGTAGGGTGGTAGACTCTGATTCAGAGTTGAATCAGGCTTGTAACAGTAGTAGGCTGGTAGACTCTGATTCAGAGTTGAATCAGGCTTGTAACAGTAGTAGGCTGGTAGACTCTGATTCAGAGTTGAATCAGGCTTGTGACAGTAGTAGGCTGGTAGACTCTGATTCAGAGTTGAATCAGGCTTGTAACAGTAGTAGGCTGGTAGACTCTGATTCAGAGTTGAATCAGGCTTGTAACAGTAGTAGGCTGGTAGACTCTGATTCAGAGTTGAATCAGGCTTGTAACAGTAGTAGGGTGGTAGACTCTGATTCAGAGTTGAATCAGGCTTGTAACAGTAGTAGGCTGGTAGACTCTGATTCAGAGTTGAATCAGGCTTGTAACAGTAGTAGGCTGGTAGACTCTGATTCAGAGTTGAATCAGGCTTGTGACAGTAGTAGGCTGGTAGACTCTGATTCAGAGTTGAATCAGGCTTGTAACAGTAGTAGGCTGGTAGACTCTGATTCAGAGTTGAATCAGGCTTGTGACAGTAGTAGGCTGGTAGACTCTGATTCAGAGTTGAATCAGGCTTGTGACAGTAGTAGGCTGGTAGACTCTGATTCAGAGTTGAATCAGGCTTGTGACAGTAGTAGGCTGGTAGACTCTGATTCAGAGGGGGAGGGGCAGGTCGACTACACACACTGGCAAAGATGTTCGGCTTGCAGACAGGGTGGCAGACAGGGTGGCAGACAGGGTGGCAGACAGGGTGGCAGACAGGGTGGCAGACAGGGTGGCAGACAGGGTGGCAGACAGGGTGGCAGACAGGGTGGCAGACAGGGTGGCAGACAGGGTGGCAGACAGGGTGGCAGACAGGGTGGCAGACAGGGTGGCAGACAGGGTGGCAGACAGGGTGGCAGGCAGGCTGGCAGACATGGAGGCAGGCAGGCTGGCAGACAGGGAGGCAGGCAGGCAGGCTGGCAGACAGGGTGGCAGGCAGGCTGGCAGAAATGGAGGCAGGCAGATAGACAGGCAGACAGGCAGGCAGGCAGACAGAAAGGGAGGCTGGTTGGCAGACACTGGAGTGAGATTTTTGCATTGGTGCTTTGTTGAATTTTTTGTGCAAATAGAATTATGTCTGGAACGGTTCCCATGCTTTTAAAATAAGGGTTCTGTTCCAGAACATTATAGATCACTTTTGTTCCCGGTTTTCATTCTGTTCCTCAAAAAATGTCCTTCTTGTCCGGTTTTCGGTTCTGTTC
>NC_092091.1:86796387-86806387 GCF_045679555.1 Salvelinus alpinus | reverse complement strand
GCTTGGCACGTTGCTTCACTGCGGGGAAAAACACACGCGTAGTTCAGACTCATACCGGGGAGCGAGAGGTAAGAAACCACAATTAAACTGAACGATTACCGGACGATATCCAATACTTTACTTTTAAACCGATTTTGTTCCGCTTTGTGGATGTAAGTAATTTTTCACAACATTAGTGGTTCGGCGTCCTGAGACAGAGTCGTGTTCAGTTTTCTTTGTGGAAGTGCTGCATTGCAGTTTCTCTTCAACTCGTCAAAACCGCCGAGAGAGCCCCTCGGTCCCCCGGAACGCGACCGGAATTAAGCGAAATTACTAACGGACTAATATAACTGATAAGAGAGTCCTCAAGAGAGGGAGAAACGGAATAAGTCTTCATCATAAAAAGAGAGCGAGAGAGAGTCAAGTGGATTAATTAACGTGAGTGGATGATTTGGTTTCCCTTTTCTTCCTGGATGGATTTTCTGATATCTTTGTGCTCTGAACATCCCAGAGAGACTTAGAGGATTTTTTTTTTTTAAGTTTATTTTTAAACCCACTCTCAACAATAAAGAGAAAGATAAAAGAATAGAGAAAACATACATCCTGACTGAAAAAGAGATCTACAACCAGTCACATTAACGACAGAGAGACTGATCTGCAGTGTGTTATTAGAGTGCTGTAAAGCTTCCCTGGACCCTAGACAGTGGAAACTGCCGAGAGAGAGAGGGGGAGGGGGGAAGAGTGTGAGAAAGAGAGAGGAAACAAAGATCTACAACCAGATAGACACATTAACGACAGAGAAGGAGGGAAAGGTATAACTATAGATCCCCAGAGAGAGGAAAGAGAGAGAGAGAGAGACAGAGGGATAGAGAGGGAAAGAGAGACAGAGGGATAGAGAGGGGGAGAGAAGAGAGAGGGATAGAGAGAGAGAGACAGAGGGATATAGAGAGAGAGAGAGACAGAGGGATAGAGAGAGAGAAGAGACAGAGAAGAAGCAGAAAGGCGGGAGCCATGCGGAGGACAGGGGTAGGTGTCTGTGTTGGAGCAGCGTTCTCCTGCTCGGTAACGCTAACTGGACCGGGGGAGTTGTTCCACCTCCTAGTCCTTCTCCTACTAACGATGACTCAGCTCCCGGTCGCTGACTCGGCACTCCGTTACCGGGTGGCCGAGGAGGGCCCCGCAGACGTTATGATCGGTAATGTGGCTGCCGACCTCGGCCTGTCCGCGGGCTCCGGCTCCGGAGATGTCACATTCGCCCTAGAGAGCGGCTCGGAGTTCTTCAAGATTGATAACGTTACCGGGGAGCTGACTACCGGGCAGCGGAGGATTGACCGGGAGAAGCTGTCCCAGTGTCAGATGATCTTTGACGAGAACGAGTGTTTCCTGGACTTCGAAGTGTCTGTGATTGGTCCGCTCCAGAGTTGGGTGGATCTCTTTGAGGGCCGTGTGGTCATCACCGACATCAACGACAACACTCCCTCGTTTCCGTCGTCGGTGCTGACATTATCTGTCGAGGAGAACCGTCCAATAGGCACGCTGTATCTGTTACCCACAGCGACGGATCGCGACTTCGGGCGCAACGGGATCGATCGTTATGAGTTGATTCAAGATGGCAGCTCTTCCGGGTCGGCGGGGTCAGGGTCGGGGTCAGCGAGGAGAGCAGCCGGTGGGCCTATGGGAAGAGCGGATGGAACAGGAGGAGGAAACGGAGGAGGAGGGGATAGGAGGAGAGGAGCATTGGATAACAACGGAGGAGGAGGAGGTGTGAGGAGCAGTGTGTTTGAGCTCCAGGTCGCCGACACGCCCGACGGCGAGAAGCAACCACAGCTGATCGTGAAAGGACCTCTGGACCGTGAAGCACGCGACTCGTATGAGCTGGTTCTACGGGTCCGGGACGGTGGGAACCCTCTTCGCTCTTCGCAGGCACTCCTCCGTGTCGCCATCACCGATGTCAATGACAACAGGTAGGATGAAAACGTAGTGAAAAGCTGAGCTGAGGCACACACACATGTTAGTAGAGGTGCTGACTAATGGAGAGTATCCTGTCTAAAAAGTGTGATTGGTTTACCCATTAAACTAAAGAGCTGGAATAGTAGCATCAGCGTAGAGAAACACTAGCTAAATTATCATAGAGCACCACTAGCTAAATTATCATAGAGCACCACTAGCTAAATTATCATAGAGCACCACTAGCTAAATTATCATAGAGCACCACTAGCACAATTATCATAGAGGACCACTAGCACAATTATCATAGAGCACCACTAGCTAAATTAGCATAGAGCACCACTAGCTAAATTAGCATAGAGCACCACTAGCTAAATTAGCATAGAGCACCACTAGCTAAATGATCATAGAGCACCATTAGCTAAATTAGCATAGAGCACCACTAGCTAAATTAGCATAGCGCACCACTAGCTAAATTAGCATAGAGCACCACTAGCTAAATTAGCATAGAGCACCACTAGCTAAATTAGGTTGAAAAGCACAAACAATGTTATCTTCTGAATACATGGTATTTCTTTTATTTCTTTATCGACAACAGCCCGCGCTTCGAGAGAGCCATCTATGAGGCCGAGATGGCGGAGAACGCGCCTCCCGGAACCCCCGTCCTCCAGGTGCGCGCTTCGGACCGCGATGTCGGCGTCAACGGACAGGTGGAGTACGTCTTCGGCGCTGCCACGGAATCTGTCCGCCGTCTTCTCCGACTGGACGAGGCTACCGGTTGGCTGAGCGTCCTCCACAGGATTGACCGGGAGGAAGTGGCCCAGTTACGCTTCACGGTCACGGCAAGGGATCGCGGTCAGCCGCCGCGCACCGACCGGACGACCGTAGTCCTGGTGGTCCGGGACGAGAACGACAACGTTCCGGTCGTGGAGATCAGGAAGATCGGACGGATTCTGGTGAGGGACGGAGTGGCGCTGGTACCGGAGAACGTTCTGGTGGACACACCGGTGGCGCTGGTTCAGGTGTCAGACCGTGACCAGGGGGAGAACGGGGCGGTAACCTGCACGGTGGTCGGGGATGTACCGTTCACCCTGAAACCGGCGGGAGAGACGGCGCTCCTACCGCTGCCCGCGGATGACGCCTTCGACAGGTGAGATGAAAACACTTCCTGTCCATATTGATCTGTTTAGAGTTTGTTCCTTTTTCATTTTTAAAGTCAAATTCAGAGTATTCCAGCACGGCGCACCGAGAGGCTGAAATAGTATCGGAGCGTCAACGTACAGCACCATAATATAAACCCGACAGCTAGCTACGTTAAGTTGAAAATCACAAAAATCACATATGTTAATTTGAGCCATATATTTACATTTTCCAATGTAACTCTCCTTCCACAGCAGGAAGTAATTATATTGATTAATTTCGTTGTAATTTTGTTTTATATTAATATTTATCCTTGTTTCCTCAGAAACCGTAAGAAGTATTTCCTCCACACGTCGGCCCTGTTGGATTACGAGGCCACTAAAGAGTACAGCGTCACCATCGTGGCAGTCGACTCTGGTTCCCCCTCTCTCTCCAGCAACAGCTCTCTCATGGTCAGGGTGGTCGACATCAACGACCACACTCCTACCTTCGCCCAGGCCGTGGTCGAGGTCCACTTTGCCGAGAACAACCAACCAGGAGAGCGTGTGGTCACCGTGGTTGCGGCGGATGCCGATTCCGGTAAAAATGCAGAGATTGCGTATTCATTGGATCCGTCCGTTAACGGCCTGTTCTATATTGATGCTGATAATGGGGATATCCGTGCGACGGGGGTTCTGGACCGGGAGGTCAGGGAGAGGTATGAGTTCCAGGTGATCGCCAGGGATAAGGGATTCCCCTCGCTGCAGGGGTCGGCCACGGTGGTAATCATGGTGACCGACCGCAACGACAATGCTCCGAAGTTCGTCCAGGAAGTGTTCACGTTCTACGTGAAGGAGAACCTCCTTGCCAACAGCCCAGTTGGCATGGTAACAGTAACAGACGCGGATGAGGGTGAGAACGCGGAGCTGAGTCTTTTCGTAGAGATGGACGAAGAAGAAGGAGAAGAGGTGGAGGGAGGAGGGGAGAAGAACAAGGGAGTAGGAGAGGAGGGAGGAGGAAGAGGAAGAGGAGGAAGAGGTGAGGAAACGTTCTCCATAGAGAACAACACCGGGACGATCTTCTCCTCCGTGTCCTTTGACCGGGAACGCCGCTCCACCTACACCTTCCGCGTCCGGGCCGTTGACGGAGGAGCTCCGCCTCGCTCCGCCACGGCGACAGTCTCCCTCATCGTAACCGATGAGAACGACAACGCCCCCTCCGTGACCTCACCCACCAACGACTCCTACACCCTCCTCCCCCCGGCCTCCTCCACCCGGACCATCGTCAGAACCGTGGCCGCCTCGGACTCTGACTTTGGCCGCAACGCTGACCTGCGCTTCTCCCTGGTAGGAGGGAACCCGTTCAGGCTGTTTGAGATCGGCCTGGCCAGTGGAGTGATCACCGTGGCAGAGCCCCTAGAGAGGAGACACAGGGGGCTGCATCGCCTGGTGGTCAGGGTCAACGACAGTGGAGAGCCATCGCTCTGCGCCACCGCGCTGGTCCACGTCTTCGTCAACGAGAGTCTGGTCAACGCTACACTGGTGGACGCACAGGTAATTATGAATATGACTTTGCCTGTGTCCTAAATGACAACATATTCCCTATGAAGTGCACTACTTTTGACCAGCTGCCCCATTGACTCTGGTCAAATGTAGTGCACTGTGTAGGTAATAGGGTGCCATTTGAGACGTGTTCATACTGTACATGCATACCTCTCCTCTTTTCCATTCCATTCTGACTTTGGTGACATTGAGTCCATTTGTTCAGGTTCTACTGTTCTGTACAGGCTATATTTACACTTCTCCTGCTCAACAGCTTAGAATGGGCCAATGCACCAGCCTATAATGGAATGGTAGGGATCGAACAACTTAGAATAGTAGAACAAATGAACATGGAATTCTAGAATGGAACAACTTAGAATGGAAAAGTAGAACAAATGAACATGGAATTCTAGAATGGAACAACTTAGAATGGAACAGTAGAATAAATGAACATGGAATTCTAGAATGGAACAACTTAGAATGGAACAATAGAACAAATGAACATGGAATTCTAGAATGGAACAACTTAGAATGGAACAATAGAATGGAATGAATTAGAATGGATCAATAGAATGGAATGAATTAGAATGGAACAATAGAATGGAATGAATTAGAATGGAACAATAGAATGGAATGAATTAGAATGGAACAATAGAATGGAATGAATTAGAATGGAACAATAGAATGGAATGGATTAGAATGGAACAATAGAATGGAATGAATTAGAATGGAACAATAGAATGGAATGAATTAGAATGGAACAATAGAATGGAATGAACTAGAATGGAACAATAGAATGGAACAATAGAATGGAATGCATTAGAATGGAACAATAGAATGGAATGAATTTGAATGGAACAATAGAATGGTATAATGGAATGGGGCCGCTCAGAGTGGGACATCGTTTCATCTTTTAATAAGAACAGTGTAGACCAGCCCAGAGCAATAGAGGGCAGACAAATGGACGGATCGAATCAACATATTATCACAACTGCTCAATGGGCTTGATGATTAGTTCATTAGTTTGATCAGGTGTGCTAGTGTTGGGATAGAATAAAGCAGTGTAAGTTAGGGAGGCCCCAGGTCAAGGTCTGAGTTTATACATGAAACTGCGGTCCAGAGTTTCTCCTGGTACAGGTTACAGGGTTAGGAAAACTCCTGGCTATGAAGAAACATTTCCATCTAGTTTCTCATTGGCTAACTTGTGACTCCTACTGACGAGTTGAGTCATTTTCTGCTGCGTTGCCATTTCATTCACTAATCACTTTGGCATCCTTCCACTCTCTCTCTCTCTCTCACACACACACACACACACACACACACACACACACACACACACACACACACCCCTTCGGCATCATTCCACTGTCACACACACACCCATTTGGCATCATTCCGCTGTCACACACACACACACACACACACACACACACACACACACACACACACACACACACACACACACACACACACACACACACACACACACACACACACACACACACACACACACACACACACACACACAGACACACACACACACCCCACCCCCACCCCTTTGGCATCATTCCACTGTCAGAGAGAATTCCTTATGCGATGGAGGCAGTAACACAAGCATTTCACTGTGAGATAACGTCTGCGTATCTGTGACCAATACACTTTGATTGGATATCCTTCTAGTCCATTACTGTATATTGAGAGCTGTGCTCTGCTGGACTGTTCCAATCTAAACTGACTGTGGTGTAATGTCAAGGAGTTCTAGATTACAACATGCTTCCACACATTACAATCCATTGTTCCGTAGAATCATTCTGTCATTCCATTGTGTTCTGGTCCACTCTACCATTCTATTGCAATCAAATGTGTCTGGTTCTAAGCCGGGGCTTCTCATGTCCGGTTCTTTTCGTTGCATCTGAACCTGTCCCAGGCAGAACTCTGTGCCCTTGTTATAGGCTTCAACTTGGACCAGGAGTTCTCCTTAAATTTCAGCCATAACAAGGGCCCAGGGTGTTTCATGTTTAGGTCACAAGGTAATGAATAACTCCTGGCCCTAAAGATACACCACTAACTAAAGATACACCGCTAGCTAAAGATACACCACTAACTAAAGATACACCGCTAACTAAAGATACACCACTAACTAAAGATCCACCACTAACTAAAGATCCACCACTAACTAAAGATCCACCGCTAGCTAAAGCTACACCGCTAACTAAAGATACACCGCTAGCTAAAGATCCACCGCTAGCTAAAGCTACACCACTAACTAAAGATACACCGCTAGCTAAAGCTACACCGCTAACTAAAGATACACCGCTAACTAAAGATCCACCGCTAGCTAAAGCTACACCACTAACTAAAGATACACCGCTAGCTAAAGCTACACCGATAACTAAAGATCCACCGCTAACTAAAGATCCACCGCTAACTAAAGATCCACCGCTAACTAAAGATCCACCGCTAGCTAAAGATACACCACTAACTAAAGATCCACCACTAACTAAAGATACACCGCTAGCTAAAGCTACACCGCTAACTAAAGATCCACCGCTAACTAAAGATCCACCGCTAACTAAAGATCCACCGCTAACTAAAGATCCACCGCTAGCTAAAGATACACCACTAACTAAAGATCCACCACTAACTAAAGATACACCGCTAGCTAAAGATACACCACTAACTAAAGATACACCGCTAACTAAAGATCCACCACTAACTAAAGATCCACCACTAACTAAAGATCCACCGCTAACTAAAGCTACACCGCTAACTAAAGATCCACCGCTAACTAAAGATCCACCGCTAACTAAAGCTACACCGATAACTAAAGATCCACCGCTAATTAAAGATCCACCGCTACCTAAAGATCCACCACTAACTAAAGATCCACCGCTAACTAAAGCTACACCGCTAACTAAAGATCCACCGCTAACTAAAGATCCACCACTAACTAAAGATCCACCGCTAACTAAAGATCCACCGCTAACTAAAGATCCACCGCTAACTATTCATTGTATCAATATCAAGAGAGACACAGCATTACCTGCAGAGTGAAACGGTTCTGGTGTTTAAAGCTAAGCAGTACAAACCTTGGTGCAGCAGAGTGGAAGACTCCTGGGGGAGCTGGGGGCTGGGGTGGGGGGACTGAGGGGAGTGAGAGAGAGATGTGTCAGGATGGATGATGAGGCACTGCTAGAGCTAGAGTGGTAGTGCTGCATTCTCCTGTTGAACACTTACAAGGAGACACACACTGGAGTGCAGGAATGCACACACACACATGCCGCATATACACACACCTAGCATGCACACATACACACACATAGCAGAGACACACACACACACCCACACACAGTGTGCTAGAGGCATGCTCAGCAGAATGTCAATGGGACAGAAGAAGACTGCAGAACAGCGAACAGAGCAGAGAAGAACGGAGGAGAACAGAAGAGAACAGAACAGAGAACAAAGAAGATAAGAGGAGAACAGAGAGAGAACAGTGAAGAACAGAACAGAACAGAGAACAGAGAAGATAAGAGGAGAACAGAACAGAGGAGAGAGAACAGAGAACAACAGAGAACAGAGGGGAACAGAACAGAAGAGAACAGAGGGGAACAGAACAGAACAGAGGGGAACAGAGAACAGAGAAGAGGAGAACGGATGAGAACAGAGGAGAACAGAACAGAGGAGAACAGAACAGAGGAGAACAGAACAGAGGAGAACAGAACAGAACAGAGGGGAACAGGGGGGAGCAGTGGGGAACAGAAGAGGAGAACGGATGAGAACAGAGGAGAACAGAGAACAGAGGAGAACAGAAAACAGAGGAACAGAACAGAGGACATCAGAGGAGAACAGAGGACAACAGCGAAGAACATTGAACACAGGAGAACAGATGAGAACATAGGAGAACAGAACAGAGAACAGAGGAGAACAGAACTGAGAACAGGGGAGAACAGAGAACAGAGGAGAACAGAACGGAGAACAGATGAGAACATAACTGAGAACAGGGGAGAACAGAGAACAGAGGAGAACAGAGAACAGAGGAGAACAGAGAACAGAACTGAGAACAGGGGAGAACAGAGAACAGAGGAGAACAGAGAACAGAGGAGAACAGAGAACAGAACTGAGAACAGGGGAGAACAGAGAACAGAGGAGAAAAGAGGAGAAAGGAGAACAGAACAGAGGACAACAGAGGAGAACAGAGAACAGATGAGAACAGTTAACAGAGGAGAACAGAGGAGAACAGAGAACAGAGGAGAAAGGAGAACAGAACAAAGGAGAACAGAGGAGAACAGTGAAAAGAGGAGAACAGAGGAGAACAGAACCAGGCAACAGAAGAACAATATAATGGAACAGAGAAGAGGAGATGAATGGAACCAACGCAATAGAATCTACCAAGACAATAGAAAGTTAGCCTAACCAAGTCCATTCACTGGTATCAATGTAATGCATGTATTTAGCCAGGATAGTCCACTCCATTAGAAAGTTAGCCTAACCAAGTCCATTCACTGGTATCAATGTAATGTATTTATTAGCCAGGATAGTCCACTCCATTAGAAAGTTAGCCTAACCAAGTCCATTCACTGGTATCAATGTAATGTATTTATTAGCCAGGATAGTCCACTCCATTAGAAAGTTAGCCTAACCAAGTCCATTCACTGATATCAATGTAATGCATGTATTTAGCCAGGATAGTCCACTCCATTAGAAAGTTAGCCTAACCAAGTCCATTCACTGGTATCAATGTAATGCATGTATTTAGCCAGGATAGTCCACTCCATTAGAAAGTTAGCCTAACCAAGTCCAGTCACTGGTATCAATGTAATGCATGTATTTAGCCAGGATAGTCCACTCCATTACAGTTGCCACTGTTTTCCAGGGTTTATTGTTGAGGTTATGTAAGGTTATTTACTGAATGTAATACAGTGAAACACTTGAACAGTCAAACCAACCACTGTTATAAACTCATGAACCAATACAATAGAATCTACCAAGACAATGCAATGTATTGTGTTGTAAAACAATAGAGCAGGACCTTAGTGTGACTGGGGCAAATTGCTTTTCTAACTGTGTTACGTTGCAAATTAAACCTCTTGAACAAGAGAGAGATGGGATAATGTGTGAATGTTATATTGAGTGTTGTAGGGGTAATGTGTGAATCTTATATTGAGTGTTGTAGGGGTAATGTGTGAATGTTATATTGAGTGTTGTAGAGGTAATGTGTGAATCTTATATTGAGTGTTGTAGGGGTAATGTGTGAATGTTATATTGAGTGTTGTAGGGGTAATGTGTGAATCTTATATTGAGTGTTGTAGGGGTAATGTGTGAATGTTATATTGAGTGTTGTAGGGGTAATGTGTGAATCTTATATTGAGTGTTGTAGGGGTAATGTGTTAATGTATGAATGTTGTATTGAGTGT
>NC_092091.1:86786387-86791387 GCF_045679555.1 Salvelinus alpinus | reverse complement strand
GTAGTGACCTTACCATGTCCCTAACCAGTACTGACCTTACCATGTCTCTAACCAGTACTGACCTTACCATGTCTCTAACCACTACTGACCTTACCATGACCTTACCATGTCTCTAACCAGTACTGACCTTACCATGTCTCTAACCAGTACTGGCCTTACCATGTCTCTAACCAGTACTGACCTTACCCTGACCTTACCATGTCTCTAACCAGTACTGACCTTACCATGACCTTACCATGTCTCTAACCAGTACTGACCTTACCATGTCTCTAACCAGTACTGACCTTACCATGTCTCTAACCAGTACTGACCTTACCATGTCTCTAACCAGTACTGACCTTACCATGTCTCTAACCAGTACTGGCCTTACCATGTCTCTAACCAGTACTGACCTTACCCTGACCTTACCATGTCCCTAACCAGTACTGACCTTACCATGTCTCTAACCACTACTGACCTTACCATGACCTTACCATGTCTCTAACCAGTACTGACCTTACCATGTCTCTAACCAGTACTGACCTTACCATGTCTCTAACCAGTACTGGCCTTACCATGTCTCTAACCAGTACTGACCTTACCATGTCTCTAACCAGTACTGACCTTACCATGTCCCTAACCAGTACTGACCTTACCATGTCTCTAACCAGTACTGACCTTACCCTGACCTTACCATGTCTCTAACCAGTACTGACCTTACCATGTCTCTAACCAGTACTGGCCTTACCATGTCTCTAACCAGTACTGGCCTTACCATGTCTCTAACCAGTACTGACCTTACCCTGACCTTACCATGTCTCTAACCAGTACTGACCTTACCATGTATCTAACCAGTAGTGACCTTACCATGTCTCTAACCAGTACTGACCTTACCATAACCTTACCATGTCTCTAACCAGTACTGACCTTACCATGTCTCTAACCAGTACTGACCTTACCATGTATCTAACCAGTAGTGACCTTACCATGTCTCTAACCAGTACTGACCTTACCATGACCTTACCATGTCTCTAACCAGTACTGACCTTACCATGTCTCTAACCAGTACTGACCTTACCATGTATCTAACCAGTACTGACCTTACCATAACCTTACCATGTCTCTAACCAGTACTGACCTTACCATGTCTCTAACCAGTACTGACCTTACCATATACCTAACCAGTACTGACCTTACCATGTCTCTAACCAGTACTGACCTTACCATGTCTCTAACCAGTACTGACCTTACCATGTCTCTAACCAGTACTGACCTTACCATGTCTCTAACCAGTACTGACCTTACCATGACCCTAACCAGTACTGACCTTACCATGACCTTACCATGTCTCTAACCAGTACTGACCTTACCATGTCTCTAACCAGTACTGACCTTACCATGTCTCTAACCAGTACTGACCTTACCATGACCTTACCATGTCTCTAACCAGTACTGACCTTACCATGTCTCTAACCAGTACTGACCTTACCATATACCTAACCAGTACTGACCTTACCATGTCTCTAACCAGTACTGACCTTACCATGTCTCTAACCAGTACTGACCTTACCATGTCCCTAACCAGTACTGACCTTACAGCCGACTAGATACAGCAGACTAGATACAGCCGACTAGCTACAGCCGACATAATTACAGCCGACTAGATACAGCCGACTAGCTACTGCCGACTAGGTACAGCCGACTAGGTACAGCCGACTAGCTACAGCCGACTAGATACAGCCGACTAGCTACAGCCGACTAGGTATAGCCGACTAGCTACAGCCGACTAGGTACAGCCGACTATCTACAGCCGACTAGATACAGCCGACTAGATACAGCCGACTAGCTGCAGCCGACTAGGTACAGCCGAGTAAATACAGCCGACTAGCTACAGCCGACTAGATACAGCCGACTAGCTGCAGCCGACTAGTTACAGCCGACTAGATACAGCCGACTAGATACAGCCGACTAGCTGCAGCCGACTTGCTACAGCCGACTAGGTACAGCCGACTAGCTACAGCCGACTAGCTACAGCCGACTAGATACAGCCGACTAGCTACAGCCGACTAGATACAGACGACTAGCTACAGCCGACTAGCTACAGCCGACTAGCTACAGCCGACTAGATACAGCCGACTAGCTACAGCCGACTAGGTACAGCCGACTAGCTACAGCCGATTAGATACAGCCGACTAGCTACAGCCGACTAGCTACAGCCGACTAGATACAGCCGCCTAGCTTCAGCCGACTAGATACAGCCGACTAGCTACAGCCGACTAGCTACAGCCGACTAGCTACAGCCGACTAGATACAGCCGACTAGCTACAGCCGATTAGCTACAGCCGGACTAGATACAGTTGACTAACTACAGCCGACTAGCTACAGCCGATTAGCTACAGCCGACTAGGTACAGCCGACTAGCTACAGCCGACTAGGTACAGCCGACTAGCTACAGCCGACTAGCTACAGCCGACTAGGTACAGCCGACTAGCTACAGCCGACTAGCTACAGCCGACTAACTACAGCCGACTAGCTACAGCCGACTAGCTACAGCCGACTAGGTACAGCCGACTAGATACAGCCGACTAGATACAGCCGACTAGCTACAGCCGACTAGGTACAGCCGACTAGATACAGCCGACTAGGTACAGCCGACTAGGTACAGCCGACTAGGTACAGCCGACTAGGTACAGCCGACTAGATACAGCCGACTAGGTACAGCCGACTAGGTACAGCCGACTAGGTACAGCCGACTAGATACAGCCGACTAGCTACAGCCGACTAGCTACAGCCGACTAGATACAGCCGACTAGCTACAGCCGACTAGCTACAGCCGACTAGCTACAGCCGACTAGATACAGCCGACTAGCTACAGCCGACTAGGTACAGCCGACTAGCTACAGCCGATTAGCTACAGCCGGACTAGATACAGCCGACTAGATACAGTCGACTAGCTACAGCCGATTAGGTACAGCCGACTAGGTACAGCCGACTAGGTACAGCCGACTAGGTACAGCCGACTAGCTACAGCCGACTAGCTACAGCCGACTAGCTACAGCCGCCGACTAATGCTACCTAGCATTTTATTAAATTTTGTTTATTTATTTTTTACAGTTCGATACTAGAAGTCAGATATTGATATAATTTAGTCTGAAATAATATTTCGATATGTAAATGTATTGATTTTCTCTCTCTCTTTCTCCGGGTGTCTTGTAGTCTACTCACTCTGGCGTTATAATGCAAAACGCCGTAACTAAGTAATGTTTTTTTACTGCAAAATCTGACTTCAAAGTATTTTTCTGTCTAGACAGACTCCATGATATATTCTGAACAACTGCCTTGTTCTTGTGTAAGGAAACTAAATACCACATTCATCAGATAATATACCTGGCCATCACAGCAGATCAGAGATTTTTTTACCAAATTGGTGGTTACTGCGTTTTGCCTTGGTAGGGCAGAGTAGTGATTTACAGTGTCTGCTTTTCTTAACATAAACCCTTGAATTCTTTTATATCCCCTTCCCACCCACCACCCCTCTCTCTAGGTGGCTCGTAGTCTGGCCGCCCCTCTCTACCTGGACATCGCGGGCGACCCCGACAGCGAGCGAGCGTTGGGGAAACAGCGTCTCTCGGTAGCCATCGGTGTGCTGGCGGGCGCCGCCGCAGTCATCCTGGTCATCCTCCTAGTGGTGATGGCCCGCCAGTGCGGCGCCCAGGGCAAGAACGGATACGAGGCCGGGAAGAAAGAACCAGAGGAGGATTTCTTTAGCCCTCAACCGGCCGTGCCACAAACCAGGGGAGGGACGTTGGACCGCGGACGGAAGCCCCGCAGGGACAAACGGAACGCAGGCGCTGGAGGAGCCGGAGCCGGTAATAAAACAGAACGGCCACTCTACAGCGGCATCGTCACGGTCAACGGGCTCCGTCGCCACGGCAACGACCACCACATCGCCGACATCGACGATGACGACGAGGACGTGAGCAGCGCCAGCGAGAGGTTGGCGGCGAGGTACTGCGCTGTGGACGGAGACCCCGGGAGCCCACGCATGGGCGCCAGGCATCACCAGTCGAGCCCAGATCTGGCCAGGCATTATAAGTCAAGCTCGCCGCTCCCCGCGGTACACCTCCAGCCCTACAGCCCCCCAGCCGAGGGGAAAAAGCACCAGGCCGTACAGGAGCTGCCCCCCTCTAACACCTTCGTGGGGTCTGGAGGGTCCAGTGGTAGTGGGGGAAGTGGGAATGCTGATGCCATGTCTCTGGGGTCAGACCAGTGTTCTGAGTATGGATCCCAAACGGGGAATAAGTACAGCAAACAGGTAGGACTGATTCAGTTATTCTACTGACACAAACTGAACTGAGCTGGGCTGGCCTGGCTACTCATCCACCACAGTTGACTGAGTGGTGGTGGTGATAGTACTGACTGGTGATAATAGGACTGACTAGTGATGGTGATAGTAGGACTGACTAGTGGTGGTGATAATAGGACTGACTGGTGGTGGTGATAATAGGACTGACTAGTGGTGGTGATAGTAGGACTGACTAGTGGTGGTGATAGTAGGACTGACTAGTGGTGGTGATAATAGGACTGACTAGTGGTGGTGATAGTAGGACTGACTAGTGGTGGTGATAGTAGGACTGACTAGTGGTGGTGATAGTAGGACTGACTAGTGGTGGTGATAGTAGGACTGACTAGTGGTGGTGATAGTAGGACTGACTAGTGGTGGTGATAGTAGGACTGACTAGTGGTGGTGATAGTAGGACTGACTAGTGGTGGTGATAGTAGGACTGACTAGTGATAATAGGACTGACTAGTGGTGGTGATAGTAGGACTGACTAGTGGTGGTGATAGTAGGACTGACTAGTGGTGGTGATAGTAGGACTGACTAGTGGTGGTGATAGTAGGACTGACTAGTGGTGGTGATAGTAGGACTGACTAGTGGTGGTGATAGTAGGACTGACTAGTGGTGGTGATAGTAGGACTGACTAGTGATAATAGGACTGACTAGTGGTGGTGATAGTAGG
>NC_092091.1:86753887-86776387 GCF_045679555.1 Salvelinus alpinus | reverse complement strand
ACACACACACACACACACACACACACACACTAGATAACCCTCTACACACACACACACACACACACACACACACACTAGATAACCCTCTACCACACACACACACACACACTAGATAACCCTCCACCCCCCCACTAGATAACCCTCTACCCCCCCACTAGATAACCCTCTCCACCCCCCCTCACACACCCTCTACCCCCCCACTAGATAACCCTCCACCCCCCCACTAGATAACCCTCTACCCCCCCACTAGATAACCCTCTACCCCCCCCCCCCACCCTCTACCCCCCCACTAGATAACCCTCTACCCCCCCACTAGATAACCCTCTACCCCCCCACTAGATAACCCTCTACCCCCCCACTAGATAACCCTCTCCACCCCCCCACTAGATAACCCTCCACCCCCCCACTAGATAACCCTCTACCCCCCCACTAGATAACCCTCTCCACCCCCCCTCCCCACCCTCTACCCCCCCACTAGATAACCCTCCACCCCCCCACTAGATAACCCTCTACCCCCCCACTAGATAACCCTCTACCCCCCCCCCCCCCCACCCTCTACCCCCCCACTAGATAACCCTCTACCCCCCCACTAGATAACCCTCTACCCCCCCACTAGATAACCCTCTCCACCCCCCCACTAGATAACCCTCTACCCCCCCACTAGATAACCCTCTACCCCCCCACTAGATAACCCTCTACCCCCCCACTAGATAACCCTCTCCACCCCCCCACTAGATAACCCTCTACCCCCCCACTAGATAACCCTCTACCCCCCCACTAGATAACCCTCTCCACCCCCCCACTAGATAACCCTCTACCCCCCCACTAGATAACCCCCCCCCCCCCACTAGATAACCCTCTACCCCCCCACTAGATAACCCTCTACCCCCCCCCTAGATAACCCTCCACCCCCCCACTAGATAACCCTCTACCCCCCCACTAGATAACCCTCTACCCCCCCCCCCCCCCACCCTCTACCCCCCCACTAGATAACCCTCTACCCCCCCACTAGATAACCCTCTACCCCCCCACTAGATAACCCTCTCCACCCCCCCACTAGATAACCCTCTACCCCCCCACTAGATAACCCTCTACCCCCCCACTAGATAACCCTCTACCCCCCCACTAGATAACCCTCTCCACCCCCCCACTAGATAACCCTCTACCCCCCCACTAGATAACCCTCTACCCCCCCACTAGATAACCCTCTCCACCCCCCCACTAGATAACCCTCTACCCCCCCACTAGATAACCCCCCCCCCCCCACCCTCTACCCCCCCACTAGATAACCCTCTACCCCCCCACTAGATAACCCTCTACCCCCCCACTAGATAACCCTCTCCACCCCCCCACTAGATAACCCTCTACCCCCCCACTAGATAACCCCCCCCCCCCCCACCCTCTACCCCCCCACTAGATAACCCTCTACCCCCCCACTAGATAACCCTCTACCCCCCCACTAGATAACCCTCTACCCCCCCACTAGATAACCCCCCCCCCCCTCCCCACCCTCTACCCCCCCACTAGATAACCCTCTCCACCCCCCCACTAGATAACCCTCTACCCCCCCACTAGATAACCCTCTACCCCCCCACTAGATAACCCTCTACCCCCCCACTAGATAACCCTCTACCCCCCCACTAGATAACCCTCTACCCCCCCACTAGATAACCCTCTACCCCCCCACTAGATAACCCTCTACCCCCCCACTAGATAACCCTCTACCCCCCCACTAGATAACCCTCTACCCCCCCACTAGATAACCCTCTACCCCCCCACTAGATAACCCTCTACCCCCCCACTAGATAACCCTCTACCCCCCCACTAGATAACCCTCTACCCCCCCACTAGATAACCCTCTACCCCCCCACTAGATAACCCTCTACCCCCCCACTAGATAACCCTCTACCCCCCCACTAGATAACCCCCCCCCTCCCCACCCTCTACCCCCCCACTAGATAACCCTCTCCACCCCCCCACTAGATAACCCTCTACCCCCCCACTAGATAACCCTCTACCCCCCCACTAGATAACCCTCTACCCCCCCACTAGATAACCCTCTACCCCCCCACTAGATAACCCTCTACCCCCCCACTAGATAACCCTCTACCCCCCCACTAGATAACCCTCTACCCACCCACTAGATAACCCTCTACCCACCCACTAGATAACCCTCTACCCCCCCACTAGATAACCCTCTACCCCCCCACTAGATAACCCTCTACCCCCCCACTAGATAACCCTCTACCCCCCCACTAGATAACCCTCTACCCCCCCACTAGATAACCCTCTACCCCCCCCCCCCCCCACCCTCTACCCCCCCACTAGATAACCCTCTACCCCCCCACTAGATAACCCTCTACCCCCCCACTAGATAACCCCCCCCCCCCCCCACTAGATAACCCTCTCCACCCCCCCACTAGATAACCCTCTACCCCCCCCCCCCCTAACCCTCTACCCCCCCACTAGATAACCCCCCCCCCCCCCCACTAGATAACCCTCTACCCCCCCACTAGATAACCCCCCCCCCCCCCCCACTAGATAACCCTCTACCCCCCCACTAGATAACCCCCCCCCCCCCACTAGATAACCCTCTACCCCCCCACTAGATAACCCTCTACCCCCCCCCACACCACCCTCTACCCCCCCACTAGATAACCCTCTACCCCCCCACTAGATAACCCCCCCCCTCCCCACCCTCTACCCCCCCACTAGATAACCCTCTCCACCCCCCCACTAGATAACCCTCTACCCCCCCACTAGATAACCCTCTACCCCCCCACTAGATAACCCTCTACCCCCCCACTAGATAACCCTCTACCCCCCCACTAGATAACCCTCTACCCCCCCACTAGATAACCCTCTACCCCCCCACTAGATAACCCTCTACCCACCCCACTAGATAACCCTCTACCCACCCCACTAGATAACCCTCTACCCCCCCACTAGATAACCCTCTACCCCCCCACTAGATAACCCTCTACCCCCCCACTAGATAACCCTCTACCCCCCCACTAGATAACCCCCTCCCCCCCCCACTAGATAACCCTCTACCCCCCCCCCCCCCACCCTCTACCCCCCCACTAGATAACCCTCTACCCCCCCACTAGATAACCCTCTACCCCCCCACTAGATAACCCCCCCCCCCCCTGTCTAGATTAACCAGGCTCAGTCCATGGAGATCGGATGTTTAGATGGATGGTCGTCCAGCGTTGGGTGGTTGGCAGGTGTTCATATCTCTCCCGCTGGGATTTACAGTAATACCGGTTTAGTACACAAGGGGGCACCAAAACACGCAACAAAACAACCATTGTGTGTCTATTACCAGAATGCTAACAACGTTGTCACAAGTAATAGCGAATTTCCTTGGCGGCTGCTAGCTAAATATGCTAACGAGTACAAACTAAAATAAATGAATTGCAAAAACAGACAATCCAACTCATAAAGGTATATATATATATATATATATATAGGTAGGAGCTACCGAATGTAGTTTTTGGTGAGTTTGGAAATTTACAAGCGAATGTAAACAAGAAGTATCGTGCAAATGACAAAAGTGTCTGTGTGGAGTCTGGGAGTTGCCAGGGCAACGGGCCTGTCTGCTCTGCTCGGAGAAGATGGGGGCGGACCAAAAAACACCAGGAAGTCAAGCTGCCGCGGTAACTTTGTCGATAACTAATCCAAAGGGCTTTGACTTTCCAAACACAGCAGAAAGCTGTATGTTGCCCCGTGACCTTATTAATACAGCCACTTACTTAGATAACTAGCAAGTTAAACTTAGAGATCGCCCTAACCATTAAAAAATATCTTTCTGCGTTTTGTAATTGCAGATATGAAATGGTTGTTATTGTAATTTCTGCTCAGCATCAAACTAATTGTGTTCTTCAGTATCACTTTTCCACTCAGATGAGAGTTCAGGACCAGACATTCTATCAGCAGACAGTTCACTAGTTCTCTGGTAAAATGTGAAAAGATGAACTTTAAACCAAACATGAGGAAATGTATCTGGCTACAGTCTTTCAATGATAAACATTATAAATATGATGGCCCCTACAAAGACCTTGCTTTTTCTTTGTCAGCTCATTTACTTGTGTGGTTGCCAGCCAAATAGTGTTGCACTTCTGTTTGTCATCTGATGAAAAATGAAAGTTATTTTCCTGCTGAACGTGTTCCACTAATGTATTTTCCTGTGAAGGAAAACTATACTTTCACATCCCTGATCACTCTCTATTGAAGCCAACAAAAAAACACTGTTGACATTCAATATAATACGTGACCCCTGTCAACAAACAGCTGACATTCAATATAATACGTGACCCCTGTCAACAAACAGCTGACATTCAATATAATACGTGACCCCTGTCAACACACAGCTGTACTCACCTGTTCCCGCTTTCTCCCGTTGTGCTATTTACAAACACACACGTGATTGGCTCAACTGTTCTGGGGCACCACGGGAAGCTTCGTAATGTAAAGTAATGTGACGGGTGAAGGGAAGAACGCAATCTGCTTTATCTCCTAACGTATTACACAAGTTGACTGCAGGTGTTCACTTAGAACGTACCTACACATATTAACATGTATTAAACAACTTCAGAGAAATAGTTTCTACGATATTGACTGTATTGAAAAATCATCCTCGGGCAATTTCCAAACACCCCGGTATATGTTATACACGGTATACCGCCCAAGCCTAATAGTGTCCAATAGGATCTATCTATGGAGATGTATAGATGAATAGTGTCCAATAGGATCTATCTATGGAGATGTATAGATGAATAGTGTCCAATAGGATCTATCTATGGAGAGGAGATGTATAGATGAATAGTGTCCAATAGGATCTATCTATGGAGATGTATAGATGAATAGTGTCCAATAGGATCTATCTATGGAGATGTATAGATGAATAGTGTCCAATAGGATCTATCTATGGAGAGGAGATGTATAGATGAATAGTGTCCAATAGGATCTATCTATGCTGTGTTGTTCCCACAATTGGTGTGTTTCAGTGAGGATGAGGAGGAGCTAGGATTTACTGATGCTGCTAGAGAGACTGATTGGAAAAGCAGCTTTACCATGTATCCCAAATAGCACCCTATTCCCTATATAGTTCACTATGGTCCATAGGGCTTTGGTCAAAAGTAGTGCAATACATACGAAATAGGATTGGCATTTGGGACGGAGACAGTGTACAGAGGGAGGAAAATCTCCCCAGCGGATTAAATTATGATCAACATCTGTCTCCCACACACACTCGCACATCGGACACACACACACACACACACACACACACACACACACACACACACACACACACACACACACACACACACACACACACACACACACACACACACACACACAAACAGATAAAGACAGATACACATTTACTCTCTAACACACAAACACAAACCGATCTTTAGAAACACACACACACACACACACACACACACACACACACACACACACACACACACACACACACACACTCACACATTGGACACACACACACACACACACAGACACACACCGGTAACCCTGCCCTGATCCTTGCCATATGGTGCTACCTTAGTGGCGGTAGACACCAGCTGTTACATTGTGTTAACTAGGAAAGGAGGAGAGTGGGTGAGGTTATGGAGGTGAGGGGTTAGTGGGTGAGGAGGGGGGGGATATGGAGGTGAGGGGTGAGGGGTTAGTGGGTGAGGAGGGGGAGGTTATGGAGGTGAGGGGTTAGTGGGTGAGGAGGGGGAGGTTATGGAGGTGAGGGGTTAGTGGGTGAGGAGGGGGAGGTTATGGAGGTGAGGGGTTAGTGGGTGAGGAGGGGGAGGATAGGAAAGGTGAGAGGTGAGGGGTTAGTGGGTGAGGAGGGGGGGGATATGGAGGTGAGAGGTTAGTGGGTGAGGAGGGGGAGGTTATGGAGGTGAGAGGTTAGTGGGTGAGGAGGGGGAGGTTATGGAGGTGAGAGGTTAGTGGGTGAGGAGGGGGAGGTTATGGAGGTGAGAGGTTAGTGGGTGAGGAGGGGGAGGTTATGGAGGTGAGGGGTTAGTGGGTGAGGAGGGGGAGGTTATGGAGGTGAGGGGTTAGTGGGTGAGGAGGGGGAGGTTATGGAGGTGAGGGGTTAGTGGGTGAGGAGGATGGAGGGAGAGAAGGGAGGAAAAGAGGGAGGAGGAGGAAAGAGGGACAGAGGAGGAGGAAAGAGGGACAGAGGAGGAGGAAAGAGAGAGGAGGAAAGAAGGAGAGGAGGGTTTGAGGACAGATGAGGAGGAAAGAGAGAGAGGAGGGGAAGAGAGACAGAGGAGGGAAAGAGAGAGAGGCGGGGGGATACAGATAGACAGAACGAGGTGTATAGGAAGTGTCTGTTAGAGATGTCAACTGAGATAGATGGAGAGATAGAGAGGATAGAGGCAGGGAATCAGGGGGTTGTGTCCAGCTTGTTTGTTTACTATCGTGTGTGTGAGAGAGAGAGAGAGAGAGAGAGAGAGAGAGAGAGAGAGAGAGAGAGAGAGAGAGAGAGAGAGAGACTGTGTTAATGCCTACTCCATGTCTGTGCTGTTAAAAGGTATTGATTTCTAGCTGCCCAGAGGACTATGAGAGCTTTTATATGGACACACACTAGAATACGTGTCAGAGGGAGAGAGAGAGGGGGGGGGGGGGGTTAGTGGACAGAGGGGGGGGGGGGGGGTTAGTGGACAGAGAGGGGGGGGGGTTAGTGGACAGAGAGGGGGGGGGGGTTAGTGGACAGAGAGAGGGGGGGGGGGGTTAGTGGACAGAGAGAGGGGGGGGGGGGTTAGTGGACAGAGGGGGGGGGGGTTAGTGGACAGAGGGGGGGCGGTAGTGGACAGAGAGGGGGGGGGGGTTAGTGGACAGAGGGGGGGGGGGTTAGTGGACAGAGAGGGGGGGGGGGGTTAGTGGACAGAGAGAGGGGGGGGGGTTAGTGGACAGAGAGAGGGGGGGGGGTTTAGTGGACAGGGGGGGGGGGGGGGGGGTTAGTGGACAGAGAGGGGGGGGGGTTAGTGGACAGAGAGAGGGGGGGGGTTAGTGGACAGAGAGGGGGGGGGGGTTAGTGGACAGAGGGGGGGGGGGTTAGTGGACAGAGAGAGGGGGGGGGGGTTAATGGACAGAGGGGGGGGGGGTTAGTGGACAGAGAGAGGGGGGGTTAGTGGACGGGGGGGGGGGTAGTGGACAGAGAGGGGGGGGGGGTTTAGTGGACAGAGAGAGGGGGGGGTTAGTGGACAGAGAGAGGGGGGGGGGGGTTAGTGGACGGGGGTTAGTGGACAGAGGGGGGGGGGGGTAGTGGACAGAGAGAGGGGGGGGGGGTTAGTGGACAGAGAGAGGGGGGGGGGTTAGTGGACAGAGGGGGGGGGGTAGTGGACAGAGAGAGGGGGGGGGGTAGTGGACAGAGAGAGGGGGGGGGTTAGTGGACAGAGAGAGGGGGGGGGGTTAGTGGACAGAGAGAGGGGGGGGGGGGTTAGTGGACAGAGAGAGGGGGGGTTAGTGGACAGAGAGAGGGGGGGGTTAGTGAACAGAGGGGGGGGGGGTAGTGGACAGAGAGAGGGGGGGGGGGTAGTGGACAGAGAGAGGGGGGGGGGTTAGTGGACAGAGAGAGGGGGGGGGGGTTAGTGGACAGAGAGAGGGGGGGGGGGGTTAGTGGACAGAGAGAGGGGGGGGTTAGTGGACAGAGAGAGCTAAGATCGTGTGTGTATGTGTGTGTGTCACTTCAAGTAGCAAGGTCAGACAGCCTTGGTATGTGATGTAGTCCCTCTCTCCTCTTCTGTTTAGTCTGGCCCAGAGTGACTGTGTCCCCTAAGTGCATCCTGTTCCCTACATAGTGCTTTGACTGGTCAAAAGTAGTGACCTATTAAAGGAACATGGTGACAGTTGTGGACACAAATAGTGTGTACCAATATTATAAGTTATAATGTTTCAAGGGAGAGACACCTGGAAAAGTGTGTGTGTGTGTGTGTGTGTGTGTGTGTGTGTGTGTGTGTGTGTGTGTGTGTGTGTGTGTGTGTGTGTGTGTGTGTGTGTGTGTGTGTGTGTGTGTGTGTGTGTGTGTGTGTGTGTGTGTGTGTGTGTGTGTGTGTGTGGGGGGGGTATGATGTGTCTGGGTACAGAGACTGAAGTTCAGTTCTTTTCTCTTTGTTTCAAAACTGAGGAACTGAAATGACAAGAATGTCAGGCATGTCGTCCCCCACAAACTGACAAGCTGTGGCAGGCACACACACACACACACACACACACACACACACACACACACACACACACACACACACACACACACACACACACACACACACACACACACACACACACACACACACACACACTCCCTTTTCCCACTATTTCCCATCAATGTATTCACTCTTCTACCTGGTAGTATTAATATAATGACTCTTCTACCTGGTAGTATCAATATAATGACTCTTCTACCTGGTAGTATCAATATAATGACTCCTCTACCTGGTAGTATTACTATAATGACTCTTCTACCTGGTAGTATTACTATAATGACTCTCCTACCTGGTAGTATTAATATAATGACTCTTCTACCTGGTAGTATTAATATAATGACTCTTCTACCTGGTAGTATTAATATAATGACTCTTCTACCTGGTAGTAGTAATATAATGACTATTCTACCTGGTAGTATTAATATAATGACTCTTCTACCTGGTAGTATTACTATAATGACTCTCCTACCTGGTAGTATTAATATAATGACTCTTCTACCTGGTAGTATTAATATAATGACTCTTCTACCTGGTAGTAGTAATATAATGACTATTCTACCTAGTAGTATTAATATAATGACTATTCTACCTAGTAGTAATAATATAATGACTATTCTACCTAGTAGTAATAATATAATGACTATTCTACCTAGTAGTAATAATATAATGACTATTCTACCTAGTAGTATTAATATAATGACTCTTCTACCTAGTAGTAATATAATGACTCTTCTACCTGGTAGTATTAATATAATGACTCCTCTACCTAGTAGTAGTAATATAATGACTATTCTTCCTGGTAGTATTAATATAATGACTCTTCTACCTGGTAGTATTAATATAATGACTATTCTACCTGGTAGTATTACTATAATGACTCTCCTACCTGGTAGTATTAATATAATGACTCTTCTACCTGGTAGTATTAATATAATGACTCTTCTACCTGGTAGTAGTAATATAATGACTATTCTACCTAGTAGTATTAATATAATGACTATTCTACCTAGTAGTAATAATATAATGACTATTCTACCTAGTAGTAATAATATAATGACTATTCTACCTAGTAGTAATAATATAATGACTATTCTACCTAGTAGTATTAATATAATGACTCTTCTACCTAGTAGTAATATAATGACTCTTCTACCTGGTAGTATTAATATAATGACTCCTCTACCTAGTAGTAGTAATATAATGACTATTCTACCTGGTAGTATTAATATAATGACTCTTCTACCTGGTAGTATTAATATAATGACTCCTCTACCTGGTAGTATTAATATAATGACCCCTCTACCTGGTAGTATTAATATAATGACTCTTCTACCTGGTAGTATTAATATAATGACTCTTCAACCTGGTAGTATTAATATAATGACTCTTCTACCTGGTAGTAGTAATATAATGACTCTTCTACCTAGTAGTATTACTATAATGACTCTTCCACCTAGTAGTGTTAATATAATGACTCTTTTACCTAGTAGTGTTAATATAATGACTCTTCTACCTAGTAGTATTACTATAATGACTCTTCTACCTGGTAGTATTAATGTATTCACTCTTCTACCTGGTAGTAGTAATATAATGACTCGTCTACCTAGTAGTATTACTATAATGACTATTCTACCTGGTAGTATTAATACAATGACTATTCTACCTGGTAGTATTAATATAATGACTATTCTACCTGGTAGTATTAATACAATGACTATTCTACCTGGTACTATTAATACAATGACTATTCTACCTGGTAGTATTAATACAATGACTATTCTACCTGGTAGTATTAATACAATGACTATTCTACCTGGTAGTATTAATACAATGACTATTCTACCTGGTAGTATTAATACAATGAGTATTCTACCTGGTAGTATTAATACAATGACTATTCTACCTGGTAGTATTAATACAATGACTATTCTACCTGGTAGTATTACTATAATGACTCTTCTACCTGGTAGTATTACTATAATGACTCTTCTACCTGGTAGTATTACTATAATGACTCTTCTACCTAGTAGTATTACTATAATGACTCTTCTACCTGGTAGTATTACTATAATGACTCTTCTACCTGGTAGTATTACTATAATGGCTCTTCTACCTAGTAGTATTACTATAATGGCTCTTCTACCTGGTAGTATTAATATAATGACTCTTCTACCTGGTAGTATTACTATAATGACTCCTCTACCTGGTAGTATTACTATAATGACTCTTCTACCTGGTAGTATTACTATAATGACTCTTCTACCTGGTAGTAGTAATATAATTACTCTTCTACCTAGTGGTATTAATATAATGACTCTTCTACCTGGTAGTATTACTATAATGACTCTTCTACCTGGTAGTAGTAATATAATGACTCTTCTACCTAGTAGTATTAATATAATGACTCTTCTACCTAGTAGTATTAATATACTGACTCTTCCACCTGGTAGTATTAATATAATGACTCTTCTACCTGGTAGTGTTACTATAATGACTCTTCTACCTGGTAGTATTACTATAATGACTCTTCTACCTAGTAGTATTACTATAATGACTCTTCTACCTAGTAGTATTAATATAATGACTCTTCTACCTAGTAGTATTACTATAATGACTCTTCTACCTAGTAGTATTACTATAATGACTCTTCTACCTAGTAGTATTAATATAATGACTCGTCTACCTAGTAGTATTACTATAATGACTCTTCCACCTAGTAGTGTTAATATAATGACTCTTTTACCTAGTAGTGTTAATATAATGACTCTTCTACCTGGTAGTATTACTATAATGACTCTTCTACCTGGTAGTATTACTATAATGATTATTCTACCTAGTAGTATTACTATAATGACTCTTCTACCTAGTAGTATTAATATAACGACTCTTCTACCTAGTAGTATTACTATAATGACTCTTCTACCTAGTAGTATTACTATAATGACTCTTCTACCTAGTAGTATTAATATAATGACTCGTCTACCTAGTAGTATTACTATAATGACTCTTCCACCTAGTAGTGTTAATATAATGACTATTTTACCTGGTAGTGTTAATATAATGACTCTTCTACCTGGTAGTGTTAATATAATGACTCTTCTACCTGGTAGTATTACTATAATGACTCTTTTACCTAGTAGTGTTAATATAATGACTCTTCTACCTAGTAGTATTACTATAATGACTCTTCTACCTGGTAGTATTAATGTATTCACTCTTCTACCTGGTAGTAGTAATATAATGACTCGTCTACCTAGTAGTGTTATGCAGATGAATGAGGACCCAAAAGCGACGTAATAGTAACAGAGTCTTTATTCCAGTATAAAACAAATAATGATACTCCTGGAAATAAATCAATGGAAATCCAAAACAGGAAACTGAAATCCTCTCGTCAATAGAGAGGAACGACTGGAGACGCGACCACAGACTGCAGGTCGCTTCAGGAAGGCACAGGCCGTAGCTGACATAGACACCTGCTCACACGCAGCATCTGAAGAAGGCAAAAGAACACGACAGGGCGGAACAAGACACAGGAACTGCAAACATCAAACAAGAATCCGACAAGGACAGGAGCGGAAAACAGAGGGAGAAATAGGGACTCTAATCAGAGGGCAAAATAGGGGACAGGTGTGAAAGAGTAAATGAGGTCGTAGGGAGAATGAGAAACAGCTGGGAGCATGAACGGAACGATAGAGAGAGAGAAAGAGAAAGAACCTAATAAGACCAGCAGAGGGAAGCACAGGGACAAGACATGATCAAAGACAAAACATGACAGTACCCCCCCACTCACCGAGCGCCTCCTGGCGCACTCGAGGAGGAACCCTGGCGGCAACGAAGGAAATCATCGATCAACGAACGGTCCAGCACGTCCCGAGATGGAACCCAACTCCTCTCCTCAGGACCGTAACCCTCCCAATCCACTAAGTACTGGTGACCACGTCCCCGAGAACGCATGTCCATGATCTTCCGTACCTTGTAAATAGGAGCGCCCTCGACAAGGACGGGGGAGGGAAGACGAACGGGGGCGCGAAGAAAAGGCTTGACACAGGAGACATGGAAGACAGGGTGGACGCGACGAAGATGTTGCGGAAGAAGCAGTCGCACAGCGACAGGATTGACGACCTGAGAGACACGGAACGGACCAATGAACCGCGGAGTCAACTTGCGAGAAGCTGTCGTAAGGGGAAGGTTACGAGTGGAAAGCCACACTCTCTGACCGCGACAATACCTAGGACTCTTAATCCTACGCTTATTGGCGGCTCTCACAGTCTGCGCCCTGTAACGGCAAAGTGCAGACCTGACCCTCCTCCAGGTGCGCTCACAACGTTGGACAAAAGCCTGAGCGGAGGGAACGCTGGACTCGGCGAGCTGGGACGAAAACAGAGGAGGCTGGTAGCCAAGACTACTCTGAAACGGGGACAGCCCGGTAGCAGACGAAGGAAGCGAGTTGTGAGCGTACTCAGCCCAGGGGAGCTGTTCTGCCCAAGACGCAGGGTTTCGAAACGAAAGGCTGCGTAAAATGCGACCAATCGACTGATTGGCCCTTTCTGCTTGACCGTTAGACTGGGGATGAAACCCGGAAGAGAGACTGACGGAAGCACCAATCAAACGACAGAACTCCCTCCAAAACTGTGACGTGAATTGCGGACCTCTGTCTGAAACGGCGTCTAACGGGAGGCCATGAATTCTGAACACATTCTCAATGATGATTTGTGCCGTCTCCTTAGCGGAAGGAAGCTTAGCGAGGGGAATGAAATGTGCCGCCTTAGAGAACCTATCGATAACCGTAAGAATCACAGTCTTCCCCGCAGACGAAGGCAGACCGGTAATAAAGTCTAAGGCGATGTGAGACCATGGTCGAGAAGGAATGGGAAGCGGTCTGAGACGACCGGCAGGAGGAGAGTTACCTGACTTAGTCTGCGCGCAGTCCGAACAAGCAGCCACGAAACGACGCGTGTCCCGCTCCTGAGTAGGCCACCAAAACCGCTGGCGAATAGAAGCAAGCGTACCCCGAACGCCGGGGTGGCCAGCTAACTTGGCAGAGTGAGCCCACTGAAGAACAGCCAGACGAGTAGAGACAGGAACGAACAGAAGGTTACTAGGACAAGCGCGCGGCGACGCAGTGTGAGTGAGTGCTTGCTTTACCTGTCTCTCAATTCCCCAGACAGTCAACCCGACAACACGCCCTTCAGGGAGAATCCCCTCGGGGTCGGTAGAAGCCACAGAAGAACTAAAGAGACGGGATAAGGCATCAGGCTTGGTGTTCTTATTTCCCGGACGATAGGAAATCACGAACTCGAAACGAGCGAAAAACAACGCCCAACGAGCTTGACGTGCATTAAGTCGTTTGGCCGAACGGATGTACTCAAGGTTCTTATGGTCAGTCCAAACGACAAAAGGGACGGTCGCCCCCTCCAACCACTGTCGCCATTCGCCTATGGCTAAGCGGATGGCGAGCAGTTCGCGGTTACCCACATCATAGTTGCGTTCCGATGGCGACAGGCGATGAGAAAAGTAAGCGCAAGGATGGACCTTATCGTCAGACTGGAAGCGCTGAGACAGAATGGCTCCCACGCCCACCTCTGAAGCGTCAACCTCGACAATGAATTGTTTAGTGACGTCAGGAGTAACAAGGATAGGAGCGGATGTAAAACGCTTCTTGAGGAGATCAAAAGCTCCCTGGGCGGAACCGGACCACTTAAAGCAAGTCTTGACAGAAGTCAGAGCGGTGAGAGGGGCAGCCACTTGACCGAAATTACGAATGAAACGCCGATAGAAATTAGCGAAACCGAGAAAACGCTGCAACTCGACACGTGACTTAGGGACGGGCCAATCGCTGACAGCCTGGACCTTAGCGGGATCCATCTGAATGCCTTCAGCGGAAATAACAGAACCGAGAAAAGTGACAGAGGAGACATGAAAGGCGCACTTCTCAGCCTTCACGTAGAGACAATTCTCTAAAAGGCGCTGGAGTACACGTCGAACGTGCTGAACATGAATCTCGAGTGACGGTGAAAAAATCAGGATATCGTCAAGGTAAACGAAAACAAAAATGTTCAGCATGTCTCTCAGTACATCATTAACTAATGCCTGAAAGACAGCTGGAGCATTAGCGAGACCGAACGGCAGAACCCGGTATTCAAAATGCCCTAACGGAGTGTTAAACGCCGTTTTCCACTGCTGTCCCCCTCTCTGATGCGTACGAGATGGTAAGCGTTACGAAGGTCCAACTTAGTAAAGCACCTGGCTCCCTGCAAAATCTCGAAGGCTGACGACATAAGGGGAAGCGGATAACGATTCTTAACCGTTATGTCATTCAGCCCTCGATAATCCACGCAGGGGCGCAGAGTACCGTCCTTTCTTCTTAACAAAGAAAAATCCCGCTCCGGCGGGAGGGGAAGAAGGCACCACGGTACCGGCGTCGAGAGAAACAGACAGATAATCCTCGAGAGCCTTACGTTCGGGAGCCGACAGAGAGTATAGTCTACCCCGAGGGGGAGTGGTCCCCGGAAGGAGATCAATACAACAATCATACGACCGGTGAGGAGGAAGGGAGCTGGCTCTGGACCGACTGAAGACCGTGCGCAGATCATGATATTCCTCCGGCACTCCTGTCAAATCACCAGGTTCCTCCTGAGTAGAGGGGACAGAAGACACAGGAGGGATAGCAGACATTAAACACTTCACATGACAAGAAACGTTCCAGGATAGAATAGAATTACTAGACCAATTAATAGAAGGATTATGACAAACTAGCCAGGGATGACCCAAAACAACAGGTGTAAAAGGTGAACGAAAAATCAAAAAGGAAATGGTCTCACTGTGGTTACCAGATACTGTGAGGGTTAAAGGTAGTGTCTCACATCTGATACTGGGGAGAAGACTACCATCTAAGGCGAACATGGGCGTGGGCTTCCCTAACTGTCTGAGAGGAATGTCATGTTTCCGAGCCCATGCTTCGTCCATAAAACAACCCTCAGCCCCTGAGTCTATCAAAGCACTGCAGGAAGCAGCCGAACCGGTCCAGCGTAGATGGACCGACAAGGTAGTACAGGATCTTGATGGAGAGACCTGAGTAGTAGCGCTCACCAGTAGCCCTCCGCTTACTGATGAGCTCTGGCTTTTACTGGACATGACATGACAAAATGTCCAGCAGAACCGCAATAGAGGCAAAGGCGGTTGGTGATTCTCCGTTCCCTCTCCTTAGTCGAGATGCGAATACCTCCCAGCTGCATGGGCTCAGTCTCTGAGCCGGTGGGAGGAGATGGTTGAGATGCGGAGAGGGGAAGCACCGTTAACGCGAGCTCTCTTCCACGAGCTCGATGACGAAGATCTATCCGTCGTTCTATGCGGATGGCGAGTGCAATCAAAGAGTCCACGCTGGAAGGAACCTCCCGGGAGAGAATCTCATCCTTAACCTCAGCGTGAAGTCCCTCCAGAAAACGAGCGAGCAACGCCGGCTCGTTCCAGTCACTGGAGGCAGCAAGAGTGCGAAACTCTATAGAGTAATCCGTTATGGATCGATCACCTTGACATAGGGAAGCCAGGGCCCTGGAAGCCTCCTTCCCAAAAACTGAACGATCAAAAACCCGTATCATCTCCTCTTTAAAGTTCTGATAATCGTTAGAACACTCAGCCCTTGCCTCCCAGATAGCTGTGCCCCACTCCCGAGCCCGACCAGTAAGGAGTGATATGACGTAAGCGATCCGAGCTCTCTCTCTTGAGTACGTGTTGGGCTGGAGAGAGAACACAATATCACACTGGGTGAGAAAGGAGCGACACTCAGTGGGCTGCCCAGAGTAACATGGTGGGTTATTAACCCTAGGTTCCGGAGACTCGGAAGACCAGGAAGTAGCTGGTGGCACGAGACGAAGACTCTGAAACTGTCCAGAGAGATCGGAGACCTGAGCGGCCAGGGTCTCAACGGCATGACGAGCAGCAAACAATTCCTGCTCGTGTCTGCCGAGCATAGCTCCCTGGAACTCGACGGCAGTGTTGAGAGAATCCGTAGTCGCTGGGTCCATTCTTGGTCGGATTCTTCTGTTATGCAGATGAATGAGGACCCAAAAGCGACGTAATAGTAACAGAGTCTTTATTCCAGTATAAAACAAATAATGATACTCCTGGAAATAAATCAATGGAAATCCAAAACAGGAAACTGAAATCCTCTCGTCAATAGAGAGGAACGACTGGAGACGCGACCACAGACTGCAGGTCGCTTCAGGAAGGCACAGGCCGTAGCTGACATAGACACCTGCTCACACGCAGCATCTGAAGAAGGCAAAAGAACACGACAGGGCGGAACAAGACACAGGAACTGCAAACATCAAACAAGAATCCGACAAGGACAGGAGCGGAAAACAGAGGGAGAAATAGGGACTCTAATCAGAGGGCAAAATAGGGGACAGGTGTGAAAGAGTAAATGAGGTCGTAGGGAGAATGAGAAACAGCTGGGAGCATGAACGGAACGATAGAGAGAGAGAAAGAGAAAGAACCTAATAAGACCAGCAGAGGGAAGCACAGGGACAAGACATGATCAAAGACAAAACATGACAAGTAGTATTACTATAATGACTATTCTACCTGGTAGTATTAATACAATGACTATTCTACCTGGTAGTATTAATATAATGACTATTCTACCTGGTAGTATTAATACAATGACTATTCTACCTGGTAGTATTAATACAATGACTATTATACCTGGTAGTATTAACACAATGACTATTCTACCTGGTAGTATTAATACAATGACTCTTCTACCTAGTAGTATTAATATAATGACTCTTCTACCTGGTAGTATTACTATAATGACTCTTCTACCTGGTAGTATTACTATAATGACTCTTCTACCTAGTGGTATTAATATAATGACTCGTCTACCTAGTAGTATTACTATAATGACTATTCTACCTGGTAGTATTAATACAATGACTATTCTACCTGGTAGTATTAATACAATGACTATTCTACCTGGTAGTATTAATATAATGACTATTCTACCTGGTAGTATTAATACAATGACTATTCTACCTGGTACTATTAATACAATGACTATTCTACCTGGTAGTATTAATACAATGACTATTCTACCTGGTAGTATTAATACAATGACTATTCTACCTGGTAGTATTAATACAATGACTATTCTACCTGGTAGTATTAATACAATGAGTATTCTACCTGGTAGTATTAATACAATGACTATTCTACCTGGTAGTATTACTATAATGACTCTTCTACCTGGTAGTATTAATATAATGACTCTTCTACCTAGTAGTATTACTATAATGACTCTTCTACCTGGTAGTATTACTATAATGACTCTTCTACCTAGTAGTATTAATATAATGACTATTCTACCTAGTAGTATTAATATAATGACTCTTCTACCTAGTAGTATTACTATAATGACTCTTCTACCTAGTAGTATTAATATAATGACTCTTCTACCTAGTAGTATTACTATAACGACTCTTCTACCTAGTAGTATTACTATAATGACTCTTCTCCCTGGTAGTATTAATATAATGACTCGTCTACCTGGTAGTATTAATATAATGACTCTTCTACCTGGTAGTATTAATATAATGACTCTTCTCCCTGGTAGTATTACTATAATGACTCGTCTACCTGGTAGTATTAATATAATGACTCTTCTCCCTGGTAGTATTAATATAATGACTCTTCTACCTGGTAGTATTAATATAATGACTCTTCTACCTGGTAGTATTAATATAATGACTCTTCTACCTAGTAGTATTAATATAATGACTCTTCTACCTAGTAGTATTAATATAATGACTCTTCTACCTAGTAGTATTAATATAATGACTCTTCTACCTAGTAGTATTAATTGAGAGGCTTAGTGACTATAGAACTACTGTCTATTGAGAGTCATCTAATTCACATGTCTTTCTGGAGGACAGTAGAGTCATCTAATTAATTGGTTCTACATTCTGAAGCTACTCAGTCTTCTGTCACCTTCTCTGACACAGTGGGCTGTTAAGCAGCTTAGTGACTCGCTGAATTGAAAATATAAACCAATCTTTTTCCGAACCACCAGAATTGAAATAGCAGCAGCAGTCGTATTTACCAAGAAGAGCCACTCCTCAGTCAGCCGGCATCAATGTTTTACAGCCGCATGAAGTTACAGCCCAATACTGTACGTTATATGATCATCAGTGGTCTGTTCTATGTCTATTTTACATAGACTGTTCCATGTCTATTCTACATAGACTGTTCTATGTCTATTCTATATAGACTGTTCTGTGTCTATTGTATATAGACTGTTCTATGTTTATTCTATATAGAATGTTAAATGTCTATTCTATATAGACTGTTAAATGAATATTCTATATAGACTGTTCTATGTCTATTCTATATAGACTGTTCTATGTCTATTCTATATAGACTGTTCTATGTCTATTCTATATAGACAGTTCTATGTCTATTGTATATAGACTGTTCTATGTTTATTCTATATAGAATGTTAAATGTCTATTCTATATAGACTGTTAAATGAATATTCTATATAGACTGTTCTATGTCTATTCTATATAGACTGTTCTATGTCTATTCTATATAGACTGTTCTATGTCTATTCTATATAGTCTGTTCTATGTCTATTCTATATAGACTGTTAAATGTATATTCTATATAGACTGTTCTATGTCTATTCTATATAGTCTGTTCTATGTCTATTCTATATAGACTGTTAAATGTATGTTCTATATAGACTGTTCTATGTCTATTCTATGTAGACTGTTAAATGTCTATTCTATATAGACTGTTCTATGTCTATTCTATATAGACTGTTGAATGTCTATTCTATATAGACTGTTCTATGTCTACTCTATATAGACTGTTATATGTCTATTCTATATTGACTGTTCTATGTCTATTCTATATAGACTGTTAAATGTCTATTCTATATAGACTGTTCTGTGTCTATTCTATATAGACTGTTCTATGTCTACTCTTTATAGACTGTTCTATGTCTACTCTATATAGACTGTTCTATGTCTACTCTTTATAGACTGTTCTGTGTCTATTCTATATAGACTGTTCTATGTCTACTCTTTATAGACTGTTCTATGTCTACTCTATATAGACTGTTCTATGTCTACTCTTTATAGACTGTTCTGTGTCTATTCTATATAGACTGTTCTATGTCTATTCTAAATAGACTGTTCTATGTTTATTATATGTTGTGTTTTCTCCTCAGTCGGTATGTCCTCGTCTCCTGGTTGTGTTCTGAATTCTTCTTTAGGTATCAGATCAGTGAACAGCTGTCAGACTGTCGTGTTGCTTTGTGAGGAACACATTGTCTCTTCCCAGTAGTAGCCTCCTTAAAGTGTTGGTGGTACACACACACACACACACACACACACACACACACACACACACACACACACACACACACACACACACACACACACACACACACACACACACACACACACACACACACACACACACACACACACACACATAGACACACACACGCACACTGTTGTGTACGTAACCTTGGCTGCGCTCTCCTCTGGATTCTCCACTGTTAGAGGGTTACCTGCTGTCATTTATTCAATGCCTTGTCCTTTCTTCGTCTCTCTCTGTCTCGCTCTCTCTGATCCCTCTAGGTCTCTCTCTCGCTCTCTCTCTAGGTCTTTCTCTCTCTAGGTCTCACTCTCTCTCTGATACCTCTAGGTCTCTCTCTCTCTGCTCTCTCTGTCTCTCTCTCTCTCTGATACCTCTAGGTCTCTCTTTCTCTCTGATCCCTCTAGGTCTCTCTCTCGCTCTCTCTAGGTCTCTCTCTCTCTCTGATACCTCTAGGTCTCTCTCTCTCTCTCTGCTCTCTCTAGGTCTCTCTCTCTCTCTGATACCTCTAGGTCTCTCTCTCTCTCTCTGCTCTCTCTGGGTCTCTCTCTCTCTCTGATACCTCTAGGTCTCTCTCTCTCTCTCTCTCTGCTCTGCTCTCTCTCTCTCTCTCTCTCTAGGTCTCTCTCTCTCTAGGTCTCTCTCTCTCTAGGTTTCTCTCTCTCTCTGATGCCTCTAGGTCTCTCTCTCTCTCTCTGATACCTCTAGGTCTCTCTCTCTCTCTCTGCTCTCTCTAGGTCTCTCTCTCTCTGATACCTCTAAGTCTCTCTCTCTCTCTCTGCTCTCTCTAGGTCTCTCTCTCTCTCTGATACCTCTAGGTCTCTCTCTCTCTCTCTGCTCTCTCTGTCTCTCTCTCTCTCTGATCCCTCTAGGTCTCTCTCTCTCTCTCTCTGCTCTGCTCTCTCTCTCTCTCGCTCTCTCTCTCTAGGTCTCTCTCTCTCTAGGTCTCTCTCTCTCTAGGTTTCTCTCTCTCTCTGATGCCTCTAGGTCTCTCTCTCTCTCTGCTCTCTCTAGGTATCTCTCTCTCTCTAGGTCTCTCTCTCTAAGTCTCTCTCTCTGCTCTCTCTAGGTCTCTCTCTCTAAGTCTCTCTCTCTCTGCTCTCTCTAGGTCTCTCTCTCTAAGTATCTCTCTCTCTGCTCTCTCTAGGTCTCTCTCTCTAAGTATCTCTCTCTCTGCTCTCTCTAGGTCTCTCTCTCTAAGTATCTCTCTCTCTGCTCTCTCTAGGTCTCTCTCTCTAAGTATCTCTCTCTCTGCTCTCTCTAGGTCTCTCTCTCTAAGTCTCTCTCTCTCTGCTCTCTCTAGGTATCTCTATCTCACTCTCTCTTTCTAGGTCTCTCTCTTTCTAGGTCTCTCTCTCTCTAGGTCTCTCTCTCTATGTCTCTCTCTCTCTCTAGGTCTCTCTCTAGGTCTCTCTCTCTTTCTAGGTCTTTCTCTTTCTAGGTCTCTCCCTCCCTCTCCCACTTTCTACCTCTTTCTGTCACTCTGTCTCCAAGTCTCTCCCCTTCCTTCCCTCCCTCTCTCTCTGTCTCTCCTGAGAATGTGATGGAAAAGGTGTTTTTGCTGCAGGGGAACAGTATAAAAGGTGTTTTTGCTGCAGGGGAACAGTATAAAAGGTGTTTTTGCTGCAGGGGAACAGTATAAAAGGTGTTTTTGCTGCAGGGGAACAGTATAAAAGGTGTTTTTGCTGCAGGGGAAGAGTATAAAAGGTGTTTTTGCTGCAGGGGAACAGTATAAAAGGTGTTTTTGCTGCAGGGGAACAGTATAAAAGGTGTTTTTGCTGCAGGGGAACAGTATAAAAGGTGTTTTTGCTGCAGGGGAACAGTATAAAAGGTGTTTTTGCTGCAGGGGAACAGTATAAAAGGTGTTTTTGCTGCAGGGGAACAGTATAAAAGGTGTTTTTGCTGCAGGGGAACAGTATAAAAGGTGTTTTTGCTGCAGGGGAACAGTATAAAAGGTGTTTTTGCTGCAGGGGAACAGTATAAAAGGTGTTTTTGCTGCAGGGGAACAGTATAAAAGGTGTTTTTGCTGCAGGGGAACAGTATAAAAGGTGTTTTTGCTGCAGGGGAACAGTATAAAAGGTGTTTTTGCTGCAGGGGAACAGTATAAAAGGTGTTTTTGCTGCAGGGGAACAGTATAAAAGGTGTTTTTGCTGCAGGGGAACAGTATAAAAGGTGTTTTTTTTGTGCAATATATCTTCTTTTTTTTTTAGCTCTGCCAAAAAACATAGACTCCATCTATCTGTACACACACACACACACACACACACACACACACACACACACACACACACACACACACACACACACACACACACACACACACACACACACACACACACACACACACACACACACACACACACACACCTCTTAGTTGTTAGATATGGTCTCTATAGCCTGTAGATGTTTCTTGCTCTAATCTCATCTATGTTGTTGTTTATGACATAGATATAAAGAAAGAGATAGAGATAAAGAAAGAGATAGAGATAAAGAAAGAGATAGAGATAAAGAAAGAGATAGAGATAAAGAAAGAGATAGAGATAAAGAAAGAGATAGAGATAAAGAAAGAGATAGAGATAAAGAAAGAGATAGAGCGAGAAATGGAGACGCAGAAAAATAAACATGTTCCTGTTCGGTGCCCGAAAAATTAGGGGAGGGAGAGAGAGGAACGGTAAGCTTAGGGGAGGGAGGGAGGGAAGGAGGGAGGGAAAGAGCAAGGGTTAGAAGGAGAGATGTAGGGCGAACACACAAGCCTAGAGTTCCTCAAGACTCTGTAAGCTTGCCCTAGACAGGATCACTTCCTGCTATATGTCTCTCCTCCCTCCTCTCTCTCTTTCTCCCTCTCTTCCTCTCTCTTTTCTTGTCCTAACCCTAAGCTTACCGTTCCTTT